>NC_136935.1:418657-551157 GCF_949987615.1 Pollachius pollachius
TAACTACACACACACACACACACACTGAGGCCAGGGACACACTTTAACTACACACACACACACACACTGAGGCCAGGGACACACTTTAATTACACACACACACACACACACACACACACACACACTGAGGCCAAGGGACACACTTTAACTACACACACACACACACTGAGGCCAGGGACACACTTTAAATACACACACACACACACACACACTGAGGCCAGGGACACACTTTAACTACACACACACACACACACACACACACACACACTGAGGCAAGGGACACACTTTAGCTACACACACACACACACACACACACACACACACACACACACACACACACACACACACACACACTGAGGCCAGGGACACACTTTAGCTACACACACACACACAGACACACATCGTTAGCCAAGGCCTCTGAAGGCAGAAGACATCGGTTTAGAGACCGGACGTGCGTTCACGTTACAGAACCTCTGAGTTAATACAGCCCGCCGGCTTGAGCTGGAATGGCTGAGGGTTAGGGTTAGGGTCAGGTGAGAGGCATTATCCTCATCCTAACCTGTATGGCTGCCAAATGCCTGGTCCCTATCTGCTCCTTAATGACATGTATGTGAATTCACTTTAAGTGGATTTCATAAATAGTTCAACCCAAAAATATGTACTGGATTTGGAACAGGACTGAGCTCAGCTAGTACTTAATGAAGCAAGTGCTGCGCAAACTTAAGCCAGTACTGAGCTCAACTAAGCTATGCTAGGCTAGTAAGGAGCTATGCTGGGCTAATACTGAGCTAAACTATGCTAAGCTAGTGCTAAACTGAGCTAGCATGCTACCTCCAGTATAAACAGCTGAGCCCAGGACTGAGCTCAGCTGGTAATGAGTTAGGCTAAACTAGAACTGAGCAATGATGAGCTACTACGGAGCTAAGCTAGGCTAGTACTTAGCAAAGAAAGTGCCGCACAAACCTAAGCGAGTACGAATTCTAATACAGGTAATGATGCTAAGCTAGTGCTAGCTGAGCTAACATGCTACCTGCAGGATGAGGACAAAGTAGTCGACGGGCTTGTTCCTCTGGAAGAGGAAGTGCTGGGGGCAGCGCTTGTCCTTGGGGTTGAACTTCAGCTCCTGGACCACGCTGGGGTGCTTGATGAGCCGCAGCAGGATCTTCTCTGACAGGTGACAGGGCCGGAAGGGCTCCACCTCTGGGGGCGCAACACACACACGCATACACACACACATGCACACGTACACACACATACAAACGCACACGCACACAAACACACACACACACACAACCAGTCAGTCAGCGACTAGCTTCTCGGTCCGTAAAGCCATCATGATCTCCTCTGGTGAATATTATCCGGCAGGTGGAGTGCATTCTGAACCCACACACACACACACACACGCACACAGACACGCGCACACACATGCTCACCGGTAGCCAGGAAGCGGTGCGTGGCCAGCAGCAGCTGGGGGGAGACCTTCACCCTCAGCTCGTTCTCCCCCAGCTTGAAGAGGGAGAAGTCCTGCGGCTTCCTCTCATGGCTGGAGACACGGCGCTTGGTGCGGTTATCAGCTGGGAATACGCCCAACATTACCACAGTATTCAAGTACTAGTGTAATGTTGTACTTATATACCACTAATATATGCTTTGGTTATCAGCTGGGAATACGGCTTACCGCCAACATTACCACAGTATTCATGGACTAGGGAAATGTTATACTCATATATACCACTAATATATAATTTGGTTATCAGCTTGGATACCACCAACATTAATACATTATATACTACTTGTATACATACTCATATATCAATACTCTATACACTAACTGCTATAAATATTATTCTTATTATTTAAATTGCAATGATTTCCCATCTGAGAATAGTCAGTGTATGCAGTATAGGACATTCTATCCTATACTGCATACACGTGTAGCTTATCAGTCAGCCACTTGGCATATTGACCCGCTGATGATGATGAGGATGATGATGATGATGATGATGATGATGATGAAGATAGCGGGGGATGGGCAGATGTAATGCCATGCTTTAGGGCATTGGGGCAGTGGTGGAAGGAAGGCGGGTGATTTGCGGAGCATATTTCATGAATAAATGATCTGTTCTATATTGACAGAATATTCATGTCTCTGCGGGAGCGGTAACCGGCTGATGACTGCTTCCCACAGAGAACAGCTGCTGGTAGAAATGGAGGAGGAGGAGAATCCGGAGGGATGGAGCTATATTCTGACCACACACACACACACACACACGCATACGGCTGCATGGTGGTTGATTTTTTTTAAACATACATTTTAGCCGGTGTCATGAAACTGGAGCTTTGCATTCACTGTTGTTGGCATTAAGAGCCAGGGCTGAAAATAGACCGCAGTATGTATGTCAAGCATCCACAAGCATGCGGTGCATTCTCATTAAAACAAACAACGGAGATGAGAAGAACCTTGATTATTCATAGAATGAGAGTCTGGGATGTCTGTTTGTCTCTCTCTCTGTCTCACTCTGTCTGTCTCCCTCTCTCTCTCTCTCTCTCTACCCCGCTCTTTAACCCCTGCTCTCTCTCTCACCCTCTCTCACTCTCTCTTCATGTCTCTGCCAATTAAAGCTTGTGTGATTGGGGTGTTTTATCAACAGGATTAGAGAGTTCCTTCAGTGTAATTAATTATGCATTAGCACGGATGTGGGACAACCGGTGGGATTATGGGAGAGGAAGTGGGATCAATATGGAGGGCAGAGTGCTGGACAGCAGGGAGAGGAAGAACGTTATCCTCCTCATCTATCCTGACTGAGCTACTTTTCACCGATGTGCGGTGGCCGTTGTCAGCACTAATGTGTCAAATCTTATACAATTGTTATTTGTATATGACATGAAGAGGCAGAAATGACTGATATTAACTATGACGAATTTGTACAATGTCCTAAAATTAATATGTATTTTTGTTCCTTTTGGCAATGTTTATAAGTGAAAAATTACACAAGGATGTCTCGTTAATCGGTATTGATTCGTCTATCTATTGCAGCTTATGAATATCGGATATGCTGTCGACGTTAACCACATTACTGTTACGATAGAGGAATAGGGTGATTAGGGGGCTTATGGTTAGGGTCAGTACTGACATCCCACAGAGGGGGCGCTGTTGAGGTGCTCATTAGCGCTAAATGGCAACAGCTGGGTCTGCAGGTGAGACTCAGGATGTGAGTGTCTGAGTAGAGAGGCTTTGGAGCTGGCTCTGGAGTCTTTGAATTCGTAGGACTAACAGGAAGGACACACGTTTCTGTCAAGACACTTCTATGAGGGAAACTTAGGTTGTAAATAAACAGGGAAACTGAACGACAGGATTCAAAGCGCGGGCCGGTCACCTGGAGACGAGGTGCCGGTGCGGCGTGGCACAGAGAGAGCTGTTGGCCTACGGTGGCTGTGGACCTGCGGTGAGTACCTCACACCTAACCCCCCCTAGATAGGTAAGAACGCACTCACCCAGGGAAGTTTAGGAACATACTTCAAGTTCAACGCACAAGACTTTAGGTCACGGGCTGTCTAACCGGGTAATACGAGTGTAACATTACCCTTTCCTATTATTGAGAACAGTAAAACTATAAATACTTTCACTTCTCTGGGTCCCAGCGCTCAGGGGATTCTAACGAGGCATCGTAGTCCCTTTACAGTAGGACGTCTGAATGGACTAACTACAGTATAAATAATGAAGAGCTCCAGCCCCAGGGGCACGGAGCCTGGCACGCTGCCCCCCGTACTGAACAGCCCCCTGCCTCCACCCCAACGTACTGAAGAGGTCCGTCTCGTCCACCCCAACGTACTGAACAGCCCCCTCCCTCCACCCCAACGTACTGAAGAGGTCCGTCTCGTCCACGATCTCCGACTTGATGATCTCCTCAATGACGTCCTCCAGGGTCACGATGCCCATGACCTCATAGAATGGGTCGCCTTCGCCCTCGCTGTTCACCCTCTGCACCACGGCCAGGTGGGACTTACCTGCAGGGGGGGACAACATGTTAGAGGGGGGGACGACATGTTAGAGGGGGGGGACAACATGTTAGAGGGGGGGACAACATGTTAGAGGGGGGGACAACATGTTAGAGGAGGGGACGACATGTTAGAGGGGGGGACGACATGTTAGAGGGGGGGACGACATGTTAGAGGGGGGGGCGACATGTTAGAGGGGGGGACGACATGTTAGAGGGGGGGACAGCATGTTAGAGGGGGGGACAACATGTTAGAGGGGGCGGCAACATGTTAGAGGGGGGGACGACATGTTAGAGGGGGGGGCAACATGTTAGAGGGGGGGACGACATGTTAGAGGGGGGGGGCAACATGTTAGAGGGGGGGGGCAACATGTTAGAGGGGGGGGCAACATGTTAGAGGGGGGGACAACATGTTAGAGGGGGGGAGTGAGGACAACATGTTAGGGGGGGGAGGTGAGGACAACATGTTAGGGGGGGAGGTGAGGACAACATGTTAGGGGGGGAGGTGAGGACAACATGTTAGAGGGAGGGGGTGAGGACAACATGTTACAGGGGGAGGTGAGGACAACATGTTAGAGGGAGGGGGTGAGGACAACATGTTAGAGGGAGGGGGTGAGGACAACATGTTAGGGGGGGGAGGTGAGGACAACATGTTAGAGGGAGGGGGTGAGGACAACATGTTAGAGGGAGGGGGTGAGGACAACATGTTAGAGGGAGGGGGTGAGGACAACATGTTAGAGGGAGGGGGTGAGGACAACATGTTAGGGGGGGGAGGTGAGGACAACATGTTATGTTGTGAATTTGACGAAGGTGATGGTGACGATGGTGGTGGTGGGACAGGGGTTGGCGCTTTTAAGGCTATAATTGTTTGTTAAATACTATGGTATCAGAAAGGCAGGGTTGAGATGCAACGGGAACAGGATCAAAAGAACAGACTGCGAGCTGCTTCAGCAAGGCCCTGTTTCGGCAGGATGAAGAGCCATTAATAACCTGAGCTCAGCCCTGGGAAAGGCACAACTTTAGGGTTAGGGTTAGGTTACCCTAACCCTAACCCTAACCCTGGGAGAGGCACAACTTTAGGGTTAGGGTTAGGTTACCCTAACCCTAACCCTAACCCTGGGAGAGGCACAACTTTAGGAGCTTCCACTGGATAATGCGTGACCTTCTTTCTCTTTTCATCTGCTTCCCTTCTTTTGAAAGTATAAATGTTTGGGTCTTTAGTGTGCGTGTGTTTGTACGCGTGTCTGTGTGTGTGTGTGTGTCTGTGTGTGTGTGTGTCTGTTTGGGAGTTGTGACTCACACAGAGCAGGAATGAGCACAGGGAGATTAAGTGAGACATTTTGACAGCGGGGAGGTCTTGGTTCTTATATAAACACTGGCATTACGCAACCTGTTTGGGGATGCCTGCATCTGCTGACTAGACTTCCTGTGCTGTCTCCCCCCCCCACACACACACACACACACATTAATTGTGTACGCATCGCGTTGTCTTCATGTCCATTCTTTATGGGAGATGTAATCGTTAGTTCAACATCCGTTGTTTGGCCTTCGCTAAACCCCCTGCCAGTGACGTGAATAACCGCTCCACCAGAAACATCCAAATCAGCTCTGGCAATGATGCCAAATGAGAAAAAGGAGAAAAAGCTGCAGCAAAGTCATGTGATCTTGACATCCGCATGCATGATGTCATGATGAAATCACGACATCATCCTCGACGTGGGTCATAAATATACACACACACACACAACACACCCCTACGTTCACCCTTGTGTTCCTACGACAGACTCGTTTGAGGCGGTTTGATTCAGGGGGAGATCACGGCTAGAGGATCAAATGGATCATCTGCTGTAATCCGGCAACAACAAGAGCGCTGATTGACTGGCTGGCTGACTGACTGACTGGCTGGCTGACTGACTGGCTGGCTGGCTGGCTGGCTGGCTGGCTGGCTGGCTGGCTGGCTGGCTGACTGACTGGCTGGCTGGCTGGCTGGCTGGCTGGCTGGCTGGCAGGCAGGAGCTCAGGTGAGAGGAGAGGCCGAGGAGGACCCTAAAGCGTGTGATGTTCCGGGCTGCATTACATCACTCGTATGTTACATAACGACATCACCCAGCAGCACACACACACACACACACACACACACACACCCAGAGCCAAGAGCAGTGTGGGACTCACACGGATGTCCCTGTCACATGTGGTTATTCTCTGACCCCCCCCCCTGACCCCACACTCACTCTCAGCTCAAATAATTGTTGTTGTTCCTCTGAATTGTTTGGCTGCGTGGGGCCCATGTATATAGACTCACCAGCCTATCAGTGGCCTTCACCTGATCACCAGCCTATCAGTGGCCTTCACCTGATCACCAGCCTATCAGTGGCCTTCACCTGATCACCAGCCTATCAGTGGCCTTCACCTGATCACCAGCCTATCAGTGGCCTTCACCTGATCACCAGCCTATCAGTGGCCTTCACCTGATCACCAGCCTATCAGTGGCCTTCACCTGCCCAGTCCCAGGAACATTTTGTTACTATAATCACAGGTGTGTGTGTGTGTGTGTGTGTGTGTGTGTGTGTGTGTGTGTGTGTGTGTGTGTGTGTGTGTGTGTGTGTGTGTGTGTGTGTCGGGTATCTTGCACACTGTAGTGATTGTCTATCTATCTAATATGTTTACAATTGATGACACTTACAGATCGGTGCTAAGAAAGCGATGCTACCTCTGCTCCCCGATGTCTGCATACGCATGCATGCATGCACGCACACACACACACACACACACACACACACACACACACACACACACACACACACACACACACACACACACACACACACACACACACACGCGCACACGCACACGCACACACACATATGCAGAGACAAACACACACACATGCAGAGACAAACACACACGCAGATGCCCTTTGCACTTGTCATTATTGAGCTGGCATAGAATGTAGATCTCTAGAGTATTGGGGTTCTTTATAATCCACCCACCAGCACAGTGGAGAGGAGAGGAGGAGAGGAGAGAGGAGGGGAGGAGAGGAGAGGAGGAGGGGAGGAGAGGGAAGGAGTAGAGGATGAGGAGAGGGGAGGAGAGGAGAGGAGAGGGGGTGGGGAGGAGTAGAGGATGAGGAGAGGAGAGGAGAGGGGTATGGAAAGGAGAGTGATGGAGAGGAGTTGATAGGAGAGTTGAAGAGATAAGAGGGGAGAGGGGAGGAGAGGAGAGAGGAGAGGGGAGAGGGGAGGAGAGAGAAGAGGGGAGAGGGGAGGAGAGAGAAGAGGGGAGAGGGGAGGAGAGGGGGTGGGGAGGAGTAGAGGATGAGGAGAGGAGAGGGGTATGGAAGGGAGAGGGGAGAGGAGAGGGGAGGAGAGAAGAGGGCAGAGGGGAGGAGAGGGGAGAGGGGGGAGGAGAGGGGAGGAGAGAAGAGGGCAGAGGGGAGGAGAGAGGAGAGGGGAGAGGGGAGGAGAGAGGGGAGGAGAGGGGAGAGGGGAGGAGAGAAGAGGGCAGAGGGGAGGAGAGGGGAGGAGAGAAGAGGGCAGAGGGGAGGAGAGAGGGGAGGAGAGAGGAAGGAAGGGAGAGACGCAGAAGGTGGAGGGATGGAGGAGGGAGGATGGGGGAGGAAGGGAAAGGTCGGGCTGAATTTTTTATGCTGCCTCAGCGGGTTAGCACTGAGGCTCCCTGCCAGGAGGGAGGATGGATTGTGGTGGGGGGGGCTTCAAAGCACCCCGTCACCGGGCAGTATCAGCACAGTAGTAGAGGGAGGCCGGAGGGTGCAGCCTCCCTCCTGGTGGTGGGGGAGAGAGCTGGGAGGGGGTGAGGAGAGGTGGAGGGGGAGATAGGTAGTACAGGGTTGGGTTTGGAGAGGTCCCCCTGAGCTCTGTCTTGACGGTGTAATCAGGTGTATGATAGTTGTTGAATGCCTCTAGGTTCACCAGTGATTCGATCATAGATAACAATTCATTTCCTCAGGGAATCGTATTATCATTTACAGCCCGACGGTTGATGACGACACACTGAATCTGCCACAGCATCGGAGTCAATAATAAAATCATTCTCACTTTATCAGAAACAGTGTGAATAAAAGTGTGCGTACAGTCGCTCACTCACTCACCCACTCACTCACTCACTCACTCACCCAACCTCTCACTCACCCACTCACTGACTCACTCACCCACTCAGTCACTCACTCACTCACTCACTCACTCACTCACCCAACCTCTCACTCACTCACTCACTCACTCACTCACTCAC
Organism: Pollachius pollachius; assembly: GCF_949987615.1. Classification (NCBI taxonomy): domain Eukaryota; kingdom Metazoa; phylum Chordata; class Actinopteri; order Gadiformes; family Gadidae; genus Pollachius; species Pollachius pollachius. Next base: position 426,904 of record NC_136935.1, read on the forward strand.
TCACTCACTCACTGTGTGTCCTTGTCAATGAGGGAGGGATATGCATTTTAAATCCCTGCAGAATTGGACAACACAGTCCAGTGAATAAATCATCAGCCAAACACAAATACAACCTCATATTTGCTCTGTTTGGGCTTGTACAGCACTAACAATCAGTGGAGAACTTCTGACTATTTCTGACAGGATGTTGTCTAATAGAATGTATTTAACGATGACATAAGGTGGAAGGTGTCAATTAAGAAACGCATCTCTGGTTAATGCACGAGAGATGCAACATGAACCACACACATAGAAGATGCCTTTATCCTCCATGCATCTCATGTTCAAGAAATCATAACGTATCTGCTTAATACAATACATGAGCTGAGCTATGCATTCCATGTGCACCATAATTACAAAAATAACTGACGGAAATACTAATGTTTATACTCTAATAGGCCTGCATTTATCTTTATAGAAATCAGAGCAAAGGTGACAAATGGTAAATTGTCTGAGGACAAACTTGAAAAGACATGTAAAGTTTGGGGAGGCCTTATGTGATCCCGCGCTGCACACAATAGCATGAAGCCACCAGTGGCTCACGGAGGGTTACCTCGTTTGAATTCTTCCAGCATCACGTCCAGTTTAGTGTCGTTGAACACGCTGTGCATGGGGTGCCTGTAGAACTGGGTGATGGTCTTGAGGGGCGTGCAGTCGTCCGGGTCCACGAACGCCAGGTCTTTGACGAACAAAATGTCAACGATGTTGGACCTCTCGTTCTCGTACACGGGTATGCGCGTGAAGCCGCTCTGCATGACGTCGGACATGGTGCAGAAGTCCAGCGTGGCGTCAGAGGACAGCATGTAGCAGTCGGACAGGGGCGTGCACACGTCCTCCACGGTCTTCGTCCTCAGCTCCAGGGCTCCCTGGATGATGTTCAGCTCCTCTTTCACCAGGTCGTGGTACGGGTCCGTCACACGCAACATGGCCACCAACTTTTCCCGCGTGTAGAAGCTGCTGATCTCTTGGTGCAGCATGATGTCCAGGATCTTGGACACTGGGTAGGCGATGGGGAAGAACAGCAGCATCAGCAGCCGCGTGGCACACAGCGTCTTGGAGGCGATCGCTAGGCTGTGGCGGGAGGCCACGGAGTGCGGGAGAATCTCACCGATAAAGAAGATCCCGAAAGTGCACGAGGCCGTTGAGAGTACGGTCATTCCCACAATCTGACACATCCACACCACGAAGCACGTGTTGGTGAGCACGTTGCCCAGCACCACGGTGCACAATATGTAGTTTCCGTGTTTACGCACGGACTCGATTTTTCGCGCGTATTTCTGCTCCTTGTCGGTGCCGCTGTTCTGCAGAACGCGGAGCTCCACGGGGTCCAGGGCGAGCATGCTGATGTTCAGGCCGCTGCACAGCGCCGAAAGTGCTAACAACAGCACGGAAACTCCCGCCTGCAGCCAGAGGTCCGCCTGCGGCGGTCTCTCCACCACCGCTAACCAAAAGTCCCTGGTGCTAAAATGCTCCCACTTCGTCCCATCGAAGGCGCACATGGAGTAATGTTTAACCGCCTCGCCCCGCCGCAGGTCTTTGGCCAGAAGCTCGACCAGAACGGAGTTGTGGCTGGACGAGGACTTGAAGGAGCCCAACAGTTCAATATCAGAGCTGCGGGCGTTCTCCACCACGCAGGGATTGACTTTTGGCAGAAGTTGCCTTTCTTCATGGCCGCTATCTCCCTCCGGTTCTTCGATAAAAGCGATCCACGGTGCGGCCGGGACGCCTTCCGTTCTGCCGCTGGTCGCACTACTCAGGTTTAGGGGATGCTGCTGGGCTACCGGAGACTCGGAGTAGTACACCCTCAGCGTGAAGCGGGTCCCCTCGGTGGCGGTCAGCATCCCATCCCGGACGGATATCTCTTGGCTTTCAGTGTCCTCCGGTCGGACGCCGAGCAGTGCCCGTGTCGTGGCCGGAAGAGTGGAGAGCAGCGCCAGCAGGAAGAGGAGAGACACCCCGGGAGGATGCAGGATGGAGAGCGGGAAGCGGTAGGCTGCCGCAGCATCCGCAGCCATCATGCTGAATGAGCCACTGGGGGACTTGGGTGAGCGCAGTGTCACGTGGTGAGTGTGTGTGTGTGTGTGTGTGTGTGTGGGGGGGGGGGGGGGGGGGGGGGGGGCGTGCGTGCGTGTGTGCACATGCATGGCATGCGTGTGTTTACACGGGGAACAGCTGGACGGGCAGCAGCAGGCAGCGTATAACGACAGAAGATATTTGAAAAGAACATCCAACCACGGCTGCTCGTATGCTCATGTTAAGACAGTGACGTATTATAACGTCACGGACGCACCTCTATTCTAAAAATAGATTGCAGCCACGGCGAGAAAATTGGGTATGCATACTCTGCCGTATCATGACCTATTTTTTACGGAGTGCAGAAAGGGTATGTGATATTCGGTATTGGGCTTGTTTGTGCCGGGGAAGGGTGGGCATTTACTGAAATAACACGCAGCTTGTTCATGAATAGGTCTTCTTCAGCACGTTGATTTGGAGTAATGTTAAGATATGCGTGTTGCTCCACTGCACTTTAAGGGGTCCGTCAACGTAGACTGCGTTTACTTCTCAAATATTCCACCAGATGGCAGTATTGGCACTTAAACAACTATTTCGTCGTTGGCCAAATGAACGACGCAGCCTACGACAGCATAAGTAGACCAACAAGATATGATTCAGATTCATGGTCAAGTGGAAGTTAGGTTGCGTTACAGGGCAAGCAAACGTAGGCCTACAAAGCGTTAGGCATGACAACAAGATTATTGTAGAATGGGCTTAATATATATATTTTTTTTTTTAAAAAGTAGGCATATTGGATAATAGCTTTGGATTGTTAAATTTTCGGTCCGATCGATTCGTGTCTGTGTAGGCTACATTATAAACGGAGTGCACTAGAACAGTGTAAAACACGAGTCTGGCACTATTTCTCTACTTCTGATTCCGTTGCTTTGGATAACTCTGACGTCTCCTGGAAGAGACAGCCGTCAGAAAACACTCGTTAAGTTCTCACGCGCCGCCCGGACGAGGAGGCCTCGTGGGTAGACGATGGCCTTTGGAGGAGGAGACGGCGCAGGCTGCCCCTCACAGCCAGCGCCCCGGCGTCCCACTGATTTAACACCCCCACTATCTAAACATCGGGTCACCATAGGCCTCGAACATTGTTGCTTAACTAGGTAGGCATGTAAATAACACAAAGTAGGCCCCGGGTATAGTCTACAGTCCATTAAAGCACACACACACAAACTATAATATTACACATCGGCCTAATTGTGTTTAAAGCACCATAAGTTAAGTGGTAGGCCTGCGTGGGTTCGATGCCTTTGGTAGGCCATTAAGATGGGGCGATCCAAGTTCCATGTTTTGATTCCTCTTAACATTTTTGTTGACACATGTTGTTTATTAAAATACATGATCGGACCTCAGAACCGCTGGTTTGACGTCGAAATGTCGCGTGGATTGTACAATTTGTATTTACCGTGAGTCACATCCCATCATTTTCAATAATGTTATCGCATTATTATTTTCGTGGCGGGAAATCGTTTCCAGTTCTCTAATGTTGAGAATGAAGACATGTTCTGATCTAATTCAGCATCATAGCGCCTAAGACCTTAAACCACCGCTCATGGCAGCGGCAGGACAGCCCGCAGCGGCGTGGCGCGTCGGGTCTGGAGGAATAATCGTTGAGATAATGCGGCGACACTCCTGTGTTGTGTTGCCTTTCCTCCTCACCACTCACCACTAAATACACGCACTTTCTCTCCACCGACATCTGCAGAGGAACCTCGTATAATTTATAGGTGCGCTCAGCGTGCAAGCTCCATCTCCCCCCCAGAGAACCATGGGGGCCTGCAGGCAGAGCAACCCCCTTTTAACTTGGTAGGCCTGTTTCAAACCAGTCTGTCAGTCCACTACCCCGTCCACCCGCACCCACTTAGGGTTAGCATTATGGAACATCTATCTGGAATATGACATTTCTTACAGCTGCCCACGTTTTTATTCAAAACCTGCATTTTCAAACTTATGTAATCAAAGTATCTAGTTCTGGGACCGAATGGACGCAGTATAGCCTTCCTGGCTCATCAGTCGATTGTTTTTCTAAGTATCGTTAATAAATTATAAATGTGTGTGTATATGTATATGTATATAAATATATATAAACATTCAACATATTCTTCACATTATATTCACATTATATATAATATGTATCATGACAGTCTACCAGTCTTATATATTTACATTTTCAATAGTCAAATTATGTATTCACCTTATTGCTGCTATTTTTATGTGAATTGGTTTTAACGGTTTAAAATGGTTATTAAAAAATTGTTGTAGCCTTTAAGAAAAGTTTAAAATAAACTGGAAATTTGCGATTTTTTCAAAACATAGTGACACACAACTAAAGGACCTGGTTCGACGTTTAATAACTATAGATCTTAACCTCAGCTTTAAATTTGGCCTGGAGCCACAGCCTACTATAATTAAATTATCGAATGCCCTTCATTAAATGGTAAGCGAAGTATTTTGATTGTGGGGCACAATCATTAATATAGCTTTATAAATATAAAGCCCATATATTCTGACCTTATTGTTTTATTATGGAAGTATCATTTGAGTATGACTTATCCAAAAAAGCATTAAAGAAATAATAAGCCTCTATTGTATCCATGTATAGTTTTAACTGTGTAGCTGTATTAAACTACAGCTGCCACTCTGCAATAACTTTGGAGGTGGCTCCATAGAAACAGGTACTATATCATAGTTCTGTATTCCGATCTCTCTTAACTCGCCAACTCCTGCTAGAACCTTAGGGGCGGTGCTGCCTCCTCTCCTCCTCCCAGCTCCTGCGTTTCACGAGCGGGGAGGCTGGCCCGGGGCGTGCGCTCCTCTGTGCCGCTCCCCGAGACTTTGGGAGGCGTGGGGGCAGAGGGGTAGACAGACAGGAAGGACACACAACCAGCTCTTTGAAGCGTGTATATGTAAAGAGGGCCCCATCGACCACGACTACCATTTTTGGTTTCCCTCTTCCACCTTTCACTTTGACAACACGGCAAGGAGAGTTCCCCGAACGCGCCGCAGTGCTACTTATACTTCTGCGGTCCCAAACCAAGAAGATGCCCAGGGCGCCGCAGTGCTCCGTCCCCTGTTCTTCTCTCTGGCTGGCATCTGTTGCTCTGGTGGTGCACGCCGGGCTCTCCTCCTCCCAATACCAGAGACCTGTTGTCGGGGCTGGGAAGCGAGCGGGGTTCATGGAAAGGACGCTGATTCTCCTGGATGTCGACACCCATAGACCGATTAGGGTGCTAAACGATAACTTCCTCTCCTTTCAGTTGGATCCCTCGATCATCAAAGACGGCTGGCTGGATTTTCTGAGGTAGGCTGTGTATACCTCCTAATGCTTTTCATATTGAGAGCTCACTGTTGGTCATAATCAATGTCAACTTGTGATAAGCGCGTTGGTCTTTTGGGGTTTGGGGGAATTACGCGCGGGACTAACCCCGAAGTCTCCTTCTGGGAGTGGGCCCATGGCAACATATTGGATGCATGGACACACTGGCTCAAGGTTCAAGCTAAATGTCATTCAGTGGTATCACGGTTGGATTTGTTTTGGTTGGAAATAAGTAAGGCCTTTAGGCCGGGCTTAACCATAATTGACAACATGTTGTGCGTATTGGGTATATTTGCAAGTTGCCTCATGCTATGCTGGTTTAACTTTGTGTTTACAGAGTGTGGTAAAATGTGTGAAGGTTAGGCCACAATTGTTTTCTCTATGAGAACCGAACAATACAGCACAATATTATAAACTTTTGTTTTATATCTTGGAAAGATTTGCTTTTCTTTACTGGCCCCACAATTCCCCACAATCTCTACTAAAATGTTCCTAATAATTTTAGACTTTATTTGTTTTATGGGTTAATAGAGGATAATACAAAACAAACAAATTGGCTGAACTAAAGTATTAATGCAGGGGTTAAGAGTCCCTGTACCGCCGTAGGCCTGCTCATTTAAACCCATGGTCTGGGAGATACACCGAGGAATACCGGCGACATTTAGATACAGGATCTAGAAGTAATTCCCAATAAAATGAGGAAAAGCTAAGTATTTGAAATATTTCTGTACACATAGCCTATTTGAGTAAGCGCTTGAGCCTGTAATAGTCACGTGAAGACTAGCAATCTATTGATAAACAAAACGATGCAAAGGGATTGTTTGTTTTATGTTACACATTTTAATAAGTCACCTTTAGCATATACACCTGTTTGTTCAATATTTTTCAGGATAAAAGTTTGTGCAGGCCTTTGCGTTACTTTATTTCGGCCACTATTTTCTTTGTAGAGGCCAACTTAATACAAATCAGGCGAGCAGGGCTGCAACTAGGCCACAAGCAGTCATTTGTGCGTCTGTAAAAATCGTTTTGTATTATGTTTTTAATTGAATCGACATAACGGTCAATTCACTTATGCTCAGCCTATTACGCACCACGCGCTGTTCCCGAAAGGACAATGCACATAAATCAAATGCGATAATCTATGTAAATTCGTAAAATACATGATTTACTCAACTAACTATTAATTACGTTTGCTCAATACAATATTGTTCCTCCTCATTTGAGATTGTTATAATATAACGCTATGTAAATGAAGCGCCATTTCCTCCTCCGATTTGAAAGATATAATATATCATTGGCCTACCCTGCTCTTGCCTGTCCAGTGGATAAAAATATAATTTCGGAAATCTAGAGATTCAAAAACAGTTATTCTCTAAAAACTGTAAATACATCTAGAAAATGAATATCTCTGCAATCCAACCTGCAGTCTAAATCGTGTCATAATGCAGTTCATGATATCTCTTTTCTTTTTACATTACAGGACTAATTTAAATAATATGTGAATAAAATATATGGTATTTGTATGCAAATATATAATAGATGTGAAGTAAAAACGGTGGTTCTCAAGCAGCTGTAGGAAGGCCCATTACATGGTGGTGATTGTTTTAAAACACATTCCTGTGAAGAACTTACTTTTTAAGTACCATGAATTGCACATGCTTCATCCATGCCTGTTATATATCTCCGTTGCTGGGAGGGAATGAGTTTCTGCCTTCCCCTCTGATTGGTCGGTGGTGTGTTCAGCTCCAAGCGGCTGGTGACCCTGGCCCGGGGTTTGTCCCCCGCTTATCTGCGCTTCGGAGGGAAACGTACCGACTTCCTCCAGTTCCACAACCTGAAGAACCTGGCTAAATTCAGAGGACCGGGCCCCGACTACTACCTGAAGAACTACGAAGATGGTGACTATAATCCATAATGGAACTAACTCAGACTGGTTCACAGGAAGGGGAACGAGCGTTGGTGTTGTGTTAACTCTGGCTCTCATTATGGAATGCGGTTCTTTTCCTTCCTAAATTCGCTGACTCGTTGATCTTGTAGATATACGTTGAAACCATTATTGCACAGTGAACGTTTGTGTGTATAATTGAAACCAATGGGAAAATCAGATTTCCTTTTTAAGTTGACTCTAGACATTGACCGTCTTTCTATTTAAAAATTATAATAGACACAACCAAATACATAAAACCCTGATAAACATTCCCTCCATATGAAGTATAGGTTAAAGTGGTATAGCCGTACGACATCCCCTTTGACGTGGGCTGTGTTTACCTCTGGACAGACATTGTGCGCAGCGACATCGCCCTGGACCAGCAGAAGGGCTGCAAGCTGGCCCACCACCCCAACATGATGCTGGAGCTCCAGAGAGAGAAGGCCGCCACCATGCAGCTAGTCCTGCTGAAGGAGCAGGTCTCCAACATCTACAGCAACATCACGATAACAGGTAGGAGATCACACGCACGCACACGCACGCACACACGCACGCACGCACGCACGCACGCACGCACGCACGCACGCACGCACGCACACACACACACACACACACACACACACACACACACACACACACACACACACACACACACACACACACACACACACAGATTCTCGTAATAGCATAACCGTTTTTGATGTGTATTATAACCTAAATAAAAAAATCGTATTGATCTTTAAAATTGACAAAACACACTGGTGCTCTGTGGGTTATGCACACCACACGTAACACACACACACACACACACACACACACACACATACTTCCACACACAAACACACTTACACACACACATTCACACAAGCAGCACGCACAAAAAAACATGCATTCAGACCCGCGAGGTTCAAAGCGTGCCAATGTAAACCATCAGATTTCAAAATGACAAATGTAATTTGTAGCGCAGGAATGCAGGGCCGGGTCGGGGGTGTGTGTGTGTGTGTGTGTGTGTGTGTGTGTGTGTGTGTGTGTGTGTGTGTGGGGGGGGGGAGGTCGCAGCCAGAGAGGGTAGTAAACACAGAGCCGCCTTTGGACTGGCATCCTGCTGCTCGGGTGGCCCGTGTCTCCTGTCTATTTCCAGGACGGGCCCGGGTGGGGAGACAGCGTAGAGAACTACAGAGAGGAGCTGGTTCCTATTTAACGAGGGACATGAGTAATTCGGCTGTTGGCCTCTTGGAGGATCAGCCGCCGTCTCCGGTGGATTCCCTGTGAAATGGGGATCTGTTTTTATGGTAATGAGTTATGGCCGTTATGATGCCACTTTGGGCTTTTCGACGTCACAGCACTCGCGCATGTATGTTGACACACACATGCGCACGCACACACACAAACACACACTCACACACAAACACACGCATCTATATTGGCTCTCATATAATCTGACGTTTCATATGAAACAGGATAAATATTTGGTGGAAAATATTAATAATCTATGTCTCATCATAAATCCGAAAACATATTAATAACAAAACAAAGAAATGAAGTATTGAAATAAAACATTACACCAGCCAGTGTTCCTGCAGTCAGTCAGTGGTGGAGCAGCGAGGGCTTTGGCTTGATCTTACTTGATCTATCTTTGGTCTTGATCTTATGAAGACTTGCGTGGCTGTAAAATGTTTCCCATGGTGTAAGGCCCCCTAGCCCCCAACACCCCCATCCAGTCTGCCCCCTGGAATAAATAGACCCCATGGTTTGTGAGGGTCTAGGAGGGAGAGAGAGAGAGAGAGAGAGAGAGAGAGAGAGAGAGAGAGAGAGAGAGAGAGAGAGAGAGAGAGAGAGAGAGAGAGAGAGAGAGAGAGAGAGAGAGAGAGAGAGAGAGAGAGATACTCCTTGTCTCACCGTGTCCAGCGCCCCAGTCATAACATGCCCGTCCTCACACCCTCGTGCGCGAGAACGTGCACGTGCACTAGAGGTTCACCAGTTCAGGAGCCACCTCGCAGGGCAGGGACTTTTCGTTTTCTTTTTTCTCCCTTTCTCTTCTTTCTTCTCTTTGTTTTGTACTGCTATACTACAGCTCTCGCGTCGCGCAATCGAAACCAGGTGGCATCGATCAGCACGATAAACATCCAGCCTTGCGACGACACAAGCCCGGAAGAAAGCAACACCTATCCCCCCCATAACACTTCTAGATTTTGCCGTAGTTGTTTTCGGACTGGATGGAAGAGGGAGTCAAGTGGAAGAATTTTATTTATTCAAACAAGATTGTTGCTGGGTGTGTTTCCCACCGAAGCATCTCGCCTCGTTCAATAACACAGCGTCAGCCCTGCAGAGGTGTGTGTGAGCTGGAGGAACCAATGGCGCCTGTAGTGGATCTGATGACTGCTGAAGGTTCCCCCAGAGCAGCACACGCATAGGACCTAACGGCCTGTGTGCCCCAATGTGTGTGTCTGTGTGTGTGTGTGTGTGTTGTAGAACATGGATGCATGGTGTTCCCCACTCTGGGGTGAAGAGGGGAGTAATATGGCCACGAGGCATTAGGGAGGTGTTTAAATACAGTCTGGGAACAATCAGACAAGAAACACCCACTGTGTGTGTGGTGTGTGCATGTGTGTGTGTGTGTGTGTGTGTGTATGTGTGAGAGATAGATAGAGAATGAGAAGAAAAGGACGAGAGAAAGGGGAGAGAGACTGATAGGTCTAACGACCCTGGGTCAGAGGTCAGGAGGGGTCAGTCTGAGTGTGGCAGGATGGAGAGAGGCTGGTAAAGGACCTGTGAAGACCTAGCCCTACATACATATCTATCTATCTATCTATCTATCTATCTATCTATCTATCTATCTATCTATCTATCTATCTATCTATCTATCTATCTATCTATCTATCTATCTCTCTCTCTCTCTCTCTCTCTCTCCTCATCTCTCTCTCCTCTCTCTCTCTCTCTCTCTCTCTCTCTCTCTCTCTCTCTCTCTCTCTCTCTCTCTCTCTCTCTCTCTCTCTCTCTCTCTCAGTTATCCCTGGCCAACCTGTAACCCCAGAGTTGTGAAAGCCTTTGAGGATGCACAGCGCTAACCCAGACATAAGAAATTCCTGAGAGCACTCCCGCCCCCCAGCTGTGAGGGATGAGAGAGCCCCACTGGGAGACGAAACATCCCTGATATCTAGCATAGGTCCAGATGAGAGCTTTGGGATAAAACGACATATAGGATGTGGAAATGGCCAGCAGATCCCGGATCAGATAAGGGACCGCTGATCACTGCCTCACACCCACATGCTCACAGGCACCATGTTGAACTCATTCCGGCTTCACGAGGTGTGTCTTTCGGGACAGCCTCTCCTTCTCTTCATACTTGACGGCTGATGTCCGATAGAATTAGTTGGTTGTTTGTAGCTGACATTTTGGGCTTGTAGACGTGCATTGATTGTTGATCTTTTTCTGTTCCTATGCACATGATATTCGTTGATTAAGCGTTTACTTGTTTTACCCGCCCTAAAAGGGGTTGTGACAGACCAGCGGAATGAGAGAAGCTAAGTCTGAGATGTTTCTGTGTGTGTGACATCCCCGTAAACAGAGTGGAGTCGCCGAGGAGAGAGAAACACGAGAGCAACATGTAGCGATGTGTAATATGTAAACAGAGAGCATCCAACATCTGCGCATATGTCTCCGGCACATGTGAACCAAAGCATACCATAGCCGTCATGTGCCACGTTTTACTTTGTTATGTTTGGACGCTAGGAGCCGATACATTACATCTCATACATGGTTGATACGAAGGATAACCGCACATTTGCAAAAGAGACAAGAAACCTGATGAATGGATGCTGGCTGTGTGACGGACTGCCAGGTTGGCAGCTCCACGAGACACGTCAACATCCAGTATGCTTTCAAATATTCAGCTTATGTGTGGCTCATATACTTTGCATATACTGCAATGTTTTGTATATTTTGTTCCTAAATCAGAATACATATTAAGTTGTTCGCAAAGTAGTGCACCCTTCATATCGTTATTATTTTTTTCGTAATTTGATGAGTTCACTGGTTCCTGTCCCCTTCCCACCAGTAAGCTAAACACACTCTTACCGGGGTAGTCCTTTAACCACTGTGTTTAAAATAGGTTCAGCGTATACAAGCTGAAGGGAAAGTAGTCTGCATACTAAGTGAAACAGCACCAGCTTGCATCAACACTGTAGAGGCCATCACGAAGGCAGTGTGTGTCTCTGTGTGTGTGTGCCGGCAGTGTCAAATGCGGTATATTATGGGATAGAGGCAAGTCGTTGGGGACGTTTTAAAGGGAGCGTAGCGCTCCGGTGGCGTTCGTCTGGACGTTCAGCCTGATGAGTCATGAAGGGGCTCGGGAAGAACGGGATTATCCCAAGGCTGTCAGCACATGGTGCACAGCCTACGGTCAGAGCCATGCTCTCTCTCTCTCTCTCTCTCTCTCTCTCTCTCTCTCTCTCTCTCTCTCTCTCTCTCTCTCTCTCTCTCTCTCTCTCTCTCTCTCTCTCTCTCTCTCTCTCTGTGTTTCTTGTTCTCTAGGTCTCGCTTTACTCTCTGTCTCTCTCACTTTTACTCTCCTTTTCTTGGCGACTTTCTTTCTTTCTTGCTCTTTATCTCTTTCTCTCCCCTTGTCTTTCTCGCTCCCCAACCTTCTTTTCGGTTCTTTATTCTGTCCTTGTCTCCCTCCCTCTGTCCCTCTCTCGCCCTCATTTTTATGCTATATTTTTTATTTTGAGATTACTTGGTTGATTTTCACCCTTACTCTCCTTGCCTCTCCCTCTTGCTGTATTGTCTCTCTCCCCCCCCTCTCTTTCTTACTCATGTACCTTCTGCTTCTCTGGTCTGATCTCACATGGTATCTGGTGACAGCGCTGTTTACATTGTCCAATCAGATGGCAGGGCCAAGTAAATATTGTGAACATATGAGACACTTATACCTAGCCGAACACGCAGGCACGCAAACACCAGCATACGCACACGCACACACGTCAAGCACGCACACACACACACGCACAGTAACACACGTACGCACACATAGAAACACATGGACATTCAAGCACGCACACGCACACAGACACGCACACGCACATAAACACATACACACACACACACACACACACACACACACACACACACACACACACACACACACGTACACTCTCTCTGGGATGTATTCACACAAATAGATTGGGAGTGTTCAGATGTACTCCATTTTATTAAAAGAGAAGGAAAACCCAGGACTGGGCTTTCAACACTGCCTCCACGTTCCTTTCAATCTGGGTAGGGCTGTGATCCCTGTTAACGCCCCTTCACTCAGGTTCAGTGAGCAGAGGGCAGGTGTGTCCTATCAACATTAAATCAGCAGAACACCAGGCCAAAGGTAGTTATCCTAGAGAGGGCATCTTCGTCTTACCCAGTGTGGTTCTGTGTGGATTATTGGTTTAATGGTTAATTTCCGTGTTATTTAGACAACAAATATTGAGTCAAAGGGGGTAAATTCTCTGTAAGATACAAGCTGTCTGTGCAGCTATGTGGCCAGATGATGCGTGGCGTTCTATTGGCTGAGACCCATGCTCAGGAGATAACTGATGTGACTCAGAACCAAGATGGACATATCTGTAAACCGCCGCCATTATAAAGTAGTAAGGCATCGTGTCAGCCATTATCACGACAAATGTAATAGCTATAATCAGGCTCCTAATGGAGATGGACTGCAGGGGGAGAAACAAAGGATACAACGAGCGCCCTCCGAATAACACATGTGATTGCTGCAGCGTGTTTTCATCAGAAACACAACAAGCTGGCATGAAGCAGTCCGCCGCGGCTCTCGTTTGAGGTCGCTCTGTTTTTTTGTTTTTTGTTTTTTCCGTGCTTTTGGTTTGAGAGAATCAAAACATATTTTGCTTCAGTGAAGGAAACATGCGGCTTTATCTGCGCTTATTAGCCGTTCTGGTCTCGGCGCTTCAATCCCCTTGTTACGGGAACAGAGGAACTAATGATTTTGGAGCCTTTCACTTTGTACTTGATTTACCAAAGGAACATTGCATGTGCCGAAAGAATCACACACACGCACACACACACACACAAGCTTGCATGCACACACCCACACACACGCACGCACGCACGCAGGCAGGCCTACGTGCACGCGTGATGACCATGATAACTTATGAGGGTGGAAAAGTTGTAATAAACTGGGATGATATCTTGTCCAGACCTCAGTTCAGCGCAGACTTCAGAAACACCACCGCCAAGTTTCACACTCTGTCCCTGGAACAGAGCCTTTTTCACAACCCACGTCTGTCACGACAGATCCACAGCATCACCCTTTGATACGGCTAGGATCAAACATCCCCAAATAATTTTTATTAACTGTGCATCTTGGATAGGGGAGGCTTTCTTGTAGCGGTAACTTGATTGGATACTACTACTTCAATGCCTGCCCCAACAGAACATATCAGATTGCTGATTGGTTGTGGCTTGGTGTGCCTCTTGCCCATTGGATAGCACCCTTTTCAATTCCACCATCAAAATAAAATCCAACAAAAATGTATGTAGCATTTACAGAGTGTTACCGAGTGTCTCGGTAACATTTACAGAGTGGCTAATGCTAAATATGTGTGTTTCAGACACCTAAACACAGATGAGTGTTGAGAAAATCACACATGGTGTTGAGTGTGGCGTCAAAAAATTCCATTTTGATATGTTAGTAGAATATTAAAGGAGCCCGGCGGGCATTTGGGCTCGCACTTCATCCACAAGCATTTGGATGTGTTTAGCTTTTAGCGCACACTTAGCAGGAAAAAGACTGGTGTGCATGCTGCGTTATCAGCCTCTGTGTAGGGAGAAGGGCAGCTCTGGCAGCGGCCAAGACCAGTTCCCGTCATTCTGAAACGTGACGTAAAGTAAATGTATATCATCTGTGGCACGACATATCTGGTGATGGTAAGAATAGGCTGGACTTCAGTGAATGGTTCTCTATGATGACACTTCATGAGACACATATCAAGAGAAAATTGTGCCTGTGAAATTCTTCACACCGTATGAAAAGCTTGGTTTCATGTTCATGAACAGTGTCCATTCCACGCCCACATGATTGATTGATCGGCCTACAAATGAGCCAACAGCTCTTATTTTTGACATCTGACTCTATCAATCTACCTACACATCTATTTTTTGCACTTACAATTGTGGTGACATTTTCCCCTTATCTTATCACACAATTCACATATCAGCAAGCCAGCATTCAAACTCATTACAAACATTGAACAATTTTCAGGTTTCCACGTATGGACTGCACTTCTGCAGTTGGTTTTATTCTGGGAAAGGAGGAATACCTTGACTGTTTCACTCTCAACTGGATGCACAACATGTATATCCATGTGTTTGCAATATGCCCGCAACCTGCTCACCAATGTCATTTTAATAGCCTTGCCCAGGGGAACATGTGAAAGCCCTCCTTCCTCTGCTCTGATAATTTGGCAAAACCCCCCACCCCTCCCTCAACATACACATACACCCTTTTCATTTTTTTCATGTCAAAATATATCCGTCAAACAAAAGTTTTTTGTATCCATTCAATTACCAATATGATGTAGAATGAATCACTGTGTGTGTTTGTATACGTGTGCAACTGCATCTGAGTGTATGTGCATATGCGTGTGTGTGTGCGTGTGTGTGTGTGTGTGTGTGTATGTATGTGTGTTTGAGTGTTTGTGGGAACACGCATGTTTTCTCCAAAGGAGAAATCTGTCTCCCATATTAACAGCGGGACACTTTGTAGTTCCTTAATTTGACTCTTAGGCTGTCAGGCGTTATTTATGAGAGTACCCCTTTGGTAATGTGTGTGTGTGTGTGTGTGTGTGGGTGTGGACACTGGCAGCAAGTGGAAGCTGGGGCACACCAGGAGGTTGGTTGTACCAATGTTTACATAAGCAATTGGCCCGGGTATCTAAGAATGCTAATAGGCTCTTCTTTCAGCTACTAAAGTAGCACACATTAAAACCAACTGTGTGTGTGTGTGTGGTTGCATGGGGATTGTGTGTATTTGTGTGTGTATGCGTGTCATGTGTGCGTTTGTGTGCATGGGGATTGTGTGTGTGTGTGTGTGTGTGTGTGTGTGTGTGTGTGTGTGTGTGCATGTGCGTGTGTATTTCTGTGTGCATGCATTTTGGCATCCCGGGCCCGGAATGTCTCGGTTGTACAAGAATCACCACCCGTCACGGCTGGTACAAAGCCCGGACGGGCATTTATTCGGAGTAACTCAAAGAAAGGCGTGGATGAGGATCCAACGCGGGGAAAACGGAAATCCTACTCTGACTCCGTGAGCCAGGGAACAAGGGGTCAACGTTCTGTTCCCTCCGAGAGGGGGAGGTTGATCCCGTCGGCGATCCGATCCACGGCGGTCGGTCCTTGGCCGGGGTGCGTCCTCCTTGGGGGGGTGTCGGGAACGGCTCGGTTCACCTTCCGTCCTCTCGTCTGTCTGGGGTTTGGGGTACCCGGGTTTCTCCCGTCTCCAACTCTTTTTAGGGACAAGTGACCGAGGGTACCTCTCTCTCCTCGTTCTGCCGCAGGTGTTCTCTATCTCGCCGATTAGGGTGACGAAATGGACGCCCTCTGGCTCCGTCTGCTGGGTATGGGCGGTACACGCCCTCCACGACCTCTCCCCTGGGCCGTCCAGCCCGAGGGCTTGGGGACGGGTTGCCACAGCATGTTCTGTGTGTGTGTGTGTGTGTGTGTGTGTGTGTGTGTGTGTGTGTGTGCGAACCTCCAGGAGCTCTATGTAGTGAAGTGGTGTGGAGGGAAGGCTGACCCTATTTCAGTCCCTGATGTCTGTTATCTCAACTAAAAGACTGCAAAGGCCTTTAGTGGCCTTCGAGATGACACGTAAATGTATTATTGTTAACATATAATCAAATCCAATTCAACACCCAGACCAACTGAGCGATAGTCTGCCCTTTAGAAGTATTGGTCCCCTGTATACCATCCTGCAACTTAATTTCTCCAAGTTCCTTTTCGGGGGCAATGGGCCATATTCAAAGCGGCCATCTTGGTTCCAGACACTACCTTGTTGATATTCCACCCTCAGTTCCAATACCAATATTTGATCTCCCTTTAAGGAAGATTATCCACTACCTTCCCTTTGACACACTTCAGTACTTCAGAAACACTTCACCTTGTTATCCAAAGGGCTTCAGTGTCCAACTGGTCCAAATGTTTACCTGTTTGACTATTGACTTGATCCGTGAATTCAGCCGTCAACCCGTACAAAATCCATATATTATTCTCCATTGCCCGCTAAGAAAGTGTTATGTAAGCATTTGGCTGTTTGTGGCTTTGGCCAGCTGTGTGAATCCCCCCCCCCCCCAATTCAGGTTTTATGTGTTCTGACTTCATGGCTGTTTGGACTGTGTTGGGCCTTGTGTCAGACCATCCATCACTGCGCTGTCTCCTGCTGAGTAGGAGACGCACAGAGGTCCTTTCTCAGGCCTCAACAGCCTGAACCGGGAGGACGAGGAGAGGGAGGGAGGAGGGAGGGAGGGAGGGAGGGAGGGGGTATGCTGCAAAGATGGATTAAAGAAGAGGAAGGGAAAGGAAACGAGGAAGGGAATCAATAGAGGGGAACGATTCTGAGACAAATGAGGCTGAATGTGAAGTAAAATAGCAGAAATGTCATCTTCAGAATTCCTAGAAGACAGGAAAGAAAGATGGAAAATTGAAGACAATCCAAACTCTGCAGGTGGTGGATTGCGGTGACCAGCAGCCTGGATAGCACGCTGATTTAACTACTTTTCCCACCTCTTTTGCGAAGACCATTTCAGAAAAGAACACGGCACCTATTCCTCTGAGTTATACCTGTAGTGTGCTCTGTGTTTCATGTTGAGTTCTTTTTTTACCACCCCTGGATGGTTTGAGTTGGTTTCATCCTCAACCAGCGTAACCTTAAGAAACAATATGCTGCTGGTTCTAAAATAGTGTTTGTGATTAGGCCACAAGTTTTGATTTTAAACATCAATGGTTTTCACCTGCTCTTAACTGAATCATGTGTCTTGTTGTGATAATTGCTTACCTCCTACAGCTTAGACTATTTCAAAGTTGGCCGCCAACATTGTTTTCTAAAAGACACATGAAAACGAGCAACAAGCTATGTTGCTTTGGTTGGAACCATCCTGCCAGGGGTTCCATTTGGTGCATCATCTTTTTGTTATTCCTGGAGATGTTCTTCGTTAAACAGCAGCTTGACAAAGAAACCACAAGAGATTGTGAATCACCTCCTCTGTGTGAACATTTCTGGATGGAGACACTTATAAAAGGGAGGCTGTGAAGGTGGTAACTTCATTACTTCATAACTAAGACCGGTAACAGCGTCCGGAGAACCACCACCTCTGAAATGATTATTGGCTCGTTGGAAGGGTCGAAGGGTTTCCATTTAAGATGTGTGACCAAATTGCTTTCTTTCCCACTGGCTTCTCCTTCTTTGTTTCTGGCTCATGTATCAGGTAGTTGGTACCCTGGGATTTAGTGATTCGATGCTGAAGTGATGTTGGCAGAAAATATTTAATATCGAATGCATTTATTTAACTTCTTTTTTTATATTATAACGCACTATTTTGATTCCCGCAAGGGATTTATATTGATGCTTGATAAGGAACGAAAAATGTAATGAATAACAGAATCAGCAAACAGTTAGTGGGTCCCTGGAATAAACCATGAGGGAAAAGTCGATGTTCCGTCAACACAGCCCTGGACCGTTGGGATAGCCGCCGGTGCGCTGGTCCGGCCTGGCGCACACAGCACATGTTATTGGAAGGACTTTATGAGTCTATAAGTGTGTAATGAAATTCTCCTCGGTCAGAGAAGAGAAACCACACCATGGAAAAGGTGAATTGAATCTTCGGCGCTCCGCTCCGCTGCCTCTGCCCTTCGGGAGCGCAGCGGGCCCCGGCCCTCTGAAGTGGCCCCGTGAGGTGGGGGGGGGAGAGGGAGAAACCTCTGCGCTGAATGGCAGGAGCTGACACCTCTAACCCGAGACAGATGTCCGGCCTATCAGCCCGGAGCCCCGGAGCCGGCCCTGTGTCGGCCCCTCGGAGCGCTGGGGGTCACCAGCGGGAGGCCTCTGTGAAGCTAACGGCTAACGGCTAACCGCTAACAGCTAACAGCCAACAGCGGCTGGAGGCTGCGCGTTGTCTTTCATTCGCCGGTGAGGCCGTTGGCCCGACGCAGGGAGAGGCCCCTGTGAAGATAACCGCTAACAGCTAACAGCGGCCGGAGGCCGTTGGCCCGACACAGGGAGAGGCCTCTGTGAAGCTAACCGCTAACAGCTAACAGCGGCCGGAGGCCGTTGGCCCGACACAGGGAGAGGCCTCTGTGAAGCTAACCGCTAACAGCTAACAGCGGCCGGAGGCTGTTGGCGCGACGCAGGGAGAGGCCTCTGTGAAGCTAACCGCTAACAGCTAACAGCGGCCGGAGGCTGTTGGCGCGACGCAGGGAGAGGCCTCTGTGAAGCTAACCGCTAACAGCTAACAGCGGCCGGAGGCTGTTGGCGCGACGCAGGGAGAGGCCTCTGTGAAGCTAACCGCTAACAGCTAACAGCGGCCAGAGGCCGTTGGCGCGACGCAGGGAGAGGCCTCTGTGAAGCTAACCGCTAACAGCTAACAGCGGCCAGAGGCCGTTGGCGCGACGCAGGGAGAGGCCTCTGTGGAAGAGGGATTCGAGCCAGACCCTGACTGCAGCGAAGGATTCCCAGGCTGATTGAATTGAAGGGAGGGTAAATAGTGTTGCATGTGACCCACAGGCGTAGGAGTTCAGAATGAGTTCGACAACATCGATCTGGCGCCGTAAAAATCCCGGTGCCAAGTTGTTTTCCACAAAATTCCACTCCCAACTTGAGCTATTCAATAAATATGCAAATATAACATGCAAATATAACATGCAGACGATAAGAAAATTCATACTGCCCGCCGCATTGCGTCTTTGAGGACGGGTTACTAACGAGACGCATACTGACACGTTGTTCCTCATTGTTAAAACACTTTCATATGGTAAAGGAGATATCTGCTGAGCTGGTGGCTTCAACCATTCTGCCTAATTTCCCCAAAACAAAAACAGCATAAATGTAGTTCTGGATTCCCCGAATATACTTTGCAAGGGCAGGTGTCCTCTGTAGTATTTTGGTGTATCATCCGTCCTATGTACCTACCGGCCTACCCTCCTGCTTACCTCACTAAGCCACGCACGCACACACGCACGCACGCACGCAGCCCCACACATACAGACGCACCAGCTACAATTTCTGGTTATTGTCTGAAACTGCCAAAAAAACGGGGCTACTCAAATTTTTACATGGAAAATATGGTCTTAACTAAAATGCATGGCTTAAACTTTGAGTAAGTAAATAAATGTAAAAAAATTTGCCTTGCCGGTATATAAGACAATACTGTCAGCATGAGACCAGTTTTAAATGATATACAATGTTTATATCCTTACCACAAAAACTAATTCACCCATATTAATCATGCATTCATCATTAACAAAAATGATGTTACAATTCCATAACTTTCCATTGTGATTTTGAACAGAGAAGTCTCGAAAAGTGAATGTTTTGGTTATAGATTTTTGTTTTTGGGAAAAGGTGACCTGATATTATAAATATATACAATTACCCTAAAAACCTCTGAAACTGAGGTCAGTAATTAACCTTGCATTTAACCTTGACCTGCTTACTCAAAGAGCCCAGGAGATGTTCCAGCGCAGCCCTGCTATTAGTAATGGGTATTGGTATGGCTTTGGAGTGCTAGATGATTGCTGTCATTATGGTGATTATTCTTGCAGAGAGAGAGAGAGAGAGAGAGAGAGAGAGAGAGAGAGAGAGAGAGAGAGAGAGAGAGAGAGAGAGAGAGAGAGAGAGAGAGAGAGAGAGAGAGAGAGAGAGAGAGAGAGAGAGAGAGAGAGAGAGAGAGAGAGGGAGTCTGGGTCATTGGTGTGTTTGCTTTGCTGGTGTCCTGTTTGGGATCTGGTTCGGCGTGTCCTCCCCCCCGCCCCCCCCATCCATCACCAGATCAAAGTTTCACTAATTTCGGAGTCGGGGAAAGGAGCTCGCCATGAATACATATTTTACCACGTTGGATTAAGAGGTTTACACTTTAGTGTTGAGCCCTTGAAAGGCAAACCAAAGCCAAGGTATGTTGACTAGCGTGTGTTCCCTATCGGTGGGACTGCCTTGGTAAAGGGCGTTCCTTGGTAAAGGGCGTTCCTTGGTAAAGGGTGTTCCTTGGTAAAGGGTGTTCCTTGGTAAAGGGCGTTCCTTGATAAAGGGCGTTCCTTGATAAAGGGTGTTCCTTGGTAAAGGGCGTTCCTTGGTAAAGGGTGTTCCTTGGTAAAGGGTGTTCCTTGATAAAGGGTGTTCCTTGGTAAAGGGTGTTCCTTGATAAAGGGCGTTCCTTGGTAAAGGGCGTTCCTTGGTAAAGGGTGTTCCTTGATAAAGGGCGTTCCTTGGTAAAGGGTGTTCCTTGATAAAGGGCGTTCCTTGGTAAAGGGTGTTCCTTGGTAAAGGGCGTTCCTTGATAAAGGGTGTTCCTTGGTAAAGGGTGTTCCTTGGTAAAGGGTGTTCCTTGGTAAAGGGTGTTCCTTGGTAAAGGGCGTTCCTTGGTAAAGGGCGTTCCTTGGTAAAGGGCGTTCCTTGGTAAAGGGCGTTCCTTGATAAAGGGTGTTCCTTGATAAAGGGTGTTCCTTGGTAAAGGGTGTTCCTTGGTAAAGGGCGTTCCTTGGTAAAGGGTGTTCCTTGGTAAAGGGTGTTCCTTGATAAAGGGTGTTCCTTGGTAAAGGGCGTTCCTTTTAAAGGGTGTTCCTTGGTAAAGGGTGTTCCTTGATAAAGGGTGTTCCTTGGTAAAGGGCGTTCCTTGTGTGCTGGAGAGGCAGGTGCTGAATAGCAAGAGCTTGCAGGCATTGTCTTCTCTGTGTGTCGGTGTGTTTTTGAGCAGGGGCCCTTTGATCAAGCAGGGATGGAGGGGTGGCCCCTGGACATGTTCAACCCTGCCCCCCACCCCACAGTCCCTGTTGCTCCAGAGGAGTCCTTTTCTCTGCAATTACAGAGCAGTCAGGGCTCAGCCCGGGTCTCAGAGAGGTGTGTGAGGAGATGGCCCAACAGGATAAGTGTCTTTACAACCCAGCCGCTCTGCACTGTGACTCATTCTGGTCAGTTAAAATGTCAGCAGGCATTTCACGCAGGGCTTACCCGTCAGGCGTTGAGGATGAAGTGGTAACATTATGGGTGTGGAAAAGGTCACCAGTGAAGGTCGGAGGTCATTTCATGCTGCAGGTTCTGTCTTCAACTATTGTGGGATAATATGGAGTACAGGGGTCACCTGTCCCGTTGATTGATACTTGACACCAGGCATCAACATTTTCCATACAAATCTTTGAGAAATTCTCGTCACTTCCAATCCGACCAAAAATCTATTTTTTTTAAAATCTAAAAGCTTACCATGTCCAGTATTCATTATTCAAATTGGTAAACATTTATTCATGAAAAATATTATTAAAGATGTCAAAAATGTTATTTTCTTGCGGTTGACTACAGGGTTGTTTCTGGTACGGCCTTCTTCTATGGGGGGCACTGTTGGAAATCGAAATGTTGAAAACATGTAGGAAGCCTGTCCGGGAGGCTTCACTCTTTGGGACAGGGCCATCATCAACCCTCGCCCAGGTGGAGCTCCACACATCCACACACACCTCCTTCATCGCGCCATCGAACCTCCAATCACCTAAAATACACAACTCGAGTTTGGAGCAGAGGAGAACGTTCACACACTGTCTGGCTGAGACTGGCAATAACATCCACACACGCTCTTATTTTGGTAAACATTTTGGTAGGAGCCGCCACTGAGTCTGTCTGACTTCGGGGAGAGACCCTGTTTACCAATGGGAATTTTATTTAGTTAATTTAATATTTATTGTTTATTGTTTATTTATTTCACTGGTGACTTGAGTACACTTGTAGTTTATTTTCAGAGGATATTTGAACAATAACATTTATTGACAACAGTTTCATGTTTTTATTTGTTATTCGGCTTGTTTTATACTTTACATATCTTTTGAAGATATGCGTCTCGAAGTTGGCAGCTCCACAATGCAAGACAACAACAGTACGACCCCCTGCATAGCAGTGTCTCTTTGTAGAAAGCCAAGAGCTTGGAGCCAAGTCTCCTATGATGCCCATTCACTTTTAAAAGCTTTCCTTCTTTGGTCCTAATTAAGTGATAGAAGGCGCTCCATGCCAAATAGCCCTGGACAGATGCACATGTTAGAACTCCCTCCCCTTTACTTAGGGCACCTGGTTTCAGTTGTCATGCTGCCCCGCAAAAGCAACAGTACAATGGCCATCTATCCAGCATCTACAACTATGAGTACAAACACACAAACACACATCCACATACACGGCAGATGCATTACACACACACACACGCACACACACACACGCACACACACACACACACACCCACACACACACACGCGTGCGCACATGCAAAGACAGACAGACACACTTACCCCTTCAAGCACACACACACACACACACATATCCATTGTCAGAAAGACACACACACACACACACAAAAAGAAACACACAAACACATGCATAGACCGATGTATACACACACAAACACACACACACACACACACCCACGTGCTGAGGCTTTGAAGAGGGGGCCTTGTTAAGCGACCTGCCGTGGACGTTCCCGTGTGCTTCGGTGACCTTAGCGTAGCATTCTGTTGCCCCCAACACCCAGCGGCGGCCGGCCTCGGGACACACACAGCTCTGGTTTCAGCACATTCAGAGATGACTATCATCGATCATGCGCACTCAGACACTCGCTCACACGCGCACGCACACAGACACAAACACTGGCACACACACACATACACACTTTCCTTTTCCCAACTGAATTGAAAACAGGTGCCCTCCACATATCTTAGATTCTTCCAAAATACAAAAGTGGTTTGACCCGACCGGTTTAGCTGTGGAGGGGAGCCTCTGCATATGGAAGCAGGAGTATGCGGTGTGTGTATGCGTGTGTGTGTCTCATGCGCACACGCGTGAGTGCACTGCCCATGTGTTTATGGGCCTGAATGCGCACAAGCGCCGGCATTTTTGTGCCCATGCACTTGTGTGTGTGTGCACGCTCATGTGCGTGCGTGTGTGTGTGTGTGTGTGTGTGCGGGCACTCACGTGTGTGTGTGTGTGTGTGTGTGTGTGTGTGCATGTGTGTGCGTGCATTCACGAGTGTGTGTGTGTGTGTGTGTGTGTGTGTGAGTGTGTGTGCACACGTTGGGGCGTCAGGTTCTGTTCAACATGCCTGCAGACCAGCCCAGACTGGCTGTGTATTAGAACCACATTTCTCTGCACTACAGCCTTACATGCAGTGTCAGGTCACAGCTGCATCATGCCATCACAGCGGAACACCACAATGCATGTAATAGATTTCCATGCAGTGGCCGCAATGGCTTACTGGTTACCGGCTCCGACCGACATGAAGGAGATGATCAAAAAAACGACTGGGAAGCCAAGCATCGATACCTGGTGCCACTTTTATTAAACCTTGGGACGAGTTATTCATAACAGACGGCAAATAAGACAATAAGTTCTTGTGTCTTTCGTGTTTTTTTCCTTTCTTCCCTCAGTCTCTCTCTCCCCCACTCTCTCTCTCTCTCTCTCTCTCTCTCCCCCTCTCTCTCTCTCTCTCTGTCTCTCTCTCTCTCTCTCCCCCACTCTCTCTCGCTCTCTCTCTCTCTCTCCCCCACTCTCTCTCTCTCTCCCCCACACTCTCTCTCCCTCCCCCAATCTCTCTCTCTCCCCCACTTTCTCTCTTTCTCTCTCTATCTCTCTCTCTCTCTCTCTCTCTCCCCCACTCTCTCTCTCTCTCTCTCTCTAGCTCGCGCGCTCTCGCTCTCCCTCTCTCTCTCTCTCTCTTTCTCTCTCTCTCTGTCGGCTAGTCGTTGTAACAGGTTGAATGAGAACCAGAAGGTGGGCGGATGAAAACATGATGGATGGATGAACACATGACTGATGGACTGTGGGTCTGGGAGGAGGGTGACTATGAGGATGATGAAGGTCTACCCGAGGGGGACTATATAGAGATGTGGCTTATGCAGGCAGTATGCCGCCCATCGTCTGATTGTGTCTTTGAGTCTGTGGGCAGTTTGCAATATGTGTGCGATGTGTGTGTGTGTGTGTGTGTGTGTGTGTGGTTCTGTTTGTAGTCCTTTAGAGTCCTTTTAGTCCTTTATTTAGATCAATGATGTTAAATTGCTTAATATTCAATCACCAATTGGGCAAGTCAGTGTGACTAGTGCAGTTTTTAATGAGTGGTGCAGTGAAGAACGGGCCCAGTGTGCCAGCCTCAAGGCGTCTGAGTGCCCAGAAAGTCCATGCTGTTACTGGCCTATACTTTTGGCCCAGGTCCCAACAAATCAAAATAGATCGATTGTCATCACCATGAAAGTGTACACAAATTTAGATAATGAACTTAGTATTGATTTTCAGCAAAATATTCCCATATTCAGTCTTCAAATCAATCACACAATCAAATCAACAAGCATATAAAAAGAGACATAAAACAGACACGGCAAGTAGCCATTCATACATAGATATATATTTGGAAAAAAAGTTTATTATTACTGCGACCCTATTACATTTTACCTATTACAGACCCTCAGTTTGAAAACCACTGGTTAGTAAATGCCTTTATATTTAAATTGTGTTTCCCACATGAATCAGGTGCTCTGTTTGTCTGTCTTGTGTGTGTGTGTGTGTGTGTGTGTGTGTGTGTGTGTGTGTGTGTGTGTGTGTCTGTGTGTTTGTTCTTTTGTGTGTCCCTGTGTGTGTTTTGAAGGGGGGAGGGGGGTGAAGGAAGTATGATGGGATGTCATTAGTCATGGTCTAGGAATATTAACAAGCATCTTAGCTTCACACTGAACACTATGTCATTCGCTGCAGATGTTTCCCTCCCCGAGTGCATGGACTGAATTTTTAAAACGTGTAATTATTACCATGAACGCTAGGTCGTATACGCCAAACGCATAGTTGAAGATCGCCATGATATCATGTTGATTCAAAGAAGAAGAAGTTTTTAGAAACACTCTTCTCTGTCTTTGTCTCTTGACTGCCCTTTCAAGGCATGCCAGAAAAACCAAGTTTCAGTTGGTGAGTGTGTGTGTGTGTGTGTGTTTATGTGTGTGTGTGTTTGTGTGTGTGCATGTGTGTATTTATGTGTGTGTGTGTGTGTGTGTGTGTGTGTGTGTGTGTGTGTGTGTGTGTGTGTGTGTGTGTGTGTGTGTGTGTGTGTGTGTGTGATTTTGTGTGTAAAGAGGAGGAAAGAAAACCCCCAGAAAGATATAGAAAAAGAAAAGAAAGGGAGAGAACTCACTTTAATGAAAGCAAACATCCAAACTGACACATGCAGTAAGCTGTTTCTGGCAGCAAATCAATGTATCTCCTAAAGAGACAGAAAACGCCATCCGATTGGACAGTCTTTCCTTTTCACCCCCCAAAGACATCAATGGTGGTGAATATATAAATGTCTGCCCTCAGTAATGTGATAGCATGACGACAGTGTTTCAGCAAATGTTGGGAGTTTATAGGCGAGTGAGTGTGAGAGAGTGTGTGTGTGTGTTTGTGTGTGTGTGTTTGTGTGTGAGAGAGAGAGCCCTGCCAAATGCTTTCCTTTCGGCGCATACCTGTTGTAATTGCTACCATTACACTGTTGGGTTAACCACTCATTCCCTCATAGAGCAAGAACAAAAGCACTCATATAGGCTCGATCACAGATTGCTCTCTCCTACCCCCACCCAACACAACAACGGCCATGATGAAAAACACGCTCTCAAATTGTTACATTTCAACGATGTTTCACACATCTTAACAAAAAAACCTTGCGCTGATCAATATTCTGGCCGACAAAAGAGTTCCCTGCAATCAACGAGGAATCGGCAGTTTCACTTTATTCTGTGTGAAATAACGACGATTTGACACGCACATTACCCTGCGGAACGGCTGTGTGTTGGCCCCATGCAGGCATAGTATACATAGCGCTATGCTGAACGCAGAGCTGCAGAAATGAGGCATGGCGCTTATTGATGCTGCAGCCCTCTCTCTGCTTCACAGCACCGCGGCTCTATCACAAAGACAGCCCGACACTGTCCAGATCCCCGCGCTTCCGCTACACAAAAATACACAAGGGTGGTGTAGACAGCCACATACACATACGTACATACACTCACCCACACACACACAAACAGACACATGTGGCACACACACACAATCACATACATAGACACACACATACACACAGACCTAAACATTAACACATACAGAGATTTATACGTTCAAGTTTTGGTTCCTGCTTGCATTTGGCAGTCTTTTGTGTGCACGTGTTTGTGTGTGTGTTTCTGTGTTCGTGTGTACATGTGTGTGAGATGAAAGAGAGTTACTGTAATCCGAGTGGCTTTTGCATACAGTCTGTCCTTGTATTGGGGACAGTGGGAGAAATATATGACCAAGTATGAGCCTAAA
The DNA here is from genome assembly GCF_949987615.1 of Pollachius pollachius. Taxonomy (NCBI): domain Eukaryota; kingdom Metazoa; phylum Chordata; class Actinopteri; order Gadiformes; family Gadidae; genus Pollachius; species Pollachius pollachius. The sequence goes on from NC_136935.1 coordinate 453,808, forward strand.
ATCGCTGTTTAAGGCTTCGGTGACTCATGTTTAATCCACTCTGAAACGTTGCGGATTGTAACTATCAGTCCACGTAATAATAAGTAAAGACAAGGTTAATTCTAGCTCTATGTGTAAGACTTCTTGTGGTTTTTGATTCTGTTTAATGCTGTAAGTACAGTTTGGAGGTTGCTGTTGTTCTGTATCTAACCACGTAGGGAAGCGGGCGTTTTTGTTTATGAGTGCAAGTGTCTGCATAATGTTCGAAGTCGTTTACAATGGTTCCATTATGGGGGGAAATTTTTATAACAATAATCGTTTCTGACTTCCAGAAATCTTGGCCGGGGCCGTACAAATACATAATTTGTCTCGATGTCTCATTTAGTCTTGTTAGGCCATACAAACATTCGCACACACGCATGCACGCACGCACGCACGCAAACGTACACACTGTTCCCAGGCACAAACACATACACACACATAACGTAAAACATTTTAAATGCACACAAATAAGTCTTGTTGGACGTTACAAACACACACACAGGCGTGCACCCAAACACACACACAGGCGTGCACGTAAACAAATGCACAGACACAGACACCCAGACACACACACACAGACATGCACACAAACACACACACAGGCATGCACAAATGCACACTCACACACACACACACACACAGGCATGCACAAATGCACACGCACACACACACACACACACACATGCACACATAATGTGCAAATCACAAAGTAAAGGCAAATGTATTAAAGACGACAAAACACGTTTTGTTTTAATTTCATGGTTCACTGCGTAAGACGAGCGATCTATCCTTGCGTTCTCCAAACACTAGAGCTAGACCTTCCACCTGGGCTTCCAGGTCTAGACCTAGTCCATGTAACAGGAGTTACATTAATGACTCCACGTCCTTCAGATAATGGCTCCTATCCAGGGTTAACGGGACGCTGTGTGGACGAGCAGGCATGAGGTAGGGTGGATGGCGGTGGTGCTGATGGTGTTCAGCAGGAGGGGGGGGGGGGTAGCTTCGTCTATATCTGGCAGCAAAGCTCGTTTTTCATTTTGTCTTTTGGATCTCAGGTGAGGAAGAGTCTGGAAGCACTCACCATGACAAGCACATCTGGCAATGGGTTAGCGTCCTCGGGCGCCATATTGCTGCCGTCCTCCTCCTCTCCTCCTCTCCTCTCCTCTCCTCCTCCTCCTCCTCCTGCTTCTCCTCCTCCTCCTCCTTCTCCTCCTCCTCCTCCTCCTGCTCTCCTCCTCCTCCTTCCCCTCCTCCTCCTCCTCCTTCCCCTCCTCCTCCTCCTCCTTCTCCTTCTCCTCCTCCTCCTGCTTCTCCTCCTCCTCCTTCCCCTCCTCCTCCTCCTGCTTCTCCTCCTCTTCCTCCCCCTCCTCCTCCTCCTCCTACGATAATCACAGCTCCAAAACAACTGAGCAGGTCATTATTAATGAGATGGAAAACAGACAGTTTGTTTAAGAAGGAGACGGCGGAGACGCTTGGCTCTCTCTCTCTCTCTCTCTCTCTCTCTCTCTCTCTCTCTCTCTCTCTCTCTCGCACTCTCTCTCTCTCGCTCTCTCTCTCTGTCTTTCTCTCTTCCTCTCTCTCTCTCTATCTCTCTCTCTCTCTCTCTCTCTCTCTCTCTCTCTCTCTCTCTCTCTCTATTTGGACACGATGTGCCTTTTAAAATATGATTAAACGAAACCAGAAACCTTGAAACCATCCTAGACCCCCCAAACGTATCTGTAATAACCCTTTAATCAGTCCTACTTTAAAACTGCTTTGCGGGCTTTACTGCATACACATCTCGTCTCGCTGCGGGGGGAACTCGTACCCTAACTCTGTGCTAAGCTGTGGGTCAGACCCCCCTGAGCAGGGCACCAGTGGCCTTCACACCCTCCCTCCCTGTGTGATGGCCCCCCCGCAGACTGAACCCTGGTTCCTCAGTTGTTTCCAGTCCTCGCTGCCCCATTAGACACCTCTTCCATCAGCGGGCGAGCGCTTGGCAGCCGCACAACGCCATGTCTGAGGGCCGCGTCGTCCCGCAGGAACTAGACGTACACGTGGCTCTCAGCTGGTTCCTGTTGGCCTGAGGAAGCGTCGGGGGTCGGAGGTCGGGGTAATAATTACATCCATGGTGTGGCTCAGGTGGCCGGTCGCGTTTCAAAACAAAGCGTTGGCGGTACCCAGGGCTGGGCTGGTGGGCGACACCCACCGCCGTCTCCATAGCGACACACCATAACAACGCTAGTGCACGTGGAAACTCGCCATACTCAGCAGGGCAGAAGGCTGATTTTTGTTTTGATTCTTCGTTGACTTTTGTTGCTTCTAAGTGGTTATGGAACCAACCTCACAATAAACTCCGTCTGGGGGCTTTTGTACGTGGATGGTCATGACGGCTTGGGCAGGGTTTATACATGTTAAGGGCCGAATATGAACGCCAAAAAAATACTTGCTGGTAGAATATTGAGTGGTTTGATCGCTAATGATAGTAGTTTCTCTTTATTGATGTATATGTTAGGAGCGTCCAACAGGTGCGTCCACGATATAATACATGGAAATCTAGTTAACACTAAATCTCAACCACAGCTGCTCATTAGCTGTTAAATTCAACAGCAGACCTGTTCTCCCCAGCGTGATTCTCTCAGGTTAAAGAGTGCATCTCTTCAGGGGTCCATGATGAGTATATCATGAGAGAGAGAGAGAGCGAGAGAGAGAGAACTAGAGAGAGAGTAAAAATGGCGTCTCCCGCCATTTACGCTCTCCTTCTTAAACAAACTGTCTGTTTTCCATCTCAATAATAATGACCTGCTCAGTTGTTTTTGTTTTGCTGTGATTATCGAGAGAGAGAGAAAAGCCACAAACAGGATCTTATTGTCTTATTCGCAGTCTGTTATGAATATATCGTCCCAAGGTTTAATAAAAGTGGCCCCTGGAATTGATGCTAGGCTTCACAGTCTTTTTTTTATCTTGTCATTCTTGTCGGTCAGAAGGAGAGCCTAGAGAAAGGGTTAGAGAGGGACAGAGGCTGTCAGACACGCCGAACATGGAAATGCGAAAACACACAAAAGCTCATAAAGCCCACAAGTGTGTATTAAGCAAGAAAAGTGACCGGTACATGGAACAGTTTACGTTTAAGGGACACATTCCTTAGCTGAAAAACCCAAAACATACCTGTTTTTCATTTTGGGCTGTCATAACACTCATGTTTGAGATCACAAACAAGTGCTGCGGTGGAGTCATTCCTCCAGTGTGACTATGATATTGCATGCATGGTACTGTTTTTTCATGCGCAACTGTACTTAACTAGTGCAATAAAACTGTGAAAACCCATGGAAACAATATATCTAAATAAAAGTTTATACACGTTTTCACTTTTCATGGCTATTAGATGCACACACACACACACACACACACACACACACACACACACACACACACACACGTACACCCACACACGCTTAAACTTGCACGCACACGTACGCGCACACCCGCACACACTGGTTTGTCGGCAGTGTGCGAACATTGCTGTGAGTGTTGATAGATAGATAGATGGATCTTTCTGGGCTCAGAATCTGTTTAAAAGTTATTTTCTGAATATATTGTAAGCTGTCTGGCCAAAACAGCCCCTAGAGACAGAGTCCTGTACAAAAAGAGTGCATAGTTTCCAAACAATATCCCAAGTGAAAGCAGAGCCCAATGCTTGTCATAAAATGTCAGTCATTGTGTTATCCTGTTTCCGACATGTTGTTCCACCAGCTGTTTGGAACTCCTATTCTCTCTCTGGTATTCTCGCCTTCTTGCATTTTAAACAACACGCAGATGTTCTCTGTGCCTAGAAAGCCATCAGGGAGTGTTCCTCAGGTAACCGTAGCTGATAATGGCAGAACTCACAGAAAATAAAAGATGAAGTTCAGACATGAAGATGTAATAGTCTGCTAGACAAGGCAAAAATATTCTCGACAGGGAATGTTGAACATACCTCATAATATAAAATGCAATTGATCGATCCCAGGTGGGAAATGGAAATGTATTTATATTAAAATTGGTGTTAAATCGATATCCATCATATGTATTAAAATACTTTAATACATTTTAACTGTACCGATTCAATCAAATCTAGGCTGAATCCAATCTAATCAAGTCTGAATCTAACTGTATACAGTCTGTATCAAATTGTAGCTGAATCCATATTACTCTATTTTTAATCCATTCTAATCAGAATACAATAAAATCAAGCTTGAATCCAATCTAAATATGTGAATCCCATTTGATCAAATCTGAATCCAATCTAATATAGTCTGAATCCAAATTTATCAAGTCTGAATACGATTTTATATACTTTTGCACACTGCTAAACCTTGGTTCCATCTAGATTTAGGCCCATTTTATCTTACATGACACAGCTGGTCAGATGGACACGGAGAAGAATCAAAGTTACAACTGCTTGGTGGGTTTCTGCCAGCCAGGTCTTTAGACAAACTGTACAACTGCTTGGTGGGTTTCTCCCAGCCAGGTCTTTAGACAAACTGTACAACTGCTTGGTGGGTTTCTCCCAGCCAGGTCTTTAGACAAACTGTACAACTGCTTGGTGGGTTTCTCCCAGCCAGGTCTTTAGACAAACTGTACAACTGCTTGGTGGGTTTCTCCCAGCCAGGTCTTTAGACAAACTGTACAACTGCTTGGTGGGTTTCTCCCAGCCAGGTCTTTAGACAAACTGTACAACTGCTTGGTGGGTTTCTCCCAGCCAGGTCTTTAGACAAACTGTACAACTGCTTGGTGGGTTTCTCCCAGCCAGGTCTTTAGACAAACTGTACAACTGCTTGGTGGGTTTCTCCCAGCCAGGTCTTTAGACAAACTGTACAACTGCTTGGTGGGTTTCTCCCAGCCAGGTCTTTAGACAAACTGTACAACTGCTTGGTGGGTTTCTCCCAGCCAGGTCTTTAGACAAACTGTACAACTGCTTGGTGGGTTTCTCCCAGCCAGGTCTTTAGACAAACTGTACAACTTTGCCGAGTGTGCGGGCCTGCAGCTGATCGTGGGGCTGAACGCCCTGCACCGCAACCCCGACAACTCCTGGAACTCCTCGTCCTCCCTCAGCCTGCTCAAGTACAGCGCCGGCAAGAAGTACAACATCTCCTGGGAGTTAGGCAACGGTGAGCACCCCCCACCCACACTCACCTCATCGCCCACTCAATCACTCCCGCTGATATGACCGCACCAAGAGAATTAAGTGTTATGATGGTTATTTAGTAGATTTGAGGACAGCCTGTCGAAGTGAAAGGTGTTTTATTATCTAATGTGCTATGAAACAGGGTCAACCAGATTTCTTGCCCTTGTTGTATGCTTGACATAGAGTACTCGTGCCTTGTCAGAAGAGTTTAATTCCTCAGAAATAGCCTGTGTTTTACTGTGCATTGGATAAGCTCTTGAATTTCTTGTAATGCAAGAGCTCTCTTGTAATTTTGCTGAAAAAATAAAGCACATGGAGAGTGAAAGTAAATATAAAATAAGCAAAACTGGCAAAGATATGTCAAGGTATGAAATCAACATTAAATATTAGTGGCATAAAATGTGAAGATCCAACATATTGACATAATAACACAAGGTCATTGTTAAGGTTACGCCGTCAAAATACAGCGCCTGTTATGCTGCACTTTGTGTGACTGGTGAACGAAATATGTGTGTGAGTTAAATATGGTTTTAAGTGTGTTTTTTGTTGTCTTGGGGTTTTGGTTAACTCCTCTGCATCCCATCCAGCTGTCCTCCTTGGGACAGCTCAGTGGACATATGTTCCAGTCCCCCTCCGGCTCATCACTCCATGTTTTTATTATATATTCTCTTTCTCAATGAAGCTCACAAATGGAGCTCTTGTCTTGTGTCCAATGCCTTGAAGAACCTTCCGGGAAGATGTGCTGTTTGGTCTGTGTAAAAGCTTGAGTAGTCAGAAGCGTGAGCAGTGAATTCCAAAGTAGGAAGAGGAAACGGGTTGTGGATTAAGGCTCTGGAAAAGCACTAAAAAATGGCCACAAAATTCTTAAGAATCTGAATGTTCGACGACTTCACAGGTATTTTTGTCAAGTCCCTCATCATGTCCCTACCTAATTTCATGTGTATCAAACAGGGACAGACACAGAAACAATCATATTCTAAAAGCCCTCGAAAAGGCCAAAAGTGGCAGTTCCTCCCAGTGGTTATATTTGCAGAATAAACTCAGTCCTGTTCTGTTCCCGCTAGCACTGTGGCCATCTGTCAGTATTACCGCGAATTGCTCAATTATCCCTTTTACTACTGGCAGTTGGTTGCTGTCTCGGAGGTCACGATCAGACTACATCAACACAACTTTTTTCTGCTTCCTAGGCCTATAAAAAGAAAAGAAAAAAATGCTATTCATTCAACATTTCGTTTAGCATGACGCTAATGTCCAAAGGGACGTACAGTGAATTTATTTTTAAGTAGATGTCCTTACTGAGCAGGTTAGGGGATGAGGTTTCATTCTCCAGGAGCCCTATAGGTTGTACTGCGGATAGCGGGGAATCGATCCCAGAACCTTTTCGCCTGTGAGTGCTTCCAAGTGGTTTTTGGTCATTGAGCAGATGGCGGCGTACAGTGAATCCAGATTCTGGTCAATCAGGAAGAAGTTAAGACTTTGCAGTCCTGCTCAAAATGCCTACAGGTGGACATGTGGACATTTGAAGTTCAAAACCAGGAACCTTTCAGGCTGGTCCTCAAAACACCATAACCAATGACAAGACTATCCTGCCCCCTGTATCTACCCCCCCTCCAGAACCCAACGCCTACCGCGGCATGGTGGGCCGCTCGGTGAACAGCAGCCAGCTGGTGACCGACTACGGCGTCCTGCGCACCCTGCTGCAGTCGGTCCGCTACTACCAGCGGGCCCAGCTCTACGGCCCCAATGCCGGGCGCCCCCGCAAGAACGCCATCGTGCTGCTGGACACGTGAGTTAGCACGGGTTACACTGAGTTAGCACGCGTTACACTGAGTTACACTGAGGTACACTCAGTTAGAACGGGTTACACTGAGTTAGCACGCGTTACACTGAGTTACACTGAGGTACACTCAGTTAGAACGGGTTACACTGAGTTAGCACGGGTTACACTGAGTTAGCACGGGTTACACTGAGTTAGCATGGGTTACACTGAGTTAGAGTGAGTTACACTGAGTTAGCATGGGTTACACTGAGTTAGACTGAGTTAGCACGGGTTACACTGAGTTAGAGTGAGTTACACTGAGTTAGCATGGGTTACACTGAGTTAGACTGAGTTAGCACGGGTTACACTGAGTTAGCACGCGTTACACTGAGTTACACTGAGGTACACTCAGTTAGAACGGGTTACACTGAGTTAGCACGCGTTACACTGAGTTACACTGAGGTACACTCAGTTAGAACGGGTTACACTGAGTTAGCACGGGTTACACTGAGTTAGCACGGGTTACACTGAGTTAGCATGGGTTACACTGAGTTAGAGTGAGTTACACTGAGTTAGCATGGGTTACACTGAGTTAGACTGAGTTAGCACGGGTTACACTGAGTTAGCACGGGTTACACTGAGTTAGAGTGAGTAACACTGAGTTAGCACGGGTTACACTGAGTTAGACTGAGGTACACTCAGTTAGCACGGGTTACACTGAGTTAGCACGGGTTACACTGAGTTACACTGAGGTGCACGGGTTACACTGAGTTACACTGAGTTAGCACGGGTTATACTGAGTTAGCATGGGTTACACTGAGTTAGACTGAGTTAACATGGGTTACACTGAGTTAGCACGGGTTACACTGAGTTAGACTGAGTTACACTGAGTTAGCACGGGTTGGACTGAGTTAGCACGTGTTACACTGAGTTAGACCGAGTTAGACTGAGTTACACTGAGTTACACTGAGTTGCACTGAGTTGCACTGAGTTGCACTGAGTTAGACTGAGTTACACTGAGTTAGACTGAGTTAGACTGAGTTAGACTGAGTTAGACTGACTTACACTGAGTTAGACTAAGTTACACTGAGTTAGGCTGACTTACACTGAGTTAGGCTGACTTACACTGAGTTAGACTGAGTTACACTGAGTTACACTGAGTTGCACTGAGTTAGACTGAGTTAGACTGAGTTAGACTGAGTTACACTGAGTTACACTGAGTTACACTGAGTTACACTGACTTACACTGAGTTAGACTAAGTTACACTGAGTTAGCGTGAGTTAGCACGAGTTAGCATGAGTTAGCACAAGTTAGACTGAGTGAGAATGAGTAAGGATTCAGAATGGGTTTGTTTAAGTCTTTGGAATGAGTATGTTTGAGTTAGAATGGGTTAGAATTAATTAGTATGAGTAAGCATGAGTTGAAATGAGTTAGCATGAGTTAGAGTGAGTTAGAATGAGTTAGAATGGATCTTAAAATGAGTTCGAATGAGTTATTATGATTAAAAAATAGTTAGCATGAGTCATAATGAGGTAGAATGTGTTAGGATGAGTTAGCATGAGTTAGGATGAGATAGAATGAGTTAGCATGAGTTAGGATAACTCAGGATGGGGCGAGAGGAGCAGAGGGAGGCGGTTCACCCTGTCTCATGAAGGCAGCAGGAAGTCTCTGATTATGCTTTGAGAAGGGGATGGGTGGGTGTGTGTGTGTGGGGGGGGGTGTATGTGTGTGTGTGTGTGTTTGGGGGTGCGCGTGTGTGTGTGTGTGTGTGTGTGTGTGCGCGTGCATGTGCGTATACGAAATTGTGTGGCAAAGCATGGGCCGAAGTTGTGTACATTTGTGGGTTTGCGAGAACAAACTCACACAGGTCGTCCTCTGAGTCTACACTAACACATGCACATTCCTGCAGACACGCGCACATCCATGGACACAGTCATAGACACACACACACATGCGCACACACACAAACGGGGCATGTTCCCCCTTGTTTATGAAGCTCCGCGGCCTGCAGGTCGGAGCGTCTCTGACCCACTTCTTCTGTGTCAGTCTAAAATAAAGTGTCTCTCGACTGATAGTGTGGCGGCACAGCTTCCCATCTGCTCCCTTTACTAACCCCCTGCCCCCTCCCACCATCCCCCCCACCCTGGATCCTCCCATTCCCAAAACGTCTGGTGTGAAATTCAAGCGAGAGTTCATATCAAAATATATTTCATTTCATCGTGGCGCTAGAGCTTCTGAGTCCGCCGCATCTCTGCATGCCATCTCCCGTGTGTTTTGGTCCAGGGTACACCTCGCCACGGCTCCACACCAGCTCCCAGTCTGCAGGCCCCCAGTGAGATGTCAGCACTCTCACTCGTCCGGGATGAAACGATTCACTAAAAGCAAAGAGACTTATCGTGGCATATCTTCAAATGAGCCGCGGTATATTCACGTGCCGCCTCTTTATCTCTCTCTCTCTCTCTCTCTCTCTCTCTCTCTCTCTCTTTCTCTCCCTCTCTCTCTCTCACTCTGTCTCTGTCTCTGTGTATCTCTGTCTCTCTCTGTCTCTCTCTCTCTCTCTCTCTCTGTATCTGTCTCTCTCTCTCTGTCTCTCTCTCTCTCGCTCTCTCTCTCTCTCTCTCTCTCTCTCTCTCTCTCTCTCATTCTTACACTGAGTTGGACTGCGGTCGAGCAAGGTTGTAAATACTATGGTTATGAAGTGATTATTTGTGCTGCGGACAGCTGGCTTCTCTTCTACTCGCAGCCGGTTGCCGGAGGAATCACATACGGTACTCTACATACGGGAAAGAAATGTTGTGAGCTTCCCCCCCCCAAATCACATCGTCTCTTGTTTTGGCTTTTTACCAGCTCTATTTGGAGCAACTGCAGATAAAGGTTCTTGAAAGGGCTGTGAACGTGCCATATATTTTGTATTTTTTGGAAGAAAAGAGTGAAACTTGGATTGCAATCACAACCAAATCGTGTATGATGGTTAGAACCATCTTTGAGTTGAAGTGGGTTTGGCACCGTTGAAGGAATGCAGAGAGAGACACAGTTGTATACGCTACGATACAATCGCTTTTAGTCGATGAGGAAAAATAAATCCTGGAGAGATGCCATCAGACATATGGTTTGTGAGGATCTTGTTTCTACGAGTTGTCCGGTGCAGACTTTAAGCAGTCCTGTCTCGTTCTGTGCTGTCACAGAAAAGGAAAAACGGTTTGTGAGGAAAAAGGTCTAGGACTGACTGACTACATTTTTAATAATCCATTTACATTAGCTCAATAACGTGTACTTACACACACACAAGAGATAATATGAAAAAGGATAAAATGTAGAATAATAAGTTTACTGGTTTAATGAAGATGTGTGTGTCATGCCTGCAAACCTGTCTGTGTGTGTGTGTGTGTGTGTGTTTGTGTGTGTGTTTGTGTATGTGTCTACTTGCGTGTGGACGTAGAGGTGTGTGTGTATGTCTTCACCACACACTTCCAGATTGTAAGTGAGTGTGACCACTAACCGCTTGTTCTGTGGATTAAAGGTGGCACTCTGAAGGGCAGATGTGAAGAATAGGACGGAAAGGTAAAGAGAGAGCGCGAGAGTGAGAGAATGAGAGATAGCAAAAAGGAGAAAGAGAGAGAGTTGCAGTCTCCATGGGTCACGCGTGTCACATTTAATGACAAGGTGACAGGCGCGTGTTTGACATTATTATAGGGGGCTGGTTGTCTTGTGTTTGACAGTGTGGCGCTATGCTGCTCTCAGGGAACCAGGATTAAGTGGACCGCGGTCCAGATACGCGCGGTAGGCAGACTAAACATGCGGGCGTTGGGACAAAGTTGTGTTTCTGTGACATGATGTCGAGGGACAGAGAGGGGGCCAGCCAGCTTGCTTCCCCCCTAATAAGGAGCGTTTCAGGTCAGGCGATTCTGGTGGTCCGTGCACACACACACACACACACACACACACACACACACACACACACACACACATGCAGAGATGCACATGCACACATGCCCACACATACGCAATCGCACACACACATAGGCATGCGCGCACACACACACACACACACACTCACACACTTGCACAACTCCATGTAGCTAGTTTGTGCTTATATACAGGTTGAATTCATTTACTTTAAAAGGCTCTCGATTTATCTTTCCCAAGAGGGGTGAGGAGTGTGTTTAGGCAAATGAGAAAGCACATTTTTTAGGCTTACCTTAAACACTTCAGAAACAAACAACTTGTTGGAGAGCGAGAAAGAGGCCTCTACTTCTTGTTTGATATTAGCACTACCTACTAACATATCATTCTGTTGGCATGTTGGCCCTGTCGTTAAAGCGTGCCATTTTCTCTTTCTTCTCCCATCGCTAGGTTCATGAAGAACGCCGGTTCCGTGGTAGACGCGGTTACGTGGCAACAGTAGGTATTTTACCCTTTTTTTCTATCATTTCTAAAAATCTTTCTATTTGAGCAAGGGTTGGATTAACAATGAAGGAAAGAATCTGATGAAAGAACACAGGGATGATTCCTGACGACAGCAGCAGCGGCGACCACATGTCAAAGTTGTTTTTTATTGGATCCTGATTTTATAAAAGTGGATTCATAGCCATATACTTGTTTTATATAGCAGTGTTTACATAGTTAGTAGGGAAGAGAGAGGGAAAGAGAGGTTTAAAATGTTCACATCTGCTCTCTTACTATAACAGACAAGTTGTGTATCATTTATTATTTCATCATTTCCATTTGTTCCATTTTGTTTTCAAATCTTCAGTTTGGGCACTTTCTGAAGCGAGGTTCATTCAATACAGAACACACACTCTCACACACACACATACCACCACACACACACACGAAAGTGGGCCACAGATAACCGCATACAGAATTATAAAAACGAAAATGCTTGAAAACAGACTCGTAAACCAACCTCACAGTGTGTGCAAGTGAGAACTCATTAAAGCAAAGGTCAGTTCTAATTAGGAGGAACGGAAGGAGGAAGGGCTGTCAGTAAGAAAAGAAAGAAAAACACACCACCACCCATACTGTTTAAGTCATACCACATGGCCTGAATCCTTCTCTCTTTCAATTAGCACATTTTATACTCAGGGAGTACATTCCCCCCCCCCCACCAGACTGTGGGACTGAAAGGTTGACCTCTTCAAACGAAGGTCCCAGTCATAAAGACAAAGGACGCTCATTAACACGTCCACTGCTTGTGTTTCAATGAACTAACGATGGTTACGGTTGCTTCAATAACAGTGAGCGCGGCAGGTACAACTCACTCATTAGCATTGTGCGCCGTGTTTGTAGAACATGCTACGGCGTTCACGGTTCACGAGCAGCCCTGTTTTACACCGTGGACCGTGGCTTATGAGGGGGTTGTTAATAGCGCTTAGCAATGCCACCCTTCCTCTGATATTGTTTCACAGATTTCTTGGTTTGGCAAGTTAAATTATTATATGTACAAAATTAAAGGCAATATAAATGTGTAATCAATGGATACTTAATCCATTGTCAGTTATTGGGTTGTAGCACAACGGACGATGTTGCTATATATTGGTTGGCATTGCACAAAACAACACAATTTATTGGAAGTTGTAATTACTGAATCATAGAAGTTGTATTTGTAAAGTAATATGTAACTGTAATTTTTTCACATAATTGTTCACAATTTCCGTGATCAAATATGATGTTCCTCCACATCTTCAAGAAAGGATTGGTTGTGTCAGACATTTGAGAGTGACCAAACGAAAACAGTTGTAAACGTAAGTGCTGTATGTATCACTGAGAGTAACTTTCTGTTATTCATATTTGGTGCAAATATATACTACTACAAGTAGTATTTTTGATGCTACTGCAGCTTTTAGTTATGAATTGCTAATTAAATGTACATAAAGGACAATTGTAGGCTAGTGACCAAATGTTTAGTGCCATATTAATTTAAGCAAAACATTCAAACCTCATATTATCTAAATTTCTATAAAACAGACCAATAGATGTAATGGAAAGTACATATGGAACTTTTCACATTAATATGCATGGATTTAGTGGTAGGAAGAAACTCTTGTGGAAAAAACTTACCATAGAGATGTGATATGAAAACATGAAAATAAGTATCATTAATACCACTTCTAAATTTTAATTTTCGCTCCATCTGTTTTCCATCCCTCCTTTGTCTCCTTCTCCATCTTTTATCCCTCTCTTTTTTCTTGATTTACATTTTTGTCCATTTTTTTATTTTCTTCTCTTTTTTCTCTTTCTCTCGGTCTTATTTGACTCTCTTCTCTCCCTGTATCTTTACAAGCTGACAAAGCTTTTATACAATCTGCCGCTATACTTGTTAAATGATTATGATTTCCAGCAGTGGCATTTGTGTTATGTACGGCGTTGTGCTGGGAGTGTTGGAGTGGTGATGTGTGTGTGTGTGGGGGGGGAGTGAAGGAGAGATAATCGACAGTTCTATTCTCAGACAGCGCCCAGGTCTAGGCCAGACGCTAAATTCTGGTATTGCTATACCCGGGGGAGCCACATATCTAAACGCAGCCCTTTAGTATTTAGACCGTCTCGTAATAACCTGCCCCTCTCCACGTCAATAGAGACACCCCCTCTCCTCTCTTTCTCTCAAACCCCCCTGCTTTGCTAGCTACACCCTCCATCTCGCTGGCCCATGCACACCAGATGGTTCTCTCTCTCTCTCTCTCTCTCTAACCCTGTCTGACTGTCACATCTCAATCCAAAATAAGCATTGTACCATCAGGCAACTATCTTCACAGTTGCCTGATGGTATAATTTGACACATAATAGAGATACACTATTTCAGGTCACATTATTTTTGCACAACTAACCCTATTTAATAATTGAGTATACTTATCCAAAACAAGACTTCAAGTGAACGTGTTTCGATCATGTTGTTAATGAGCAGGTCGTTTTCAGGGCTTCTTGCTCAAGGATGCCCACAGGTAGACATTAGGGTTTACACACAGAATATCTTTGCTGGGATTCAACCGACTATCCGACCATCCCACACACTTTTAGATCATGTCAGCATTTGGCATATAATAGAAACAGCCCCCATGGATTTCAGCTGTTGTTAACCAAACACATTTTATAATTGGCATTCAACAATTTAAAATAAATAAATGTTCTCATGAGTAAGTGAGAGTTTATGTTTCCTAGGTGTGGTGGCATTGGTGGTCAGCAATGGCCACATAAAGCAAACAGAACAAGTGAATGATCGCCTCAGGCATGGGCGTACATCACTTTTATGACTTTATTTGATAGAATTCTGGTCAGTTTAACTGACATATTTTATGTTCTTTTTTTCCCCCCGTATGAGCTCAAAGGCAGCGGAGCCTTTGTTCTAGTTCTGAAGCCTTTCTATAAACTTTGAGAAAATTAAGCTCACACTTTTTGGCTGAAATATTAAAATTCAGCCACATTGTGGCTTACAGAAAAGCAGACAGAAATGTGTTTCGGTATGACGTGTTTGAAACTGTATTTTTTAATTGTTCGGGGCTGGTGTGATCCATCACGTCTCAAAAATATGTTTTTGATAAACAACCTTGTTTATTCTTAAAACAGAAAATGTCTTGGTATCTCTTTGTGCTTCACATTAGAAAAGCCTCTTCAAAACCTTTGAGTTAATTCACAGCTATGCAGTGTTTCTCTTACCAGACTTTTATCTCTGTGTAAAATATAACGGAATTCCTCCTGAGAGGATGTCTCTGTTCCTCCAGGCTTTTGTTGCACCTTAACTGTCATTGGCCAGTTTAAAGATTTATATTGGGGGCGTCCAGCTTATACGAATAAAAACATGTGTAAAAGTGGCAAAAGAATCCAGTTATTCCAACATAAAGATCATTACATTCCCCCTATGTTGGAAATGCAACCTCACCTTTTTTCGTCTTGGCTACTTAAATGTGTACTAGTGTGGCATAGGAGTTAAATCATTACCATTCATTAATTCATTACATTCACATACGTTCACGCACATCCAATCACTCATTCACCCGCTGGCATTTGCTTAATGCAAAGCGGCCGTTGCATTACGGGGGGGGGGGGGGCAGGTCTCCAGCTGTGTCGGCGGGGATGATGCAACTTGTTCAGATATCATCTCCTGGGCCCACTGCTGGCTGGGCTGACAGGCTGCTGCAGTGTCCTCGGTGTTTCTATTATAACGCATCTGAAGGTGCTGAAGTCTCATCCAAATCTCTTTGGTTCTCTCTCATCCCACTCTGGTGCTTATGCACACTTCAATACACAGACGGTCTCATGGCACACCGCCCCCACATGGTACCCTCAACGCTCATACGCGGCTCATCGATCGCATCCCTGTAGCGCGTAGATTATTTTGCGCTAGAGTATGAAACCGTATACAAAAGGATTTAATTGAGTTTTATTCAGGGGCAGGGCAAAGGGGTTTGACTCTGACCGACCACGTTAAAGGAAAGCTTCCCAGCGTAGAGTAACATGTGCTTCTTCTTCATGACCTGAGTCTGTTTTCACTGGATCATTTTGGGGGAAAGGGTTTGCTCATTACGAAATGAAATAGTAGTGCATTTTACAAGCAACATGTTATCTTGCTGTACACCAGGCAAAGCGTGCTAAAAGCGTGCTTTCCCTTGCAGTTATTACATGGATGGAAGAGTCAGGAAAGTGGAGGACTTTCTGAAGAGCCGCTTGCTGGACACGCTCAGCGAGCAGATCAACAAAGTCTTCAAGGTGAGAGCTAGCTTCTTAAACACATTACTCTTATTGAATAGAATGGCCCCAAATCCAAAGATCATGCTGGGTTTTTTCTGAAGGGCCTCTTCAGATTAGAATGCCTTTTAAGTCAGCCTTGAGGGTGATTGTACACACACACACACACACACACGCACACGCACACATACAAACACACCAGCACACAGGCACACACACAAACATGAACAGATGCACACACGTGTACATACAAACACACACACAAAGCTAACACATACACATTTCTTCTTTTCATACTTTCTTATCCTTTCTTTCTTGTAAGGCTGAATTGGGTTTCTTTTGTATATTATTCCCCCGAAGTGTATTTGCTCATCTCTTTAAATGTTTGTGAGCATACGTACGCATATCCCAAACTCAGATGTGCCCGACCCCCCAGGGTAGATGTGTTACGATCACAGTTAGGTAACATTATCAAGACAAGCTGCAGCAGAGGAAATGTTAAGTTGAAGGTTGGGATGCCAAAGTGCTTGTTTGGCTCACAGAAGAGAGAGTGATCTTTTCAATTACATTTATAACCCAAACTGTGTCTGTGTGTGTTTACATGTGTACATATGTGTGTTTATGTGCGCTCTCTCTCTCTCTGTCTGTCTGTCTGTCTGTCTGTCTGTCTGTCTGTCTGTCTGTCTGTCTGTCTGTCTGTCTGTCTGTCTGTCTGTCTGTCTGTCTGTCTGTCTGTCTGTCTGTCTGTCTCTCTCTCTCTCGCTCTGTGTGTCTCTCTCTGTGTCATCCTTTCTCTGTCTTGAGTACGCCTCTTTGTGTGTGTGTGTGTGTGTGTGTGCATGTGCATGTGCGTGTGGAATTGTGTTCCTGCCAACTCAAATTGCTTACAGCCATTACTACCAGAGTCATTGAGATCGGGTCAGTGTCAGCCAGTGTTTGAGTTCAAGAGCAAACAAGGGGAACTACTGCAAGCATCCCTTGATAATGAATGATGCTAATGACTCTTAAAGTTGAACTGATGTCCTACTGGTTTGGCTGCTAGCGCCGGCTCAGGATCTGTGAGGCTGGCTGCATTTAATGGGTTCATTCAGAGACACAGCATAAAGTGCATACCTTTTACACTGTTGGCACTGAGATACTACCGTATCATGATCAATAACAGTCAATCATTTCTAGCTCATCATTTACCTCTCAATCATAATAATGTTTTTGTCCATTTACATTTATTTCCTCTTAACGTGTGTGTATGTATAGACAGATTTTCAGTGTATACCTTTGTCGTTTTTCTTCTTTAGTATGTATCTTTTTGTTTTTATTATGGTCTTGTGTTTAGCTGTGACACACTTATTTCCCGTCTGGGGATATTAGACTAGTCTCCCCTTATGTCAGGTGTTGGTTTCTCTCTTGGCAGGTGGTCCACTCCCATGCGCCTGGGAAGAAGGTGTGGCTTGGGGGTGTAGGCCCAGCCTGGGCAGCGGGCACCAACAACTTATCGGACACGTACGCCGCAGGCTTCCTGTGAGTTCTGCTGAGCAACGACCTCAGATCAATAGTGTTAACATTTACATTCTGCATTAGGTCTGTCATATATACTATCAGGTCATATATTCTGTCATATTTTTGCCCTGTTTTTGTGGGTATTTTTTGCATTCTTATTACTGTGCTGTACTTCTGCTGTGACAACACTTTACCTGTCTGGGATTAGGATATTACATTTGATCTTTTGTTAAACATCAAGGTATCAAGGGTGTATTCTGATTTCAGCCACCAGTGCATTGTTTCATTCACTGCCTCCTTGTGTGTCTGCTTGGATGCAGATGGCTGAACACGCTCGGCATGGCGGCAGTGCAGGGAGTCGACGTCGTCCTGCGCCACTCGCTCTTCGACTACGGCTACACGCATCTGGTGGACCAGCACTTCAACCCTCTGCCCGTGAGTCTCGCTCCTGGAATTCAGCGGTTGACCTTCAGAGACAGTGTTAGCTAATTACCTGTTTACTGTTGCGCTTTGCACTACCTCGTTAAGCTAGTGCTTTGGTTTCCTGAAACGTACTTTGCTAGTTTATATACCTGGCCTGAGGCCTCTTGTCGCATACCTCTAAGAAATAGTCTATGCCTGTTTTTTTTCGCTCACGGGAACTAGTCTACGCCTGGCCTCGGCTAGCCTATCACCAGGAACTAGTCTACGCCTGGCCTCGGCTAGCATATCACCAGGAACTAGTCTACGCCTGGCCTCTGCTAGCCTATCACCAGGACCTAGTCTACACCTGGCCTCGGCTAGCATATCACCAGGAACTAGTCTACGCCTGGCCTCTAAGAGGTTACATCTCAGGCACCTTTTGCTCTTTTCCCGTGGGAGCTATTAGTTGAGATGAAAGGTGTTTAGTGGTGTTGAGTGGCTGGACGCAGGGACGAAATATCATGTAACCTTAGCCCTCTGTCAGAAGCCAGGGACAATATCACTCCACCCCATCGCAACTGTGTCCCTGTCTCTGTGGCTACTGAGAGACGTGTAACCTGAGCGCCTGCATACGCAGTCATGCTAGCAGCATTCCCTGCATCGTGGTGATGAATGGGACTGCTACTCTCCGCTACAGGCTTACACTGTGGGCTGGGGCCGTGGTTCTGTTGGCTAAGTTAATAGGCCTACTGTTTAAATCAAGTATTTGGTTATAAGTTGGGTTAACTGTGGAGTAAAATCAACTATTGTCTTGTGGCAAGGAAGATTTGTCTTGGAATTTGCTGTTTCATTTGTCTTTGTTATTTAAAAAACAATCCTATAAAACTGAATTGCTCACATAATGACAAGAAAAAGTATTTAAGAATATGTAAGCAGAAATTTCTCCTAAGCCAGGATTCAGTGCAGGATAATGGAATGATAACATACAGTTTTTTTTTTTTATTGAGATTATCGCAAACCAACATCCAAAACTTCAAAAGATCTTGTTAATCATTGTCTTTTTCAACACTAAACCTTTTTGTAATGGCTTTCCACATTCGTCCCTGTCAATCCACAGTGTATGTGCTTTCCTGTGGGTTTTGTTAGGCTTCCAGACCATAAAGCTATCCAATGCCTTCATTTTCCTACGGCCTCTCTCCATTATTTTTCTGGGAAAGATGGCCTCCTGCTAGGATCACAATGCTTTTAACATGGCTGGACGTCTGGGGCCTGCCCCAGACGACCCGCTGAGCGCGTGTGCTACGAGCCAACCTGTCCGCGTCTTGCCAAATTTATGGTCTGGCCCCTTGCTTCAGATCGCTCCCAATTGGTCGATTCGGAACGCAGTCAGGTCCCTGACCCAGGCCTGGACTCCACAGTGAACCTCTTTCCATTCTCCGCCTTTCATCTGGTAGCCTATTTTAACCTCTCTCCTCCGCCCTCTCCACTCTGCTGTTCACCCTCTCCCTCCTGAGTCTCCTCGTGTTAACTCTGCTCCTCTCACCGCTGGGTCCCCGGAGGGTGGGTTGTAAAGCGCTGACCGTCCTCTGGGGACGTCCGTCTGTCTTTAACGTCTGAGGATGGTGCTGCCAGTATTCTGTCCAGTGACAGGGAGGCTTGTGGGTCCTGTCTATAAGGATGGATGTGTCTATAAGGATGGATGTGTCTATAAGGATGGATGTGTCTATAAGGATGGATGTGTCTATAAGGCTGGATGTGTCTATAAGGATGGATGTGTCTTTAAGGCTGGATGTGTCTATAAGGATGGATGTGTCTAAGGATGGATGTGTCTATAAGGCTGGATGTGTCTATAAGGATGGATGTGTCTAAGGATGGATGTGTCTATAAGGATGGATGTGTCTATAAGGCTGGATGTGTCTATAAGGATGGATGTGTCTATAAGGCTGGATGTGTCTATAAGGATGGATGTGTCTATAAGGCTGGATGTGTCTATAAGGATGGATGTGTCTAAGGATGGATGTGTCTATAAGGATGAATGTGTCTATAAGGCTGGATGTGTCTATAAGGATGG
Source organism: Pollachius pollachius (assembly GCF_949987615.1). Taxonomy (NCBI): domain Eukaryota; kingdom Metazoa; phylum Chordata; class Actinopteri; order Gadiformes; family Gadidae; genus Pollachius; species Pollachius pollachius. Next base: position 473,384 of record NC_136935.1, read on the forward strand.
ATGTGTCTATAAGGATGGATGTGTCTATAAGGCTGGATGTTTCTATAAGGATGGATGTGTCTTTAAGGCTGGATGTGTCTATAAGGATGGATGTGTCTAAGGATGGATGTGTCTATAAGGCTGGATGTGTCTATAAGGATGGATGTGTCTTTACGGCTGGATGTGTCTAAGGATGGATGTGTCCAAGGATGGATGTGTCCAAGGATGGATGTGTCCAAGGATGGATGTGTCCAAGGATGGATGTGTCTATAAGGATGGATGTGTCTATAAGGCTGGATGTGTCTAAGGATGGATGTGTCTAAGGGTGGATGTGTCTATAAGGATGGATGTGTCTAAGGCTGGATGTGTCTATAAGGATGGATGTGTCTATAAGGATGGATGTGTCTATAAGGCTGGATGTGTCTATAAGGCTGGATGTGTCTAAGGATGGATGTGTCTATAAGGCTGAATGTGTCTATAAGGATGGATGTGTCTAAGGATGGATGTGCACGTCCTTGAAAGCCAGTTGTGCTTTAAGGAGAAAGAATAATGCCTTTCCCCCTGGAGAAGGGGAACATGAATAATGACTTTCTACAACTCTGCTCTGCCCATTATTTATTCTCCTGACACAAAATAAGGAGATGAAACCTTCAAACGAGAAGTCTTACTTTTTTCTCCAACATGATGTGTTCATACATCCAAAATGTAACCATTTTTTAGGTTGTGTGAGTTGTGTTGAGTTGCGCGAGTTGGAAACAGTGGTGGTTTGGTTTGAACATCTCTTCCTGCCGCTACCTGCTAAACGTTGCCTATTGTGACAACGCCCGTTCTCCTCCTCATTGAAGCCTAATTGAAACAAACTGCACAGTGTAAGACTCTTCCCGAAAACACAAATTGGAAACATGGAAAGTCAAAATACTAATGGATTACCTTCACCTGGATGCAGTCTAATGACCTAGCCTCAAACTTTGATCTTGAATACTAAAGGAATTAACTAGGTCGCAGCCAGGGATACTGTCTCCCATTATAGCCTTGCTAAAGGTGAATTCTGACGCTCCTTCACAAGTGGGGCAGCTCAGGCTCAATTTAATTTGGTGTCTACCTTTCCTTTGATGCAGCCACCCTGGCCCTGAGTCCTTGTTCAAAAATACTTGGCTATCAATCCCATCTCTGTCTGCCTCAATGCCTCTCTGTCTGTCTTTCTGTCAGACATTTATAGAAGGAAGACCAACAAAGTATTGTAATCTCAGCCGATATTTTACAATTCCATTAATAAAAAACAGCACTGTGCGCCACAAAGACTACCATTAGAGTTGTGGCTATTGGTTGGCATATTTGAATGTAATTCGTTGATTCTTGAAATATGAAATCCCAGTCAGAGTGAAGGGGTCTCTTTGAGGGAAGAAAATCATGACACTGTCCATCTTGTATGAATCAAAAGCCTGCTTGCCCAGTCCCAGAGCTGCTTTGTTTCCCTCAGTGTGTAATAATCATAGATCACAGATCTGGCCATACATGTATACATGCATCCCTCAGCCGGTGGCCTTCACAGTATAGTCCTATACTGTGTTCTGCTCCCCAATGCCTGGGCAGCAAATTAAGTTAAAGCCTGCATGGAAAAAAGAAGCTCTTAAATGTTGCCATATGCAGGATTGCATGGGAACTTCCTGAAGACCACATGTTGTTCTGAGCTCTTTGGAGAGGTGTTGAGCCTGTGCAGTCTGAAGAGAGACACATATTGATGATAACCTAGAGCAAAGTAGTTGGTAATATTTTGTAAAATCCATGTTCGAGGCTTGTCAGCTCTCATCAGCAAACGGTTTATGAGGGACCGGAACGTGCAGATGTGCAATAGCTCCATGGGGGTGAGATATCGAATATGTTGACTTAAATTAAAATGTTGAGTTTAAATCCAATGTCGTAATCCCTCCCTCGACTTGATTGATTTGTTGACATAGTTCTAGAATAGCTTGTGGTTCTGAAATTCTGAGCCCATGCTGTGTCCAAATGAACACAAAGCGATCCATTACAATGTTCTCCTCATCAAGAACATGCTTCGGAGTGGTCATGGGACCCTCGTCTTGCTTCGGATTGGGGCTCTCCACTTTTGGGGGCCTGTACCAATTTCTTTGCATTAAATCATAGTGTTCCTGTGTCGTGGCCGTGTGTGTGCTTGTGCTCTACATGTCTGTGTGGATTGTGTTTGTTTAGGACTACTGGCTGTCGCTGGTCTTCAAGCGTCTGGTGGGCCCCAGGGTGCTGGCAGTGCGTGTGGCCGGACTGCAGAGGAAGCCGCGGCCGGGGAGGGTGATCCGAGACAAGCTGCGCATCTACGCCCACTGCACCAGCACCTCCAAGTAAGAACTCCGTCATGGCGCTCAAATGACACGGATTCCACAGCCCACCTGAAACCCGGCTGAACACACAATACGGCTGAATGCCTGTTTCATTCCTGTGTATTAGTCACCTCGTGACGAAAAATCCATATATATGGAGATGATACACTTGGGTCATGTCATTACCAGGGGGCAACTGGCAGCTCTCACACGCTATCGGGCCATTAGGTTTTTATGGTTATGGGGGCGGGGGAGGGTTTGACGGCAGGCCTCAGACTGCGGTGGCTGTCTCAGTTCTGTTCCCATGCACTCCTCTGGAAGCTCCACCCGGGGCTCAGTGTCACGTCTGCTGGCCTCCCATAAATAACCCCAGCAGACACCCTCTAATTCACAGCCCATAGCCTATAAAAGTTAACAGGTATCACTTATCAGGTGTGTGGGGGCCATCTTCCCACTGTCAAAGAGACGCTGAAAGGTGCGTGGGTCCTTCATCCCATCTCGTGTTGGCTGATGAGGCGGTTCGGGGGGACAATAAGGCGGTCTGTGCTGCAGGCACATAAAGAGTGGCCCATGGTGGAGCCTGTTCAAGGTTATCCATTAACCCCGGCCCATGGCCTGCAGCTGTCAGCGCCTGGCTAGCCTTTCGGCCGTGCTCCAGACCGGGTTACAGGTGAGCCGTCTGAGACCCAGCCCCATCCCTGAGAGACGGTGCAACACTGCTCAGACAGATGGGCCACTTGATAACCAATGAGAGGAGAGTTGCATAAGCGCCACACATGGCCGCCCCACAGCAGGGTTTGTTGACACACATCCAGGTATTTGAAATAGTTTTCAACGGGTGTGTCCACAGATTGCTTGGTTAACCTTATCCGTCCCCGACACCCTGCCGTTTACACAGTGTCCAGTTATAATCTGGGTGGATTACATGACATTAAACGTGGTATCCATCTCGTTGGCTGTTAAGAGGTATTATTAAGAGGTTTGCTGAATTTGCTTAAGTGTGTTGGACTGGCCCCGCTCCCAGTGCGGTGGTTTAACTGGTATGTTTTGGTTCAGAATGCACCAATGTTCCAACTTAAAAGAGTACCAAAGACATGTTTATGTTTATGGTTTGAAGGCCTCAGAACCTCATCTTTGGAACAGCTCGAGAGGCCATTATCTGAGCTCCCATCTGACCATCTGATCTGTAATCCCGAGACACGCGTCCATGAATCTCAGAGCGGAGGATCCAGGGGTTGAAGGCAGTGCCAGACTCAAGCCCTGGCCGGCCCAACAATGCTTTGGTGTATCTCTCACGCTAACAACGTTGAAAAAGTCTCGGACAGGTTTAATCAAATACATGGCGGTCACTTGGTTTGCCAAACCGAGACTGTTAGAAGTGATGAGGTTGTGGAGGTGGTAACAGTGGGAACAGAGAAAGATGTCTCGCAGACCGTTTAGCTCACGGATAGCCCTGCCCCCGGGGGGGGCGAGGGGGGGTACATGTGGTATTCACTACAGCTGTGTTGTCTCTGTCTTCATATGCTCGCTTTTATTACATTTTATCATGTGTTCCTTATCTGTTCTGCTTAGTTATTTACCTTCAGTAAATGTCGCCTGATCAAATTGTGTCCCGCAGCATTTCAATTTTTTTATTTTTGTTGCGACTCAAAAAGTGTTGACGGTGTAACTCAAGAGGCGTCTTTCACAGATTGTGGCTGACCCTGGACCCCTAACCCCTAGGCCCACAACGACAAGTCTTTGTGTTCCTTACTGTAAAAAACATATAAGGGCTTTGGGGGGGCGAGTTGTGGTTTAATACAGTCTACAGTAGATATAGATAAGCTGATGATACACTGCAACTCGCTGCACAGTGGAATTCCGCTGCACATATTGCGAACGCTGAATCGCAATATATTTGTTCCCCGTGATGTTTTGGATGGCGATTAGATCAAGGAGTCGGGGTCTGATTCAGGCAAACTGCTCTGTGATAACGATATCAAAGGCCCATCTCCCTTTGTAGTCATCTTTAATTATAGCGACTTTTATTACGTATGACAATCTCATCTATAATGGAATCCCATAAACAGATGCAGAGGAGGATGAAGAGAAAGAGAGAAAATGTCAGCTAACCATAAAGCACAAAGGAAATAAAGTAGTTTTTTGAGATATGTCTGCTCGTGGAGATTTTGATCATGTGTTGATTGTGTTTTATTTTATTTTGTCTTCTTCATGCACCAGCCATAATTATGTGAAAGGGTCCATTACGATCTACATCATCAACCTGCATCGGTCGCGAAAGAAAATCAAGCTGGCCGGCACCTTACGGAACAAGACGGTGCATCAGTATCTGTTACAGCCCTACGGATCGGAAGGACTCCACGCCAAGTAAGGGCCTTTCTTCTATCAACCTTTCTTTTTTTCTTTAATTCTTTATTTGTTTCGTTATGTCCTTTTAATGTTTTTCTCTTAATTTATATTTATTTTGTTATATATTGTATTATTTCCTTTTTTTTTGCTTTCTTTTCCCTCGTTTTCCTTATTGTACATTTTTCTGTTGGCTTCTCCACTAAATTTTGCACACAGAATCATACAATATGTGTGTGTGTGTGTGTGTGTGTGTGTCTGTGTGTGTGTGTGTGTGTGTGTGTGTGTGTGTGTGTGTGTGTGTGTGCTGGTTTACCGCAGTCATCCTTGTGGTTTTCCGTTCCGAGTTAAGATGCATACCTGCTGTACTGGCTGTTACACTGACTCAACCTTTCTGATACGATTTCGGCTGTGCCTGTTTGAGAACAATATTATGATTGTTTTTCTACATTGGCTCTCTAACGTTGCAATAATGTAGCTTTGGTTTCAGACTCTCTGCTAGGCTGCAAGCACAAAGTTTGCATACACAATGTTTCATTCGGAAAGTTCAGACAGACACAAACTTTTGTTTTCCTTGTCCGATATCAATCATCCTTGTCTGCAAATTTTATTTTTAATTTTTGAACCAGTCACTCTGACCTCCCTGCTCAGGACTGGTGATTTATTGATATTATGCTACTTAGTCCTTGTTTATTAAGATGGAGGACTAACTTGGTTGTGATAGAAAACATCCAGTGAGACGCAGAGCCTTGGGACCCCCCTGTAAGGATCTGTTTTCATAGCTTCACTCCATGTTTTATCACTTGGCCTCACTACCCTTTACACTCATGCCATTTCAACCCCGTCCTGCCCTTCCAATTTAGGCATTCAAAAACCTTAAGCAAGGCTGTAATAGAATCCCTTTGGCCGTCTGGTGTTCATATAATTAATAGCCATTATCTGTTTCTCCTGACCCCCCCTCTGTTGTTCTGGCTCACTTTAAAGCTTCAGAATCCTGGAATAATACATTACTGACTGTGTGTGAGTGAGGGGGCTGGTGTGTGTGTGTGTGTGTGTGTGTGTGTGTGTGTGTGTGTGTGTGTGTGTGTGTGTGTGTGTGTGTGTGTGAATTGGTATGCTGGTGTCTCTGTGTGTTTCTGTCTGGTTGAGTGTGTCTATGTATCTGTGTGTGCATATATATATATAGATATATATATATATATAGATATAGATATAGATATATATAGATGCCTGTGTATGAATGTCAATGCCGGTGGGTTTTTGTGTATGTGTTTTTTTTATTAGGACCCTCCCACCTACTAGACGAGTGTGTATGCGTGTGTGTGTGTATGCGTGTGTGTGTGCGTGGGTGGGTGGGTGGGTGTGTGTGTGTGTGTGGGTGCGTGTTGGTATTGGTGTTTTCTATTCGTGCCCACCTTAAGCGTCAGCAGCGGCTGACTGATGTTCCATTCAGGGCATGCTGCTGCAGAATGCTTGAGGTGTTAGAACACCGGTGTGTGGTGATTAATAAGACGGCCAAGGAACGGATAAGGGCTTAAGTGTGTTACCACAGGGGAGCCAGGGAGACGGCAATGAAGACTTTAGCAGCACCAGATGTCTGAATGTGTGTGAACCAGACAGGGTCCCTATATTTGCGGTGCTGCCTCGAAGTTGACAGACTTAAATGTGCTTTTTAAGTTTAGATTTAATAATAATGTCATTTTAGTTTGAGTTCTGTGGTATTTTATTTTGTAAACAAATATAACATCTATAAAATTAATAAAAAGGCGATTCCCATCTTGAAAATAACTAACAAAAGTTTTCAAATACTAAAATCTGATAATATGTAATGGCTGCTGCTTGATAATAGATAGAGATTTACAGTAAGCCCAACAAATAATGTACTTTTTTTTAAAAACTGTAGCATTATTCTAACATATTACCATTATTAGTTTCAACGTTGAATTGCTGTAATGAATTCCTCTGGAGGAATGCAGTTAATTTATGTTATTAAATGGTCAGAAAGCGAGGCAGATTCAGGATTTTCAGGAGTTATACATAAAAGATAGATTGCTGAATTGCTGTGTTCATATTCTTAAATTATAGGCTACTATTATAGGCTAAAATGCATTGACTATATAGACAAAGGAATGGTTCTTATATAGCCTATACTTAATGTTGTGTGTTTTCAGTTTGAGGATTTTTTTTTTATTCACATTGTTAGCAATATTTTGAAAAAATTGTAATTGTCCGGGAAATTCCAGAGTTGTTATTAGATGTCAAGATATTTGGTGCTTATATCACAGAGCAACAGAATAGCCAACGTTTAGATCATATTGCTTCTCTCTGAAGACATTTTACTACAACATGTGGATTGGGAATGCAGGTAAACAGAAAACAAACCTAGGCCAGAATTTGCATTTATTAAATTAATAACCATTTGGCTAAATTAATTGAAACGTCAATAGATTATTTTAAGCACATTTATTTTTAAATGGCTAATGCATTACCCTAATGAGTACTGGAAAAATGTAAGCACACGTTTCTAACGTAAAATATACTGTAGCTGAAAATGTTTTTTTCTTGTCAATAAATTAGTTAAATTAATTATTTTGTTTAAACTGAACCTCCCTCTCTTTTCCTTTTTCTTTTTGACTGCTTGATAACATAGTCCACATCAGCGGATTTTAATTGTTGTAACTGTAGCGCCCCCAAGTGTTCCATCCTTGCCAACTTTCATGATGAATTATACCATACGTGCATAAATTAGTTATTTCCCACCTTTCCCAGCAACAACCACGAATGTAATAATTTAGAGATATTCATTTTTTTATCTGAACTGTAAGGGCTGTGCCTGTGTTATACAATTGTGTCAAAATAGTTCTATTTTTATGTAATTTATTTGAATCCATGAAAACATTTTAAACATAAATGATATTCATATTAAATCAAATTGCAATCAATTTACAACTAATGTTGATAATAGTACTTGGGACTTCCTCCCTTGCAGGTACGTCCAGCTGAACGGGCAGAAGCTGACCATGTTGGAGGACGGGGCGTTCCCAGAGCTGGCGCCGGTGCCTCTTAGGGCCGGCAGGACGCTGGTCATGCCGGCCATGTCCATAGGCTTCTACGTCATCAAGAACATCAACGCCTACGCCTGCCGGAGATAGTGGTCAGCTGTCCCTTCATTTTCATTATGAGCCGGAATAAATACATTTCCAACATTCATTCATCCACCCTAATCCCTTCTATACATTCCCACTAGGTGGCCCTATCCCATAATACTACCACTGAACACATGTGGGAATTCACCCAGTTCAATGGTGTTAGCTACATATTTATTATATTTGAACCAAAAAGCATTCCTAATATAACACATGTACATGTCTGTATTCTCTGTCTACACATTGTTTTTTACGAAGTAGAGATGACCCGTCTATGTTTAATGATGTTTAATGATGTTTGATGTTTAATGAAACAGAATAAGGGTTGCACTGAACTGTTTAAATGCTTTCCCTAGCGTTACCTTTTATGCAAGACTTGTTTTCTGTTGCTTGGTGTCTCGTTCTTAAGTCAGTGTCAAAGCAAACCAGTTATATTATTACAAGTTTAGCTAATGAAGCTACATATTCCATCTAAAACAAAGATGAGATATATTTCTGCAAATGTCATCAGAATATTTTTTCATATTTTTTTCAATACAAAAACATATTTGTGTGCATGTTTTGCAGGGTGGGGGTTAAACCTTGGACTGTGAGTGTGTATGTGTGTGTGTGTGGGGGGGGGGGGGTATAAGCATAGCGCTACTGATGGTCGTCCTTGCGTGGCATGTAATACATGTTTTAAACTTCTCCTTGAGACAGCTCTCATCCCTTAATGACCTTAAGGGGTTTTCTTGTACATGATCTGGTTGTAAATATCGCCTTCCTTTAATGTTATTTAAAGTGCCAAGTCGAAAGGCAGGTGTGTGTCACTTTCGGTCACAGTGACGCAAAGCCAAGGGGTGAAAACGCGTACCCGTGAATCAACTTACCAATGCTGAGGTTGGTTTGAGATGACCCGGGGTTTAGGATGAGAGGTTGTCTCTGTGGGGCACAGGTACCCCAGTATGTCAGGTACTTTCATAATATATCCCCCTAATCCTCTCAGTGACATTTCATATCTAATGGTATTCTTATGCTGCTAGCTTTCTATTGTATTTTTTTTTCAAGAACATACTCGTTGTTATATTTGACTTATTGTTTTGTACAGATTGTCGTTTAGCCATGATATCTTTTTATTGCATAAAATAATGTACATAAAAAAACTGATTCAAGATGCGTGTGTCTGATATGTCTAATTTACCAATATCTACCTAACTTATATTAATACTTGTCACTTGTTTTACAGTCGGTTAAACGCCTCTTTCAGTAGAAGACTCAAAGAACTTAATCGTGGGCTTTTGCAGCATCTGTCTCGGATCCTCCAAGCCTGAAGTCTAAAAGTCACGTTACATTTGATCTGAATTAGTTCTCCATTGGTGTGACAGTTTGTGTTAAGATTGAGGGGTACCAGACACAGGAGCTTTCGCTGTGCCAAGGAGAAACAGTCTGACAGCTGTAGTTACTTTACTTTTTAACCTGATTGCCCTTATTTTTGGGGGATTGCAGGAGGGAGAGAGTATAGGGGTCTGTACCTCAAGTGGTTAAGAACATGAAGACTCCATTGCCCTGCTTGTCATACATAAGATGAAAAAGCAGCAATGGACGTTAATAATTCATACATACAGCACATACAGCCTGAATGTGTTAAATATTACCACTATTTTACCTACGAATGTGTCGAGCAAGAGTTGTTGATATTTCCTTTTCTTCCAAGAACATGATTTTTTATTGTGGAAAGTTTGATCCTATATGATACAATTTTGTAATGTCAAATAATTGTTTACAGTGACAATAAAAAATAAAAATAAAACGTTTGTATTGAAGCGTCATGAGTTGTCTATTCTAATTCATAGCCAATTAAAACAAAGTGGGTGGTACGTTGGCAGGAAGTGATGCTGCCACCCAGGAAGCAGGCCTAAGTGCGGTTTGCCCATCACAGTGTTCAGGAGCCAAGTAACTGAAGCCAGACGCGGACACCCACTTCAGGGCGTCACCAGTGTGTGTTCAGAGCAGCTTTAAAAAGCACTGATCAGTTCAAAGTATCGTTATTAACATAGTGCAGATTGAGAGTGGATTGGGGTGATGCATGCAGACAGGGAATCTGTGTATGCCAGCAGGCCAGCGTGCCAAGATTTGCATTGATCCTCATCTGAACTTCATGCCAATGTGTTCTCCATTTGCCAGATAACATGGAATGCAAATTCTGGAAATGAAGTTGTAAGTCGACAGGCCATCTCAGCCCAGCGGCGTGGGCTGGTCCCCTTGGGGGTTGTTCTGCTCACTGCTCGGCTCCCTATAGACTTATGTAAAATATGGTTTTGGAAGGAATGACTATGCTGGGAAACATCTTGTATACGTGTCTTGATCAGTTCCCATCATGTAAGGCATGGACTTTATGGTCTTTAAAGGAGGTAAGGTCAGGGCTTAATAGAGAGACGTGTTAGTGAGGGGTAGACAAAGGAAAAGAAGATATGATTTATACCTGCACCTGAGCACCAAGTGAGCGGGAGACATGTAACACAAGGAACCTATAAATAACGTTAAATACGGTCTGCAGATTCCTCTCCCGGGTTGATGTACTCCATAAAACCAGTCCCTGGGATAACTCTATACTCGCGTCCTATTGGCTGACGGACCGGATGACTTGGGTCATGGACGATCCTAACCTTACTTTGTACCCCAACATTATACCCACAAACACACATGCACACACACACACACACACACACAATCTCATCTCGGCCCCCTCTTTTCCCGCACATTAATAGACTCTGCCCTAATGTCACCTAACCACACGCTCACACACATACACACACTATGTATCACATGTTGTGGCCCCAGATGTGCAGGCATCTGGGATCGGGGTCTGTTTTTTTCTTGAGTGCTGTCCTGTCACTGCATGAGGCTGCTATTGATAGGAACCATGAGGCTAGGGTTGGTTGTTTCCTTGTTGTTGCCCAGACAGGGTGAACCTGGCCCCGAGAAAAGTCCCTGACTCCCACAGACAGCCGGGGTGTGGTGGCTATGAGGCGGTATGTGGTCAGGTGGAGGAGAGCGGGCCCTAGACTGAACTGGATGCTTGTTGGTCCCTCTCAGTCAAGCATGACATTAGGAATATGTAACACACAAGCATATCTGCAAGGCTTTGAAGGTTAGGGTTGGGTTGTTCTTTTTTTTTTTAACATTTAACCAGACTATATTTAAGTCTCATGGCAGTGAGTCTTTATAATGGCCTTCAAGAACTGTGATCCAAAACATGTACCTTGAATCGCATTATCGTTTTAAATTTAATTTACGAGAAAAGCTTTTGCATAAACAATGGTGACCTTCGACTTTTCCTTGGCTTGTGGCATCCGCCAGATCAAGAGCCAAGCTAAGATGCTTAAATACATAAACCACAACTTTGCTCTCATATGCCAAGTCATTGAAATGGAACCATAGGAACGTAGCTTTGTGTGGTCAATGTGAGTAAATAACGCAGGGGGAGAGTAAGGACGGAAACCATTGAGCTTGGATCTCATTAGACGACAAGGGACCTCTCTTTCCAGTTTACGGTGAACTTGCGGAAATAGTGGCAACTGGGCAGGATCTTATCAATGCTTTTCCTGTTTAAATGGCTCATGTTTGGCCAGCGTTTAAACCACAAGAAAATCATTACCTTGTCATAATAGGTCCCGGGCGTCACTCACCCCGTCCGAATGGGATCCGGCGGGACAGGTCCACGTCTGGCTGCTTGTGCGTGACAGTGCCCCTTTAGTGAACGCAACTGCAACAAAGTCCTCCCTCGTACTGTTTATGCTCCCTGATCCGCCAGGAGACATGCAAGGCTCGCTGGCCCTGTTCGCAAACATTGAGGATTTTGTGATGTTTATTCTGTATATACAGGAGTCAGCTTAAATGAGCCTTCCACGAAGGTTGGGTCTTCAGAACCCCCGATGGACTCGATTAAACCTTGGCCCTCGAGAGCAGAACCTTTGGCATTTTGGACCGTTTTGACCTACGTTAGGTTAATAAAACATAAATATTTATGTAACCATGCCTGTGCTCTGCCTAAGCAAATGTCTGTCACGAGTCAAAACACAATGTGCACATTATAATACAAGACAGAGTTGTTGACCACGGATCGCCAAAGAACATGGAGGCCGGGGTTGTGCGCGCGCGCGTGTGCGTGTGTGTGTGTGTGTGTGTGTGTGTGTGTGTGATAGCCTACTGTTCTAGTGGGCCAAGAGGTAAAACTAATACTAATCTAATCACACAGTTTAATTCGCTGAATACCAAAGAAGTACAGGAAAGCCGTGTCGGAATCATGGTTTGCAGTTCTGAAGCAGCACATGACTTATGATATCCGCTGTAAGCTTGGCAATCATCATAAAGCGATGCGGGCGTAGCCTACTTTGCTGAACGATGTGTAAGAATCGAACCGAGAGCAGTCTTTGCGGAGGTCTCCGCATTGGTCTCCAGTGAGGCTTGAAACACCAAACTGTTCTGCGATCTGTGGTAAAATCGGACAGGAGGCTTCCGCTGCAGAAGTATTCGCAGAGTCACATGACTGCAGTTTGTTGAGCCTTTTGGAAACTACGATCTGATACTATTGTGTTGAAGGAATGCTGCTCTTCGCAAAGTTCCTGAATGGTGGTTAACTTTTGCAGAATAGCGATATCGGATGTTGCTGTAGCCTGCTTGGATCCAAGATTTAGGACATATGAAGTAAGCTGATCGATTGGGTTTCGATCAATTCAGAACTGCAGATAGAAAGAAAGGGGAGCATCAGGATAGTTCGTGATGTCGGCGAGCTGCGATAAATACTTCAATGGGACCTCGGAATGGATTGTTGTCCTCAAAGTATACTCTTTTTTATAAGCAATATTCACACTAATTCCGTTTATTAAGCTACGCACGGCCACGTGTTTTTCGTTAATTGTTAGTAAATATTTAAATTTCAGAATAAGCACTTCGAACTGTTTTTCCAAAAGCCTTTTATTGTGTTTTTTTCTCGATAGAAACTAAATTGTTTTTGAATTGCATTCAAGCTTTGCAATGGATCTAAACGTAATCAACAATTGAAGACTGGACACAGTAGGCTAGTAGCATCAGAGCAGGTGTGCGTCTTCAGGCGAGATGAAGTGTCTGCTGATAGCGAGTGAGAGCGCGGAGGTTCTCTTCTACTGGACCGACCCGGAGTTCAGGCAGAATGTCCAGGACCAGTACGGGGCGTCCCAGGAGGAGGGCCAGAGGGTAAGCAATCATTGTCATTAATTCATTAATTCACCAGGTTCCATAGTCATGCACATGTTCTGGCGTTCCTGTAGAAAATCTAATGTTGACAAAAGCGAGGGTAGGCCTACATGTAGGTCAATGTCATTGAATACCATTTTGGGGCCACTCATGTTCTATATTAATAATGATGATATAATAAAAAAAAATAATAATGATGCCCCGATTTGTTAAAAATATGCTTGGTTACTATTTCACTACTATCAAACATAACTATTGATTTCACATTTCATATCTGAACTCCATATCTGTGGATCGACTGTGAAGCTATTATTAATGTGTCCTGTCTGTCTCTCTCCAGCTAGTTTCTAACATGTCCTGTCTGTCTCTCTCCAGTTGTTTCTAACATGTCCTGTCTGTCTCTCCAGTTGTTTCTAACATGTCCAGTCTGTCTCTCTGCAGTTGTTTCTAACATGTCCTGTCTGTCTCTCCAGTTGTTTCTAACATGTCCTGTCTGTCTCGCTCCAGTTGTTTCTAACATGTCCTGTCTGTCTCTCCAGTTGTTTTTAACATGTCCTGTCTGTCTCTCTCCAGTTGTTTCTAACCTGTCCTGTCTGTCTCTCCAGTTGTTTCTAACATGTCCTGTCTGTCTCTCCAGTTGTTTCTAACATGTCCTGTCTGTCTCTCCAGTTGTTTCTAACCTGTCCTGTCTGTCTCTTCAGTTGTTTCTAACATGTCCTGTCTGTCTCTCTCCAGTTGTTTCTAACCTGTCCTGTCTGTCTCTCTCCAGTTATTTCTAACCTGTCCTGTCTGTCTCTCCAGTTGTTTCTAACCTGTCCTGTCTGTCTCTCCAGTTGTTTCTAACCTGTCCTGTCTGTCTCTCTCCAGTTGTTTCTAACCTGTCCTGTCTGTCTCTCTCCAGTTGTTTCTAACCTGTCCTGTCTGTCTCTCTCCAGTTGTTTTTAACCTGTCCTGTCTGTCTCTCCAGTTGTTTCTAACCTGTCCTGTCTGTCTCTCTCCAGTTGTTTCTAACCTGTCCTGTCTGTCTCTCCAGTTGTTTCTAACCTGTCCTGTCTGTCTCTCCAGTTGTTTCTAACCTGTCCTGTCCGTCTCTCCAGTTGTTTCTAACCTGTCCTGTCCGTCTCTCCAGTTGTTTCTAACCTGTCCTGTCCGTCTCTCCAGTTGTTTCTAACCTGTCCTGTCCGTCTCTCCAGTTGTTTCTAACCTGTCCTGTCTCTCTCTCCAGTTGTTTCTAACCTGTCCTGTCTGTCTCTCCAGTTGTTTCTAACCTGTCCTGTCTGTCTCTCCAGTTGTTTCTAACCTGTCCTGTCTGTCTCTCCAGTTGTTTCTAACCTGTCCTGTCTGTCTCTCCAGTTGTTTCTAACCTGTCCTGTCTGTCTCTCTCCAGTTGTTTCTAACCTGTCCTGTCTGTCTCTCTCCAGTTGTTTTTAACCTGTCCTGTCTGTCTCTCCAGTGTTTTCTAACCTGTCCTGTCTGTCTCTCCAGTTGTTTCTAACCTGTCCTGTCTGTCTCTGCAGCCCCCAGCGTTTGAGGACAGCCTGAACACTCTGTTCGCTCCCATCATCATTTCCTGCAGCACCATGGCAGACCGGCTGGGAGACAGCTACGCCTGCTTCACCACCGAGAGTGAACACAACTACGTCCTGCACCAGGTGACGTCATCTGAGGGTGTCTGTGTGGCTTTAGCCGCCGCTCTCATACAAAGTGAGATTGTAGACTATCCTGTCATTGATTCATAAAACAACCTGGGAAACGCAGAGAGGAGAGGACCAAGGAAAAACACAGGCAAACGAGAACAACAGCAAGTCTCTCGTATTTACTGTAGCAATAAAAAGCATCTCCGGAAGACCCTGCAGACTCAGAACAATAGGCCTTTGTTATCTGAAGGGAAACCCTTGAGTTCTTAGAGCGGTCCCTGGTCATGTGAGGCCCATTAGCGCTGGACCAGGCTCCCTCTCCCATGACCCCAGGCTGCTGTCGGCTCACGGGGCCTTCCCAGGTCCGTTCAACCCTAACAATGGGCAGCACTGTAGTCCGTTCAGGGACCCCGTGTTTGGAGAGAATATGTTGGCGGATGAATCCCTGTTAAACAGATGAGAATGGACTTTATTAGTCAGGATAGAGTGTCCTGGTTAGTGAAGCATTTCACCACCATCCACCAGTCTAACTGTAGGCCTCTTTGAGAGAGATTCTCAACTCCTTCGTGCTGATTAATAAATCATATCTTAAAGAAAATCGAAAGATGTTTCAAAATGAAAAATATTAAATTGTAAGGGGTAACAGCTGGGACAAGTTGACCACAGACCTGCTGGACTGTTTATAGATGATGTCCTCGCCGTATCCGTGCTCTAAGCCCTGGCCTTCCCCCCACCCTGACAGTTTGATGATTGTCTGTACATCGCCGTGAACGGAGACGGCGAGGAGTGTGAGGACGACCTGAGGAGGAAGATCTACGTGATGAAGAAGATGATCGAAGTCCTCTTCGGCATGGTGAACCTCAGCAGTAACCTGCTCCGTAAAGAGTAGGTGTAGTTTTCAGTTCTCCTCATGGGAAATGCACGTTGTCGTTGCGTTTCCAATCCTTAATGAGTGCAATGCCATCGAATGCACCATCTGTGTTTTCCAGACTGCGTCCTCAAGACACGGAACAGAGGACCAGGCTGTGGAAACACCTCCAGGGTCTACTGGAGAACTACAGCCGGCTCCGGGAGAACGACCAGAGCTTCTTAGTGGAGGTAGAACGGATAGTGTGTTGGTGGTTTTAGTTTTCCATTGTTTAGTGTTGGGCGACTTGAACAGCCAGTTATTCTGAGATGATGAATAAGTAAGTCGAAGATAATTGCACATGCATCACCAAAGACAAATTGCTTCTTAAAATTGAGTTAACAAACTAGGTAACATTAACTTAAATATTTTGTCATCGAGCCACTGCTTTAACCATAATGATTCACAGTGAAGTCAGACTGACCTCATGTCATGGAGGAGCAGGAGCGGGGTTTGAGCTGAGATAGATAGATCATCTTAATGATCCTTTACAGGAAATTACAGTGTCACTGCAGCTTCAAGACAGACAATCACCACACATTTCCTCAGATCGCTTCCATACTTAAAACATTAAAATACATTAAAGCTTCATTAAAATACATTAAAGCTTTAACCCCCCCCCTCCCTGTGGCCAGGCGGTGGAGCGGCTGATCCACCCCACCCTCTGTGAGCAGTGCATCGAGTTCCTGGAGCGCCGCCTGCTGACGGCACTGAACAGCAGCTCTGAGCGGAACGGGGAGGAGGTGCTCCACGCCTTCATCCTGGTGCACACCAAGCTGCTCGCCTTCTACTCCAGGTCCTCCTTGCTCCTCCTGGTTCCTCCTGGTTCCTCCTAACTCCTCACTGCTCCTCTTGGCTTCTTGCTCCTCCTTGCTCCTCCTTGTTCCTCCTGGTTCCGCCTGGTTCCTCCTAACTCCTCACTACTCCTCTTGGCTTCTTGCTCCTCCTTGTGCCTCCTTGTTCCTCCTGGTTCCGCCTGGTTCCTCCTCGCTACATCTTGCTCCTCCTTGTGCCTCCGGGTTCCGCCTGGTTCCTCCTCGCTACATCTTGGTCCTCCTTGCTTCTCCTTTGGTGTTGCCGAAATGTCTTGTTAATATCTTGAGAAGTGTCTCGACATCCTGATTCAATTAGATTGTATTTGTATAGCCCTTAATCACCATTACAGTCTCAAAGGGCTTTAAGGGTAATTCCGGTGTAAAATGGATTTGGGATATGTTTTGTATGATAACGACTTGAAACGTTCGTTTTGGAGCACAAAAACCGCATATAGACGCTTTCTTCAGTTGGATGTTTTTAGCCGATTCCATCAAAACGCTATAAACTTGGAACGAAGGGGGCACTGGTTATGGTAAAAACTAAATCACTATTTTAAACCACTACTTTTAGCCTTTTAAGTGGTTTAAAATAGCGATTTAGTTTTTACCATCAACGAACGTTTCAACTCGTTATCATACAAAACATATCCCAAATCCATTTTACACCGGAATTACCCTTTAACTGGCCAAATATTTATGATTGTTCTTCGTTACGTTGGTGACGTCTTTTCTAGAATTGTTTCTTCTATTTAAACGTTTATCATCCAGCAGAGAATCGATTTAATTACAGGTCATATGGGGTATGTCTACAGGTAGCCTGCAGGCATTTGGTTTAGATCCCAGAACCTTTTGGCTCCTAGTCAAACTCTCTGCGGTAATCTTTCTCTTCATGGATTCATCTCTTCAACCTCTTACCCTGAGTTTCATGTTTAATCCTGTTTAATGTCCTATCCACCGTATTCTTGACATCCTTGTTTCCTTTTGTTTTCGTTCTACCAGCCGGAACACCAGCTCTCTGAGCCCCTCTGACCTGTTGGCCCTTATTATCATTACTCAGAGCATGTACCCCTCCAACACTGACCAGGAAGACCCTGGCCCAGAGGTAAGGCCCCCACCTGAAGCCTGTTCACATTGTACCGTACCTCCTATTGATACTATTAATGTTCAGTCATTTAGGAGATGCTTTTATCCAAAGCGACAGCATTACTCTATTATTAAGAGTAGGAGGGGTTTGGCATTTTGCTCGAGGATGCCTCTATGCAGGTTGAGGACATGGGGAATTCAGCCCAGCACCTTTCACCATTTCCTTTTTTGCTTTTTTTTCTAGGATGTGGAAAGTGTGTCGGTTTCGGGTCTGGAGATGTTTTACACACCACAGCCCTCGCCTACTAACAGAAGCTCCAGTGGTTCAGGTAAGAGTTGTGGAATGGGTTTCCCATGTGTTCGCTTGGATATCATTAATATTGATGTTGTGGAAAAAGATGTGGATTTTGAATCATGGCCACTATATCAACATAAGCTACAAACGTCTTATTGTCTGATCATCTAGTTGTTGTTTATTAATCTGTTAAAAAACACTTGCTTTAACAAACCAAGCCCTTTATCATGGTTTTTCAATCAATAGTGACTGAGGTTATATTTAAACACACATTTTATTTGGTTCTCACCAGAAAGGACAGCAAGAGAGGACACTCCTATGTTTGAGTTTGTCGATCCAGACATACAGGTATAGCATTCATCACTCACTCAAAACAGCTGCTAATAATGAAAAACATGTCAATGTTGCATATTTTCCGGGCACAAGACCGTGTGTGTGTGTGTGTGTGTGTGTGTGTGTGTGTGTGTGTGTGTTGTAGATAGCAGAGGACAGCCTAATCACCCTGGAGGTCCCGCCCCCGGACCCCTTGGCGCCCACCAGAGTGTTCCTGGAGGTGTCCCTGAAGGATGGCTTGTATCCCATGATGCCTCACTCCATGTACTGCCTGCCGCTCTGGCCAGGCATCACTCTAGTGCTGCTCACCAAGGTCAGCCCCCCCACTGCGGTGGCACGACGCTGTTACCCCTCCACGCTGTAGTACCCCCCCGAAGACTATGGGGAAGGATCACCTGATGCTTAACCCCTACCTGCTGCATAATCAATCCAACATTCTAACATCTAACGTCTAACTGTTATTAGTAGTACAATGAGAGAAAGTGCATCCAGTTGTCTTTACTTGTTTCATCAACAGAGGGCAGTAGTGGCACCCTGTCCGTACCTTGTAAAGATTACCAGCAACCACACATCAAATACTGAACTATTTCAACAACCTTCACCTGAATTTAGGGGAAGGTTCAATTGAATTGAACCTCGTAATTCCTCGTAAGAGTTATGTTTATCTATATATATTTCCGATAGAGGCAGATATAGATATAGCTAAAGGAGTTTGTACTAAGAGTTGTATTTGTATTTCTCTTGTAAAAAATGATCGTTGATTTAATTGATCTTGATGGAAGTTTCTTATAAGCCCATTCTTCCTGGGCATCTACAAGATGCAAGACAATACATTAGATATCAAACTACTAGCCGTTTGAATCCCCCCCCCAGATCCCCAACAGCGGCGTGGCCATGTCAGTGTACTCCTACCTGGAGGCCTTCGCCAAGCTTGAGAAGCGTCTGAGCGAGGGCCAGGATGGCCCGGCCGCCGCCAGAGGCCAGCCCACCGTCCACGACCTCCGCAGCAAGCTGGACAAGTTCATCAAGGCCCTGGGCCCCTGCGACATCCAGGTAGCGTACAGCGGGCACACAGGTACCGTACACATCCAGGTGCCGTACACATCCATGTAGCGTACACATCCAGGTGCCGTACACATCCAGGTAGCGTACACATCCAGGTGCCGTACACATCCAGGTAGCATACACATCCAGGTGCCGTACACATCCAGGTGCCATACACATCCAGGTAGCGTACACATCCAGGTGCCATACACATCCAGGTAGCGTACACATCCAGGTGCCGTACACATCCAGGTAGCGTACACATCCAGGTAGCATACACATCCAGGTAGCGTACACATCCAGGTAGCGTACACATCCAGGTAGCGTACACATCCAGGTGCCGTACACATCCAGGTGCCGTACACATCCAGGTAGCGTACAGCGGGCACACAGGTACTGTACACATCAAGGTACCGTACACATCCATGTAGCGTACACATCCAGGTAGCGTACACATCCAGGTGCCGACACATCCAGGTACCGTACACATCCAGGTACCGTACACATCCAGGTACCGTACACATCCAGGTAGCGTACAGCGGGCACACAGGTACTGTACACATCAAGGTACCATACACATCCAGGTAGCGTACACATCCAGGTAGCGTACACATCCAGGTAGCGTACACATCCAGGTGCCGTACACATCCAGGTGCCGTACACATCCAGGTAGCGTACAGCGGGCACACAGGTACTGTACACATCAAGGTACCGTACACATCCATGTAGCGTACACATCCAGGTAGCGTACACATCCAGGTGCCGACACATCCAGGTACCGTACACATCCAGGTACCGTACACATCCAGGTACCGTACACATCCAGGTACCGTACACATCCAGGTACCGTACACATCCAGGTGGCGTACACATCCAGGTACCGTACACATCCAGGTAGCGTACACATCCAGGTAGCGTACACATCCAGGTACCGTACACATCCAGGTACCGTACACATCCAGGTACCGTACACATCCAGGTACCGTACAGCGTGCACACATGCAGCTCTGGTGGCTGCAGTCGTTCTGATCCGCTGTAGTCTCGGGTTCCGCTGCCACAGCTTTCCCCCCCCTCTTTAGCGTTCCCCACGTGGTGTGAAGACGGGGCTCCCATACAAGCAAGCACGGCATACGTGTGCACAAATGCGCATCCACCCGCACACACTTATTTTAATTTAAAAGAAAATATCTGTTTTCCCAATGAGAATACTTTGAGGATGTGTTGACAGGGGAGTTTTTTCAATCTTATCTATTTGTCTTCGTCTTTAAGGGCTGCATGTTTTACATATTTTTGACTAAAGCCCTTCCTTAAACGTTTATCTATGTGTTGCAACAATGGAAAGAGGTAACACTGATCTCAATACGCACGTGTCCTTCATATTTGTCCTTCAGACGTCTCAGTTGCAGAATGTGTGGTCGGAGTTCAAGAAGCGTGCCTTCACCAGAGGGGGCCCAGGCTTCACCAGAGAGTAAGTCTGCCACTGCCCCCTGTTGGCCGGGAGTAGCATTGCAACACATTGAGGCCATCTTTTATTGTTCTTATTCTCAATGGTCCTGTGTATGGTTGGCCTCCAGGCTCATCCCTTGGTGTAAGAGCATGAAGACCCAGCTGTGTGGGGTCTACAAGCAGTGCTTCCTGAACGAGACCACCGGGGGTGCTGACGCACCCCAGCGCCTCTCCCCCGCCCTACAGGAACACGCTCAGGCCATGGTTCAGTAAGGAGCAGACCTTTCTAATAAATACCCCTTTTTTCACATTTCCGGTTGCTATGATCATACTTCATCTTTTGTCTGAGTGGATTTTTTTTATCACCGTCACTTTCTGTTTCCAATAAACTGAATCCATTTAATTCATTTTATTGTGTGTTGTTTACACAGGGAGAAACTAATGGACTGGAAGGACTTCCTGTTGGTTAAGAGCAAGAGAAACATCACCATGGTGTCATATCCTGTCTGGCGTCGCCTAGCAACTGGGGTCTCCATAAGTTAGCTCCAGATAAGAGACCACGCTTATGTATCAGAATTACAGTTGAAACGTTGAATGTGTCTATTCGTGTTCTGCAAGATAGTGGGCTTAGAGAACAGGGTCAATTAAAGGTAAACACAAAGTAGGCCTAGGAAGAAAAGAACAAACACAACTGAGAAGTGATGTTGAATTGCACCATTAACCCTAACCCAGTGAATCCCGGGTCGTATTGGTCTTAACCCAGTGAATCCCGGGTCGTATTGGTCTTAACCCAGTGAATCCCGGGTCGTATTGGTCTTAACCCAGTGAATCCCGGGTCGTATTGGTCTTAACCCAGTGAATCCCGGGTCGTATTGGTCTTAACCCAGTGAATCCCGGGTCGTATTGGTCTTAACCCAGTGAATCCCGGGTCGTATTGGTCTTAACCCAGTGAATCCCGGGTCGTATTGGTCTTAACCCAGTGAATCCCGGGTCGTATTGGTCTTAGCCCAGTGAATCCCGGGTCGTATTGGTCTTAACCCAGTGAATCCCGGGTCGTATTGGTCTTAGCCCAGTGAATCCCGGGTCGTATTGGTCTTAACCCAGTGAATCCCGGGTCGTATTGGTCTTAGCCCAGTGAATCCCGGGTCGTATTGGTCTTAACCCAGTGCCTCACGTACCTGGAGGACTTCCCCGGCCTCGTCCACTTCATCTGCGTGGATCGATCCAGCGGGCAGATGATCGCCCCGTCCCTCAACATCACGGAGCGCAGCACCTCCGAGCTGGGGGGCGGGCCGCTGGCTCAGTTCATCAGAGGAAAGGTGAGCCGTCCGGCACTAGTGTCTAATGTCCAGCATAGTCAAACACATCCTTATGTTTACCGCTCCTTTTATAAGGTTTACATTTGCATTCTGTCTTTTCTACTGATGATATTATGTTTATTTCGTGTTTTACTCACCTTTTTTGTAGATTCCTACATGTCTAATAAATGGTGAATCTGTTGCTGTGTGCTACCGACCCCTAGCTTACCTTCTGTACCTCGGCCATTTCTCAAACCAGTGTGTGGCCGACTTCGGGCATGAATAATGAACGTTGTTTTTCCACTGCTACGCTGCAGTTTTTTGCTCTGTTCAGTCTTCTTATGTGCGTGTGTGTGTGTGCGTGTGTGCGTGTGTGTGTGTGTGTGTGTGCGCATGTGTGACCCCGCTGCAGGTGTGGGGTCTTGTCAGAACGGCACGGCAGTACCTCCAGAAGGGTTACTCCACCGCCACACTGCGCGACGGAGACTTCTACTTTTGTTACTTCCTCTGGTTTGAAAATGAAACCGTAAGTGAAGGGAAACCGTTTCAGTCTCTTTACTTTCCTTTAGCTGCCTGTTAAAGAGCGATTAAATGTGGGTAGCCCAGCAGAAAGTGAAGAAGATTAATACGTATTAAATGGAGATAAAATTAGATATATGCAAGATATATAGAAAACGTGTCAATATACAGAACAAGACCAATAGCTGTATGAAAAAACATTTGTTATCTTCCTATATCTTTTTAAAATACAGAGTATATAAACCTTCAACATGACAATATTTTTGTGAATTTTGCACTATTTAGAATTTATTCATTGAAAATATTATCATTTTATTTCAATTTACCAAATTGTATTTATCCTTTATACTTAATGGGCCGCTGGTCAGAGACAATCGTTGTTGGTTCTTGTACTGGTCTCCTTCACTTGTTTTACAATAAAGCTGACTGACTTTGACTTTGAACGATCAGGGCTACAAGTTAGACGAGGTGGACCTGCCGGTGCTCTCCGACGACTCCCCCCCCATCGGAGCGCTGGCCCGGGACTATTACAGGTACCCTCCCCTTACTGCCCCACTGGGACAGGTACCCCCCCCCCCCCCTTACTGCCCCACTGGGACAGGTACCCCCCCCCCCCCCTTACTGCCCCACTGGGACAGGTACCCCCCCCCCCCCTTACTGCCCCACTGGGACAGGTACCCCCCCCCCCCCCCCTTACTGCCCCACTGGGACAGGTACCCCCCCCCCCCCCCTTACTGCCCCACTGGGACAGGTACCCCCCCCCTTACTGCCCCACTGGGACAGGTACCCCCCCCTTACTGCCCCACTGGGACAGGTACCCCCACCTAACTGCCCCACTGGGACAGGACCTGTCTATTACAGGTACCCCCCACCTTACTGCCCCACTGGGACAGGTACCCCCCCTCTTACTGCCCCACTGGGACAGGACCTGTCTATTGGGGTGGGACTATTCACTCTCCACATGGAGGCAGTGAATGCAGAGCAGCATGTTGTTCACCGTGCAGCGGGCCCCCGTGTTGTTCACCGTGCAGCGGGCCCCCGTGTTGTTCACCGTGCAGCGGGCCCCCGTGTTGTTCACCGTGCAGCGGGCCCCCGTGTTGTTCACCGTGCAGCGGGCCCCCGTGTTGTTCACCGTGCAGCGGGCCCCCGTGTTGTTCACCGTGCAGCGGGCCCCGTGTTGTTCACCGTGCAGCGGGCCCCCGTGTGTCCACAGGAAGCTGCTGCGGTACTACAGTAAGACCCACGCCGGGGAGGTGGTGAAGTGCTACGAGCTGCTGACCGTCCACCTGGGGGTCATCCCCACCGAGTACATCCTCCAGCACTGCAGACAACTGGCCAGCAAGCTGTGGGAGCCCTGCCGCAACCCCCTCCTGTAGAGGGGGGCCGCCGGCTCAGACACCATGCCCTTTTGGAAGCCCACTCCTGTGGAGACGCACGCACGCACGCACGCACGCACGCACGCACGCACACAGGGACACACACACTCACACACGCCCCCCCACCCACCCCTATGAAACAACCCTATCTCCTAGCGCGTGCATTATGTGCCTTTATGGGAAGGAACGCATTCGCACGCAGGCATATGTGCAATTCCCTTCCTGGAATGAAACATACACACATGCAGGTATGCAACCCCCTTTTGGAAAGAAAGATATAAACCAGAAAGCATGTTTACAATCACATCTGCAGCCAATTCATAGACATGCATTTGTTCCCTGCCAGAAACACATTTCTATGTATTCTATCGTGTCATGTTGAAGGATAGTTCAAAGAATTTTTTTATGTGAAAATAATTTTATGGTTCTTTGAAGGCTGGGACCAAAAATGGTTTATTGTTATCACTTTAAAGTGATTTGAAGGTACAGATTTGACCACTTTGAACACTGTTGGGCACTATCAATTGTATTTTGACTACTATTTTGTTTGCGTATTCCTGATTGTTGATGAATGTTTGTTTTGTATTGTATCATATTTATTATCAATACACTAAATGTATTTTGAATCTGGACATTATTTTAATTATTTACATCTACCAACCATCTGTGCTGCATCCCTGCTGCAGCTATTCACCTCTTTAACATTCCTAGCATGGTGTGAACACCATAGCTCGAACATCTCTCACACCCTGCAACCATGCTTTGCTCACACACAGGCATATGTGTGTGATGTATGTATGTAACATACATTGCTACACCTACTGTATACAGTAAATGGTTCAAGACATGATTTTCTTAAAAGCGTTTATTATTTGGATTGTATTTATAAAAATATATAATAATCATGTAAAAGGAAAATTATCATATTGGTGTTTAATCTTACCAAATCCAACCAGGACATCATAAAGAATGCCAGCAATCCTTAATTATACCTAAAATGCATAAACGTTCGAGAGAAGATAATGTGAAGCTGGTAGAAGTGCAGTGATGTGGTTAATAATTAAAGAGTAAATCTATAAACACAAACATTCTACCCCCCTCCCCTCTGTCTCCTAATCCAACGCTCTGTCTGCAGCCCCCTGCGTGGTAAAGGTCAGGGTGTTTATACGTTGTCCTCTCCCGGTGGCCGAGTGTCATGTCGTTGGCATTGTGTCGTGTGTGTCTCCCTCGCTCCCACTCTCTCCTCGCCACGGGCTCATAGCGCTCCTGTAAGGTCAGTCACAGCTCCCGACGAAACCAGATCCCTAAGAAAGAGTTTCTCAGAGCCGATGTCGTGCACCACCTGTGAAAAGAGACCAACTGTAATCCACCCGTATACATTGAAGGCTGCGGTATGTCTACAGAATCCCTAGGCGGGCCTTTGCACACGAGTGGTTTGTTCTCAGAAGAACCACACCGTACTCCTCCGCGACAGTCGTCTGTCTAACCCTGTGTGTCCCGGCCTCAGCACCCCGCTTGGGTCATCTGATGCATATGGGCGTCAAGATGACTAACTCATAATCTATAGAAACGTAATGCATGCATTTTTGATTTACAAACATATTTTCAAAGGTCTAGGGATTCATAGCCAAAACTACTTGCACCATGCGCAAAATGTTCCCTACCCTGGGACATTTGGAATGTCCTGGAGAAATGTAGACGTCACTTCAAAAGCCGTGCACAAGGAGGAAGCACATGACCAAACATGTATGAATTCGGTGCAAACCAGCAATTTTCAGACTTCAAAGCGGGGTCCCGAACCAAACCATGTTGGGATCCACTGGTTCCCGAACCAAACCAGGTTCCAACCTTTTGCAGAACAGATCCCCCCCCCCCCATCGCCCACCTCCAGCCGTCCCCCTGAGTAGGGTCTCCTACCTGGCCCTTCATGGCGTCCATGCTGAGGTCCCCTACCTGGCCCTTCATGGCGTCTATGCTGAGGTCCCCTACCTGGCCCTTCATGGCGTCCATGTTGAGGTCCCCTACCTGGCCCTTCATGGCGTCCATGCTGAGGTCCCCTACCTGGCCCTTCATGGCGTCCATGCTGAGGTCCCCTACCTGGCCCTTCATGGCGTCCATGCTGAGGTCCCCTACCTGGCCCTTCATGGCGTCCATGCTGAGGTCCCCTACCTGGCTCTTCATGGCGTCCATGCTGAGGTCCCCTACCTGGCCCTTCATGGCGTCCATGCTGAGGTCTCCTACCTGGCCCTTCATGGCGTCCATGCGTAGGGTCTCGTAGTAGTGGAGCCGGGCCCCTGGCTGCCTCAGGTCGTAGCCGAACCCCGCCAGGCTGACCTGGTCACACAGCTGCAGGGCGAGCACCACGGCACAGGCCCCCAGGGTGGGCACCCTCTGGGGGGGGGGAGAAAGGGGAAACTGTACTATATTTATTTTCATTATTCCCATTTGTAATTCGACATTTACATGTATGGTAGTGGTCCTGCGTTCACAGCGTAGGTCTCACCGTTCCCCTGCTGGGCGTGTAGCTGTGCAGAGCCCGTCCTGTCTGGTGAATGATCTCCGGGTTCAGGATCCGGAAGTGTTCTGCACTCAGGGGGATCTCCTCGACCACCTTCCCCCAGAACCACAACTTGGACCAAAAACTCTGCAGGAGACAAACAACGAAAGAGATGGGCACAGTGTTGTTCAGATACTGAGGAATTCATCCTGGGGGGATTTAGTTTGAGTTCGATAAGGACCGTTGTGGCACATTGAGCAGAGGTTAGTTGAGCAGCTTTTATCTGTCCTGTGTATTGGGGTGTCTGGTGGTTTGGGGCCAACACCAGAGGTCTGTTGGTGATAACGGAGGTGAGCCAGTCCAGGTCGAGGCTCTTGAAGACCACCAGGGCGACCACGCTGGTGTTCCTGTACTCCTCAGGGGAGGGAGGGGCTGCCTCAGGGTACACCAGGCGGATGGTTGTCCTGGACCCTGCGTCTCTCTGGAAGCCCCTCACCGGAGCCGTGTTCAGTCTGAGGACAGCCAGAGAGCCAAGGGGGAGATAGTTTCTTAATGCCGCAGTGTGTCAGAGGAAGGCCCTCCCTGTTAGTAGGTGGGAGGCTTTTAGGATGACCCATTTATGAAATGACTGAATGTTCTGTATCTGATTATACTAGAGTTGGCTGGTTGAGTCATTTAATAGTCAATTAGGGAAACAATAGTAACAGCATATTGTCAACCTGTAATAGAGATGACGATATTCAAGCAATTCCTTTGGCATCCTTTTTCCAATCCAATACCAATGTTTTGGGTAAATACATGGTGTGTACTGTCATCTCTATAACACCATCTCACATTTAATGTCAAATATAAAGACGACATTCTGCTCAAAGCTCCCTTTCTAACGCCTACCTGATGATGACATCATACTGATCTATAGAGGATCCAAGATGGCTGCCGTGGAGCACCCCCCCGCTGCCCACCACCACGCAGCGCCTGCACCCCCCCCTCCGCGGCCAGGGCGGGGGGCCGGGCCGGGGCAGCGAGGCCAGAGCCCGGGCCGCCTGCCGCTCGCTGCCCCGGAGCCCCAGCGGGGGGGTGAGCTCCCAGGGTACCGGCCTCCCCCCCCCCCGCTGGGCCTCCTCCCGCGGCCCCTCCACGAACACAGGGGCCAGCCCCAGGAGGCCCCCAGAGCAGGACAAGGTCCTCAGGCGATCCCGACCCCGTTGTGGGAGGCAGGGCCCCGACAGAAGATCAGCTGAGAGGTTGAGACGAGCCTGCACAGGGAGAAGGTGGGGGGTGGAGGGATCGTGAGCGTGTGGTAATGTACGTCAGATGTATCGGATTACAAATGCATGATGTCTCTTAATGCGTTCGCACCAGATCTCTAGGCGCTGGTTGGGCGTCATCTATAGGTGCCAGCTTGTCTGAGAGGGAGTAGGCTGGGATCAAAATGGCCGCGTAGCATCCCAGCAGCAGCACCAGACTCAGGCTGAAGTTGTTCTTCCTGCAAGAGTAGAAGATGATATCACCTTCCGATAATTCGATCCTGATTATAAAAGCGGCAGGCTAGATACACACGCTCAATCAATGCTAACCACCGAAACCACCGCGTGCTCCCAGGTTCACCTGCTGAGGAGGAACGTGTCCCGGTGTGGCCCCACCGCCCTCCTCTGGTAGCTCTGGGGGACAGCAGCCCGCGCTGAGCCGGCTGGGGCCTCCAGCAGCAGAGGTGACCTGTCGTCTTGGCTCTCGTCTTCCATCAGGTAACTCAGCGTCACCATGGCTACAGCAGCATCTGCACCTCCTCCCCCCCCCCCTGCCCGCGCAGAGGGAAGAGAGAAGGTGGATTACCGCTTCACACCGTGACATCACCAGATTCTTGTCAGTAGCATGAGAAAATGAAAATAAAAGAACTAGACAAGGAGCATGAACATGAAACAAAAAGCGATACTTCAAGAAATCAGGAGATCAAGTAACACTGGATTTGATTTGATTGCATTTCATTTCATTTCATTTGTTTTGACGTGATTTCATTTCATTTTGGGTTACATAAAACATGAAATACCCGGAGGTTCGATTTTGAAAGAGCTTATATGTTACTAATACTAACGTCAATCATGTTGCTAAAATCATACTGATATCCAATCTGTATATCCATAACATTATCAACAGTACCAACCCAAACACTGTCATGAGTGCAGCTGTGTGTAGTTGTTCTCAGTAACAGGCAGACAATCCAATAAAAAATACAAGACATCAATTGTAAGATAGTACCTTAAAGCAAAGCTGGGCTTGAACGGTTTTTCTGTTATGTCAGAGCTCCATGGTTGACATGAGCAGAGAGCTGCAGAAAGCATGCAGCAACTAAAATGGCTGTTGCCACTTCCTCTGCTGCTGAGCTCTGCCTCTTCCTACTACAGCATGGTTAAACATTAACATGACACTGGTTTGTGTGTGTGTGTTTGTGTGTGTGTGTGTGTGTGTGTGTGTGTGTGTGTGTGTGTGATCAAGTGACTGAGAAAGTGTGTTGAAAGTGTAGTATTATAATGGGGTTAGTCTGAAGGATCTATTGTTGTTTCAACAAAGAGAGTGAATGTCCTATTGTCTATGGAAAAGCATGTTTTTCTAAACAATATAGTAATACACATATTCCATTTAGAAAACCTATTCATAATTCCTATTTTTGTTTGGCTTAATATCAATAGTATACTGGATGTTACATGTAAATCATTTCCAAGGAATCAATGAACAGTAATGTTACATGCATTCTTGAAGCTTCTTGAAAACTGTGTGTTTATGTGTGTGTGTGTGTGTGTGTGTGTGGGGGGGGGGGGGGGGGGGGTGGTGTGTGTGTGTGTGTGCGTGTGTGTGTGTGTGTATGTGTTTGTGTGTAACAAGGAGCATGCGGACCAAAGGACACATGACACATGAAGGAGTGACAGGACTGAAAGGTTGCGTGTGTGAACGTCACGCATGTTCATTATGAGTAAAACAAGTTTGTCACACCTACACACAAATGCACGCAAACACACACACCCACACACCTGTTTGGTAGAGTAAACACAATGCCCTTCAATGAGCCAGGGTTGTAAACAGCGAGCCAGAGGGAACAGTGCAGCCCTGCAGCTCCAGAACAGTGAGCTGCCTCGGTCAGTGAGCGGTCTGTTCTCAGCACCAATCTCAACGCCTATCAACTCTATCCAAGCATAGCTTTGAGAATAGTCATTTATTATTTATAATTATACAATTTTAGTAGATATTTGGCCTGTTAAGCCCTTTGAGACTGTAATGGGGATTAAGGGCTATACAAATAAAATTGAATTGAATTGAATTGAATAGTAGTTAGTTTATTGTTGGGTTGAACTCCTCGTTTGGGTGAAGTGTGATGGAGGAATATGAGCAGCGCCGTACAGCCAAAGGGGAGATCCGCCAGACGGGACATAAAGACGCTGAGGTAGGTTCTTCCTAATGCCTCCTATTGGAGATGAGTTATTAGCAATTAAGTGATTCGATCTTTCTAAAATTAAAAAATAATGACCTTTTTGTTGGTTGCAGACATTGGTGGTGAAAATGCATGCTCTGTTGGGTGTTATTAATTAATGTCTGTATTGATTATGTTAATATCAATATGGTATTGACACCTTATATGGTATTTGTAAGAGATTAGGGTTTTTCGATTTTCTATTAAAAAAGAAATGCTTTAAAGCAGATTTAGATTCATTCATTCATTATGACCGAAGTTACACCAAGATGTATTTATTGGATGTTTTTTGTTATTTCCCTTAATTTACTAGATTCATGCATTCCCATTTTCCATCTTCTCCTATTAAGGGGAAAGAGGGAGGGAAAGTCCGTGCAGAATCAGTCTACATAACATCAATACAACATTTTAACAATGTTTAATCAACTTGCATCAATCTGTGAGTTATGGCAAATGCACAGTATTAATATGAGGCCCATGGCGGTGGTGGAAGATTTTCTGATGATCTCCTGGCTGACCTCTTGCATGGTTGGTTCTACATCACGTCATGCACTCAGCAGGTGCCTGATGGAGGCATAAACCTGGACCCATAGTACATTCTTGTCTTTTCCAATATGGTCAATATTTGTTTTTTTCACCCAGGCCGAGGCGAGGATGATCCCGGCCGACCTTGTCCATGAGATGATGAACCTGGGATCAGAGAACCCAGCTGGACGTTCTAGAAGGAGGAGGCCCGCGAAGAGGACCTCCCAATGGGCGTCCATACCGATGCCTGTGGTAAAAATAATCTATTTTCGTTCCAGAAGAAGCGGTAATATGGACCCCCTTTCAACATCCTGTTCCTGAATACTCCTGTGGGGTGTGTGCGCTTGCGTCTTTGTGTTTGGGTGTGTGTGTGTGTGGTTGTGTGTGTGTGTGTGTGTGTGTGTGTGTGTGTGTGTATGTTTGTGCACGCTTGCATGTCTGTGTGTGTTTGTGTACCAGTTTGGACCAGTGGACACAGAGGACTTCCTGAATGCAGCCATTCGGGGCAAACAGCCGGTGGTGGAGAAGTACCTGAGCGACGATGGGAATCCCAACGCATGCGACAGGGTAGAAACTAACCGACCAATCATACCTTCCATTATGATTCATACCTTCCACCAGATCCACTATAAACAATCAATATTTCAACCAGAAATAGCATCCCATACCAGCATGGCTTCTCAAAGAGTCTCAGATCAAACCCCATTCTACCCCCATCCCTCCTGCCTGCCCCCTGTCTCTCCCTCCTGCCCCCTGTCTCTCCCTCCTGCCCCCTGTCTCTCCCTCCTGCCCCCTGTCTCTCCCCCTGCCCCCTGTCTCTCCCCATGCCCCCTGTCTCTCCCTCCTGCCCCCTGTCTCTCCCTCCTGCCCCCTGTCTCTCCCTCCTGCCCCCTGTCTCTCCCTCCTGCCCCCTGTCTCTCCCCCTGCCCCCTGTCTCTCCCTCCTGCCCCCTGTCTCTCCCTCCTGCCCCCTGTCTCTCCCTCCTGCCCCCTGTCTCTCCCTCCTGCCCCCTGTCTCTCCCCCTGCCCCCTGTCTCTCCCCATGCCCCCTGTCTCTCCCTCCTGCCCCCTGTCTCTCCCTCCTGCCCCCTGTCTCTCCCTCCTGCCCCCTGTCTCCCTCCTGCCCCCTGTCTCTCCCTCCTGCCCCCTGTCTCTCCCTCCTGCCCCCTGTCTCTCCCTCCTGCCCCCTGTCTCTCCCCCTGCCCCCTGTCTCTCCCCATGCCCCCTGTCTCTCCCTCCTGCCCCCTGTCTCTCCCTCCTGCCCCCTGTCTCTCCCTCCTGCCCCCTGTCTCCCTCCTGCCCCCTGTCTCTCCCTCCTGCCCCCTGTCTCTCCCTCCTGCCCCCTGTCTCTCCCCATGCCCCCTGTCTCTCCCCCTGCCCCCTGTCTCTCCCCATGCCCCCTGTCTCTCCCTCCTGCCCCCTGTCTCTCCCTCCTGCCCCCTGTCTCTCCCCCTCCCCCCTGTCTCTCCCTCCTGCCCCCTGTCTCTCCCCATGCCCCCTGTCTCCCTCCTGCCCCCTGTCTCTCCCCATGCCCCCTGTCTCTCCCTCCTGCCCCCTGTCTCTCCCTCCTGCCCCCTGTCTCCCTCCTGCCCCCTGTCTCCCTCCTGCCCCCTGTCTCTCCCCATGCCCCCTGTCTCTCCGTCCTGCCCCCTGTTTCGCCCCCTGCCCCCTGTCTCCCTCCTGCCCCCTGTCTCTCCCCATGCCCCCTGTCTCTCCGTCCTGCCCCCTGTTTCGCCCCCTGCCCCCTGTCTCTCCCCATGCCCCCTGTCTCTCCCTCCTGCCCCCTGTCTCTCCCTCCTGCCCCCTGTCTCCCTCCTGCCCCCTGTCTCTCCCCATGCCCCCTGTCTCTCCCTCCTGCCCCCTGTCTCCCTCCTGCCCCCTGTCTCTCCCCATGCCCCCTGTCTCTCCCTCCTGCCCCCTGTTTCGCCCCCTGCCCCCTGTCTCTCCCTCCTGCCCCCTGTTTCGCCCCCTGCCCGCTGTCTCTCCCTCCTGCCCCCTGTCTCTCCCTCCTGCCCCCTGTCTCCCTCCTGCCCCCTGTCTCTCCCCATGCCCCCTGTCTCTCCCTCCTGCCCCCTGTCTCTCCCCATGCCCCCTGTCTCTCCCTCCTGCCCCCTGTCTCCCCCCCTCCCCCCTGTCTCTCCCTCCTGCCCCCCCTCTCTCCAGCTGGGGAGAACAGCCCTGCATCGAGCCTCCATCGGGGGACACCTTGCGGTGGTCTGCAGTCTTCTGGACAGAGGGGCGGACGTCCAGTGCATGGACCGGGTGAGACCCTCTAGGGGTTAGGGTTAGGGTGGGTGTATCTCAGCAGTGTGTTCTCTTGTTCGAGGGCTAAACGCTTTGCTCCGGCCGCTCCGGCCGCGTTGCAGCTGGACTCGCGGCCCGTCCACTGGGCCTGCCGCGGGGGTCGGGTAGAGATCGTCACGGCCCTGAAAGAGCACGGGGGGGACCTGAACGCCCTGGACAAGGTGACAATGTGTGTGTGTGTGTGTGTGTGTGTGTGTGTGTGTGTGTGTATGCAAGAAGCTTTGCTTGGTTTATTTGCAGCTTGACTAATGTGCCTGTTTGTGTGTGTGTGTGTGTGTGTGTGTGTGTGCGTACATGGATGTTCCAGTACAGATAACACAGACCTTTAAACCTGAATGCGTGTGATGAAGTACCACTCACGGCGTAAGTCGTGTGTGTGTGTGTGTGTGTGTGTGTGTGTGTGTGTGTGTGTGTGTGTGTGTGTCTGTGTGTGTGTGTGTGTGTGTGTGTGTGTGTGTGTGTGCGTGTTTGCGTGCGTGCGTGCGTGCGTGTGATCCACAGTTGCACAGCACTCCTCTGCATGTGGCCTCGAGGACGGGCCATGTCGACATCGTGGAGTACCTGCTCTCCTGCGGTGTCAAAATAAACTGCAGGGACCGGGTAGGACACAACCCAAACAAGGACAGCCCAACATCTCTGCGCCTTGGTTCTCTTACACTTCCACCTCCCCCAGTCCATCAGTGGGATGAAAGCATTTCCTCTTTCCTCTATCTTCCTTCAGGAGGGGGACACTGCCCTGCATGACGCAGTGCGTCTTCATAGAGGCGCTATCGTGAAGCTGCTCATCGCTGCAGGGGCGGACACGCAGATCAGAAACCATGTAAGATATCGTAAGAGAGCTAAATAGTTACGTCGCCGCATAACCGATTATTTCTGCATATGGACTGTATATGCAGTATTTACTAAGGGCAAGGCAATCCACACCACATTGCATGTATATCACCTTACATAGGATCAGACGTGTGGCGTTGCTTAGAGACAGCGTGTGCTCACTGCGCTGCAGGAGGGCCTGACAGCGTTGGAGCAGGTGAAGCAGTGGCACTCTGACACCATGGAGATCCGGCTGGGAGTGGAGCGGCTGAGAGAGGCGGGCCAACAGGCTTCTGATGGCAGGGAGACGGGAGAGCACTGACCAGAGCTGTGTGGACGTGCTACATGGAGAAGCTACATGTTACAGATCAGCCTCCTACAACGTCAAACATCAGAGCTACCTTTTTCAACGCTTTTTCGGGGTGTGGGTGGTCCTTTAGGTGGGTGGGTGGTTTGTGTGTGTGGTTCTACCATGGCTCATTATCAAGTGTAAACTGTTTTGGATTATATCAGGTATGAATTCACAATTGAGCTATAGTTTAGCATCTTGCTCAAGGATTAGGGTTAGTCATTGGGGATCGAACCCGGTCCCCAACACCCTAGCCTCTACACTATCCGGCCATGGTTTTAAGAGGTCATGACGAGTCTTCTTTACTCTGTTCTTATGTAGGTTTGTTCTAAATGCATCTGTATATGCACATATGAGCATCATGTGTTGCATGCCTTGCCACGAGATCTATCTTTCTGGGATAGTGCAGAGGAAAATGCCGGATTAGCCCTAATACATTTGGGACATTGCAGAAACACTGTCTAAAATATTCTTCTTGAATATCTCGATCTAGTTTGCCTCTGGCTTGGCTTCAGTAAATTAATTCTAGGGAGCTTAACAAGCTTAACAGCAACCTCTGAAAGCCAGCCGATATTTATCTTATTTAATGTTGGTGCTCATGAGGGAGAGCCATATTGATCGCGGTGCATACCATTTGCATGTAAGGGGCTGAGGTTCCAACAGATTTCACAGAGGCTAAAAGCCTGACTACGGCATCCAGTGGCGTTGAGATTTGAGCTATTTTCTAATACTCATGGGAGTGTTCTCAGAGAGCTCAGTGAACATATGCTCCTCTTTTTTAAGTCATCAGATGCTCAGAGAGTGTAGTGGTCGGTCAGGCTGTTCATTCACTGTCAGACAACCAACAGCACATTTTTATCTTGCGGTTCCTACAAACTTATGTGCTGTTGATCCTATTAAATATACAATATCCCCAATTTGTTTTGATGGTTTCAATCATTTGAATCATCGGGTGAATAATGATCAGATATCAGGCACACACCAGTAAACTATACCAGGCCAATAATCTGAAGCTTGATACAAGGTTTGTTCTGTTTCATTTCAATATAGTACATTTCAATGACATTTCGTTTTCAGTCATCGTGACAATAGACAAGACATCAAGGCTAGCAATGAAGACACAGTTCATGGATCAGAAGCTAAACACTGTTTACTACATTTTTACTCCTTTTCACTAAATTGAGTCAATTTGGCACATTGCTAACTTCCAGGCATCTAGGGAGAATCATATTGCGAGGCGCTTGGATGTTTATCTTCTATGCTAAGACATTAAACAGGACATCACAAAGGATATTATATAGAGGGTGGACCCTGAATGGTGGACTAAATTTGAATTATTCCAATTCAATAATTTGAATCATTCGTCAAGCAACCAACACAGCATGAATTAAATCTTTTAACACACACAATATTTTATTAAACACATGAACGATATATATGTGGTATAACAGGCATATTGCAGCTGATATTCTGCACTTTTTTTCTAGGTACACTCAAAGCACTACTGATGTTACAGGAGGAGAAATGTAACCATGGCAATGCTATTCCAAGGCAGGTCAAAGTCTGGACAGGCACGGGTCTAAAGCACCAAGTGTCATTTATCAGAAGACAGTGTGTGAGTGTTGCACCCTCTTAGAATAGAGGTTCAAGAGATGTTTTTTTTCTGCGCAAACAGGGCTGCAAAGGCAAAGAAAAAGAGATGATCATCCTTGATAAAAACAATCCAATACACATACGCATCTATTGTACATTCTTTACAGCAAATTTCAAGTATTAACGTAGAATTGAGTAGTGTTGTTGCATTCAGGATTTTAACCTTCTGTGTCTGTTTTGATTGTAGTTTACATTGCAGCGGATTGCAGTATCCGGGGGGGGGGGCAATCCAAAGCAAGCAATGAGCCCTACTGAGTATTGATTTTGATCGGTTCATTATTTATTTAAGGCTGTTTAACTGTTCAAGTACACTGAATCAATTTGGTATCACAGAATATTTGTGGTGATAACCGACTCAATACAATTCTACAATACTCAAATCCACTCTTGTACACTTTTGATCATAACAAAGCACTGCGATCGATTTAAAACAACAGTTATCAAGTCGGTAAAAATAAGCCACCAGACGAATTTGATATAAATAAGCACTACACAGAAAACTAAATACTTTGGGATTAAATGTGCCGACACATATATTATAATTTTAACTGCCTTAACTCAGGTCCATGCCACTAACAGACATTTTTTCTTTTAATTATGTAAACATATATAACCCTTTCAATCCATTAGCTTGAAATCTAAGATGATCTATTATCGAAAATCGTTCTCAAAATGTCATTTCTTTTGCAATAACTGCTTCATGAACAGCATAGTTGGATGGACTTGGGTTGCCGGAGCTGTGATCTTATTGGTAGCTCGAAAGCCCTCTCTTTCAGAGATTGCTCGAATGTCGGTTGATCTCTGAAAAAACCAACACATGAGCTGGGCTTCCATTAGTATGACAGGCCTGGTCTGTGCTTCCTTCCTCTAGCCTCCAGGAAGAAGCTGTGACGGTGATGAGCATCTATTGATTTCAGACATTCTTTCCTATTCGTATCCACGCCACAAATAACAGCACCCCAACTCTCCCTCCCTCCTGCCCCAATCAAGTACAGCGATAACGATAAACACTGATGTCTGATGAGACATTAAGAAGCAGTAACAGTTGATAATTCTGAGCGTTATTTGCGTTTTCTGTTTTGCTTTTGGTCAAGGTTTGGTTGTTCTTCGATTCAGTGACTCAATATCTGTAACATCAGACACATAACACAATCTTGTATCTGTAACATCAGACACATAACACGATCTTGTATCTGTAACATCAGACACATAACACAATCTTGTATCTGTAACATCAGACACATAACACGATCTAGTATCTGTAACATCAGACACATAACACGATCTAGTATCTGTAACATCAGACACATAACACAATCTAGTCGTCTGCTACGACTGCAAACTATCAGCCATGGTAGAGGCTAAAGACGGTTCTGAGATACATTAAACATCCTGTTTGAGAAGCGGCACCACAGTGCGTACATGCTTCTTCCAGCAGCACAATGAACAAGATGAAGGAAATCAATATGAAATTGTGCATTTAGAACCAATCATACTGTCGTCGGTTATCTGTTCACAAGGCGCGTGAGATGCATTCAAAGCCATCGTGAAGGCAGAGCTAAAGCAAGGAGTAGAGGCAGATCAAAAAAAAGAGAGAGCGACAGAGAGAGAGATAAAAAGAGAGAAAGAGTGAGAGAGATAGAGAGAGAAGTAGAAAAGCTCAAGTTAAGGTGTTCATCCCTGAGGCCCTGCTGAAAAGGTGCTGTAATGTCCCTGGCTCCTAGTGCCGGTGCTAGTGGAGCCGGTGGGGGTGGAGCTCAGGGTCATAGTGCCAGGCTGCGCGCGGTGCCGGCCGAGGCCTTGGCTCTCTGAACCACCCCAGGACACTTCTCCCTCTTCTGGAGCTTGTGGTTCTTGAACAGACCCTCGTTTCGCGGCACACCGTGAGCCCCGTCTGGGAAGGTCAGCAGCCCTGGATGTGCATTAGGCCAGAGGGAGGAAACACAGGAGAAAGTGTGGTGCCGTTCGTACGCATGGACCCATATTTTAATTTAAAATCCTTTGGAGGATTGGAGGAACCGTAACAAAGGTACCAGACATGACAAGATTCTGAACTGCAAATATGTTCAATACATTCATTAGTGGCCCAATGCTAGGGCTAAGGGAACACTGCAGAACTTGGATAACTTACCGTATCCTTCAACACGTCCGCTTTTGAATTCCCCCTCAAACATCATGCCATCATAGCGACCGAAGACTCCTGTGCCTTGGAACTTTCCCTGTGCAAACTCTCCTTCATACCTGATTGCGTGTAGAAACAAAAACCTTTGACAAAGAGTTGACGAAATAAAACATGTACATTTTGTAACCTGTGAACCCAATGAACACCTTGATCCGTCTGTAAACAGCAGAACGCCAGAACCGTGAAAGAGTCCATTCTGGAACTGGCCCGTGAAGCAGCTCCCATCCTGGAACTTGAGCTGTCCAATGCCGTGCCTCCGACCTGGGAACACACCGGCTGTTAGGGGAAGACCTCCCACAAACCTTAAGGAAATGTAAAGATATTGAGTGTTTGTTCAAACCTCAATATCTTCTAATATGAACCCCCTTAAATGCTGTTATCAACTATAATTCAAAAGCAAAGACTGTGTACAAAATTGGAATGGATATGATGACCTTTGCAACAGTGGGTTCCACGTTACATCTGTGCCGTAAAAGCCCTTGGATATGTCACATGTTCAAGGGCGGTCTGAGTCTGAATGGGTGTCTCCCAGTGTCAGCTTAGGGTTTACTGCTGAGTTAGGAGACCCGTCTGCCTGCTGCACAGTAGGATTTAAAGCCACCTAATCCTAGAGATTTTTTAGCAAGGATTTTTACTTTAGAGTCTGGATGGTTAAAATATCATAATACATAATACAATCTAAGAATGCAGTTTAAAAACTTAATTCATCAAATATGCATAACATCCACAGCTGTAAGGATTCAACCATACTTAAATGCCGGCTGGCTGAACATATTAAAAGGTTTCCCAAAGAGTCCAAAGTGTAATCCTAAAGATCTGAGACACAGGTCCTCTTTGGTTACCACGACTAGCTGATAGGGATTTGCCTAAATAGCCTGAGCTGGTCAGTCAATGGCATTACTGAATGTGTGTGTGTCTGTGTGAATGAAAGTATAAAAAAAGTAGGTAAATCCCATTCAACTTGAATTGTGCAGTTCCCCTTTTAAGCACCAATTATTCTATAAACAATGTACCTTTAGCATTTGGTGTACAGGAACTTATTTTGTTAAGTGATGCCCCAAAACTGTTTTACCAACAACTATTTTACATAAAAAAAGTTAAAGATAAAGTCTTGGCTAACCTGGGCCAATCAGATAGTTCCTACATTGAAGGAGGTCAATACTAAATTCAAGCAGACACACATTTATCAACCTTTGACAATGTCCTAGAGCTATGTAATCCCAAGCATGATAATGCAGTGAAAGGGGTGTCCATCTTGCCTTCCTTCCACTCTCCATGATACTCTTCCCCACTGGCGTAGGTGAAGGATCCCCTGGTCAGAGTCATGCCACCCTGGTGGACACACACACACACACACACACACACACACACACACACACACACACACACACACACACACACACACATTAACATAGTAACACTTGTTCCTGTTATTTGAGGCAAGTTATTTTGCATTTGTAACAAATTTATAAGTGAAAGATCA
The DNA here is from genome assembly GCF_949987615.1 of Pollachius pollachius. Taxonomy (NCBI): domain Eukaryota; kingdom Metazoa; phylum Chordata; class Actinopteri; order Gadiformes; family Gadidae; genus Pollachius; species Pollachius pollachius. Next base: position 512,423 of record NC_136935.1, read on the forward strand.
GATCAGAAACTCAGATAAGGTCATCCTTATCACTGTTAATGGAGATTAAGCATCTACTAAGAGCCGAGGGGAATATTCCGTTATATTATTGTCATTTAAATAAAATGACAATAAAATGGGCTCATTGATTGTTGGTGCCCCATTATAACGTACATGTGTTGTGTTGGAATGGAGCAATACTAAAACAAAGACATACTGTAATACCAGAACTACTACAATTTCCATAGGTTTTGTGCTGGACATTTATTGCTATGAGAATTGGGATGAGAGTGAATTATGATCATACCACCGTCTGTAAATGGTGTATAAATACTTAAAGCAAAATAGCTATACGGCGACAACGTTAATAAAGGCAACAACTTGTGCATCGCCCGAGCTGTCTATTAGTCATCAGTTTAATGCCTTTGCTTGTTGCCAATGCCGCGTATGTCGTGTTCTTATCATAGGCAGTAAACAGTGCTCCGATTAGAATGATGTATGACACACAGTGAAAAGCATCAGTTAGGCTATTTACCTGTGCGCTACGTTTGCCTCCTGTAGACCATGGAATCTACCTTAAATTAGCAAATAGCGTAGAATTACCGGGTACGATGCATCACATTTCTCCATACCTTCTCACATTTCAGGCTTGCAATAGCATCACAGCGCCCTAACTGCCGCGCCGTTTCATTGCTTGACTGTTGCTGCCTCGCATTTAACAGCCGTTCTGATTGGCCTAGAGCAATAACATAGCAACATTTACCAAAATGCATTTTTTCTTACAGATATTGAATGTATTTTATGTGTCGTCTTTGCAATGACCAGGCCTTAAGCCACTGCACGTTTTCTCGTATTAGTCGTATACGACTAATTTCGTATTAGTTTGGGTTAATCGTAGGCCTATATCAGTTTTTTTCAATTGCTATGGATAGGCTATAATTGGCCATGGCAATAAAGAGATCTTTTTTTTTCAATTGTATAATTTATATAGGTGTGCATTTATGTAGCTCAGAATACTGTGCTACTGTGTTCATCTTGACTGCTGTGTAGCACTGAGCTAATATAATGTGCAAAGTCCTATGCTGCTTTTTTCTGTTATAAGTCCAATAGGTTTGTGAGACAGGGTTATATAGCATATAGATAGATATAAAGATATATAGATGAGGGGTGGATAGATTCATAGATAGATAGATAGATAGATAGATAGATAGATAGATAGATACATACATACATACATACATACATACCTACATACATACATACATACATACATACATACATACATACATACATACATACATACATACATGCATACATACATACATACATACATACATACATACATACATACATACATACATACATATGTAGTCTGAACATATTTTGTTATTTGGAAAGAAAACTTGGCAAGTATTCAAAATGCTGGTCTATCATAAGAAATTCCATAACAAATTTTACAGTGCAACCAATCACCCATGTCTTAAAATGTAAACAAATAATAACAAATCTCGCAGTACGTTGGCTAATTCTTTTTTTGACACATTTATAAAACTCATCGATTTGCCCTCGCAACCGCGCTCAACTGGGTGCGCGTTCACGCGTAGGCAAGAGCGCTTCCTTTTCCTCAAACGTGAGCGCGTCCAGAGAGGATCTGTAGAAAATGGCGAGTCTGTGCAAGAGGCAGCAATGCACTGTCGAGAGGCGCGGCTTTCGGCAGGAACTTGACTCGTGGCGACATAAACTCATTCACTGTGTAGGTAAGGAAAACGCATTGCACGCCCGATAAATGTGTGGTTTCAGGTCCAACGCTCCTCGACGTTTACGGGTGTAGTAGCCATCCGCAGCTAGAGCCGACCCGGGCATCTCCGAGACACTTTTTTGTTCTCAACTGTTTCCCTTTTACACGACAGCCAGCGGAAAGGCGCTTAGCATAATGATTACGAATCAAATCCCAATCGTTTTCGTTGCATCTGGGTAATATTGTTCATCTGCTGTAACGATGCTGTTAATATATTGAAGTTTATTGACGTTAATCGACGTAGTTTTTTAAAGGGCTCCGTATTTGTTTTAAAGGGAGTGTCGAAGAGGAATTACGCGTTGCGTTGGCCAAATTGCGGACCCTGTTCGGAGAATGCGCGCTCTCGTGTGACTGTATACTGTATTTTTAATGGGGGAGGGCAGTGAACGCTCGTCGATGTTTTCGGTCAACATGGCTTGCCTGCTCAAATCCCTTAATGCATCGCTGCAACGCGAAAGTTCGGGCTGCATCAAGACCCTCTAGGACGCCATTGCTGTTATTTTCTGTTTTGAGTTGCTAACGATGGGGTCGGTGTCGGCCCTAAAAACATTATCAGCGAAATGTATCCGATCTAAAAGTGAGAAAACAACACACCATTCGGTTTACGAAAATTAAACACACACACACACACACACACACACACACACACACACACACACACACACACACACACACACACACACAATGTGTTATAACTGTTTTTGATCAACGTATTGAAATATGGTTAATTAAAGTATAAACTGCAGTGATGGTAAGTGTTAACCCTGTTATATAGAAGGATGTGTCCTTGTGATGTGCACTGATCATAGCATCCTGCCGATAACACACATCATTACCATAAGGTGCAAAATCGGTATCTTTTTTAAATACTCCAGTTTAAATATCTGTAGGCCTACTTTTAGGTAGGCAAATCTTTGATAACTGGATGCTGCAACACTGAGTTAAGCTATGCATTACAGTCCCCTGCCTAGGTTTTCTTCCCGTTGGTATAAATATATTTCCATGAACCATGTGTCGTGATTGATCAAAATACCATGGATATCCATCTGAGTCTAGATTTCTGCATCCGGTTGCACAAAATATGAATACTAAGTACAGACGTGAAGGCTGGAACATTTTCTTTTTCGTCTACTTGACCACAGGCAGTATTTTGTTCAACTTTAAACACCTGTATTGCTGAGATCTCTGCTTTGATCTGTAATGTTGTTTGCAACTGTTTGAAATTCCTATTCAAGCAATGAATATTGGAAGAACCAAAACAGGAGGCTGCTATCCTACTAACGGAGATGCTGTTGCACTTTGCAGCCATGGTAAAGGTTGGTTAGTTAACATGGGAACTATGGCATTTGCCCATATAGCCGTATTGCTGAGCAGAGAGCTATATTTCAGAGCATTTATGTGTGGCACATGCTAATTACACTTAAGGTGTTAAAAGCTTATCCGAGCATTTGGGCCATGTACTGCGGTGTTATAGACATTTGGACTGGCCAACACTCGATGGAGAGAACAATGATTAAACTTAGATTAAGCTGGCAATGCACCTATGGCTAATATTGATTTATTTAACGTCATCGACATGTATATCCAACCTCTTTTAGAGATTATATTTTTTGACCATACCTAGATTTATCGTTTTGTACAGTTGCTCTACCCTTGGCATCGGTGCAAACTGCTTTTGTCAATTTAATAATGCATTTCAACAAATTTATGATAGGTTTTTGTTTTATTTATGTTGTGATGTTCCACATCACTCCATGAAAGTTACAACAGAAATGTATATCATATAACCATATACCATCAATACCACCAATCCCAAATGGGATTTAGCAATACATCAACACCTAAACTATTTATTAAAAGCTATTTCAAAGCTATATTAATTGTGGCTCTAGTTTTAAACCATTACGTCAAACATGTTAATGTACCATGTTGTTTGAGTCTCAGTATTTCACCAGCAGAAAAAAAGACAAAAGGCAAAACATTTTGACGTGTCCAAGCTCCCAGATCCTGGACATTTCGAATGGTCATAGAGTTTCTGTTCTCTGACTGACAAATGTCCTTTTGTTTGCCAGTAGTTTAGACCTCCAGAGTCCACGACGACAACCATTATCAGCCTGCCTGCCGTAGAATGGCAGATTCTGTCTATGACAACAAGGCCATACTTTTGTTTGGCTTTTGGGTGAGGAGGGCTGTTTGCCACCACAACCCTGGCGTAGCTGAACTGGACATTTTGTCTTGGTGTATTTAATGCAAGCAGTAAAAGCACAAGCGAAAGAGAAGGACAATTGTTTTATAGAACAGCAGAAACTATTGTGTGTGCATGTGTACGTGTGTGTTTGGAAACTCGGACAGCGCGCGGCTGCAAACTACACTGTAGGGCTGAGTAGGCCAACGCTTGTCCCGGTTTAGGGAAATTTAAAGTAACAGTAACCCAAAGTCTGCAATCTAAAAACAAAAACAAATCCAGCGCAAATCCATTTCGGCTGTAGGCGTCAGCTAAATGACTAAATAGTTATACAACAGTAAGTCTATCCTATGAATGGCTAGTGATACATTTTTTGTGTGTATATGCATCTGTGTTTATACAGCAGCTTCCACACACATCCAGAGCTTTTGGTCTTTCATGTAATGCTTTTTATTCAGCTCACGTGGTCTCTCGGCATCCTTATTCTGGGGTTTACTCAGCGCTGCATTAAACCATTTGTGCGTCAGCTTGTATTACGTCACGTTAAACATTCATGGGCATTCCCCCATCCATCCGCTAAATATTTCTAAAAGCTGCATCCCTGTTGCTTACTGTCTAGTTTAATACTCCTTCAGATATAGCACCGTACTTAGTACCAAATAATTCACTTTTTCCTTAGTATTAACAAAAGTTGGATGTTTACAGTGTCTGCATTCTTTGGTAGTTATCCGCCGTCTTTACTGCGGGATGTTTGCTGAATGGTAATCGCCATTCATGTTTAATGGAAAACGCCTCCTTTGCTATGCGAGCATATGAAGGGTTGGAGGTCATGCCCGCAGCACAGTTGACAAATACCTCGCTGAAATGCGTAATTCAACTTCAAGGCTTTTATATTTTCTGATTGAGATAAAATCTCCTCTGCCCGTATGGGTTTCTCTGCAAATCTCCAACCACCAATGGGTTTCTTTCAGGATAGGCTTCCCCCTTTTATCCCTTTTCATATTTGTTGCCTTTGGCAACATTTAAATTGAGGTCCCTTCCTTTTATAATTCTTTTATTTTTTGTAAATGTGTGAAACCAGATTAGAAACACTGTGAAACCATGTCATGGACTGTCACTATCATGCTGTGATTAAACATGCAAATACTTATGTTTCAGACAAATTATATGATTTTGTGTTATTCTCGTCAATGAGCCGAGGATGATCTTGCAGTTCATCGCCTCCTCTAGCCCTACTTTTCATTGCCAGTCTTGCCCCACCCTGAGCAATAATCACTGATGTATGGTTCAATGTATTTTAAATGGGATGCAGTCTATGCGAGTGAATGTCAGAGTTGTAGTAAGAATCATGTGGTAAGACCCAGAGGTAGGGCTTATCCTGGTTACCCACCGAGAGCTGAAGCCCCAGCTCTCCACAGCTCTCTGAGCCAATGGGGGTTGGGCTGGGGTTAGACGAAGAGCATGGAGACCCTCACAGCTATGGCAGGGCAGATAAGGCACTGCAGCCGCAAGATGGAGTTTTTGCATTCTATTAACATCTCAGCGAAGGGCTGCATGGAGCCAGTCGTGTTGGGTTGTTATTTTTGTTGAAATTAGTGTAGGATGATTCATCATTTGTAAGTTAACAGATGCACAAGGGCCCTCCTGGGCCCCGCTCTATTGTGTGGGGTTTGGTATTTTACTAATGTGACAGTGTATCCAGACTGCAAGTGTATCTTGGGTATTGAACCCTACAGTTTATGAAGATTATTTCAAAAACACGTAAATAAAATATTTTATTTGAAGCACGTTTTGGGGTTTTCCCAGTATTTAAATTCTCCCATTGGACTAAATGTATTACCATAGAAACGGCAACCCTCCAAGGGAAAATGATGTATGTAATAACCTCATAGCTCGGCTTTCTACATCTTCCCTTATTTTGTCCCCACTTTATCCCTGCTTCTATAATGAAGGCCTTCAGCAAAAACCTCCACTGCAGTTTGAATTCCGTGCTTTGATAACGCTAAGAACCCAACCATATGGCAGGATGGTAGAAAACTAGCCAGAGCTATGGGAATTGGGTAAAAGATGTTAACAAATCCTAAAACGAAAATAGGTTATGGACGCAATAAAATGGGAAACGTTTTTAGTGCAATTTAATCATTTGTTATTTACTATATACTTTTTTTGGTTATACATATGCCTCACTCTAATTCCTGCATTGCATTGAATTCCAACCGGTTCCCTGAATCTTTACCAGTGAAGAGGCCGGGTGATATCAGGTGAAAGTCACCCTTTGATACCAAAGTGAGACTAGAAGTCATTGGATCATAATGGAAAAGTCTGTATGTGGTATATCTGTATTGTTGTATTGTTGCTCTCAAAGACCTAACTGATCCTTGTTATATGCACATTGATGCGCATTCATTGTGAGAATAACAAGTGTACTTAGTCTGTGATCTGCTACTCTAATATAATAAAATCACCCAACAGTGACAGCCACCTTGCTAGTACAATTTACAGCCTTTACTCCTAATTGTTTCTTAACCTAATCCCCCTAGAGTTCCATCAAATGCATTAGGAGGAGACGGCTGGTTAACCAACGGGACGTGGCCTGAACTAAGCTCGTCCAGGGATCTAATCTATAGGCTTGAAAGACGCCGGCCGTTGGGCTCCACCACTCATCTGCCGGATATCGGGATGCCAAAACATTAGCCATTGCATCTTTTGCATCTAACCCCGCAAAGACGACTTAGAATCCTATGTTTGGTTTTCCCAGTGTTGGTGTTAAGGTTAGGATTTAGGATTGGATAATCTGATCCTAGATACGCGCTGAACTCCCTTGAAAGGGGATTTCTCTCTTAAGTGCTGCTCAGAAGGACATGGGTGTCATACCAAATCTATCCTGCTCTGTCAATCCTCCCGAACTGTGATTGGTTGGACATTTAGGTCACGAGGAGGCTAAGACAGATTGGGTTAGTTGTTAATGACGTTGAGCTCAGAGGTTCACCGAAAGACTGTTGAGGTTTTCTTTTATCCATAGATGTAACTGTTGAGAATGGTCCCCTATCACCGGGTACTGGCGAACATTTAAACCAAGCCCATTTTGTACTTTAACAGCAACTGGAAAGGGTTGAGTGGACTGGAGCAGCAGCTACATAAGGTTAAACGTTGGTTAAACTTACTAGACTAATAATTATGTAATAATAAGTGTTTGTAAGTTTGTTATCAATGCAATTTTGAATTGAAGACCCTCCCTGAAGGAATCTACTGTCAAGACCTCTTGAAACACCACTGAAAATGTCATTTGAAAATAAAATGGCAATATAGTTCAGGCTGGCTGATATTAAGGCTTCCTGACGTGCTGCACGCAGGATATTAGTCACGGCTCTACGCCAGCTAGTGGGTGAATCATGCTTGTTAACCCAATATCTCAGTGCCTCAATTCTTATCTCACCAGTGTCCTAAACCATATTATTTATACGGTCGCGTTCTCATTCCGACACCTTTTTATCAACACTATAATAGGCAGCCTATCTGGTGCACCTGGGTTGCCTCCATGCACTTTGTCATTACCACTTAGCTCTGTAATTCTTTTTAACTCGCGGTTTATATTTTACCTTGGGGCGATCTCAACATCATACATCTAGCATAATGTATTTAGCAGCAATTCAGTGGTGGCCTAATTTCCAGCTAAATTAATTTGCTAATGTTGTGGAACGCCTGAATAAACTTGTACATTTAAGGACTACAAGAATGTATTTTACACACATCCAGTGACATTGTCCCACTGCATTCACAGATGGTTTGTTGGCATGAAACAACACAAATAACAAGGCGTGGGGTTTTCTGTTTCTCTGAAACGCATTTCCTTCATGTTCACTTTTTAATTCCTCCATCATGTATTTTGTACGGTTTGGGCGTGTTGGTTAATATTTCATCTTCCCATGTTCATGTAGCGCCCGTTCTCGTGTGGCCTTCCGTCTGGAACATAAATAAGTGTTCAGACCCCGGTATGAATGTGTCCTTTATATACATCATGCCAGCATACTGTGTGCTGCTCTTTATACAGCAGAGCAGTATTGCCCAACTGTTATGTTTTGTAGTACAAATCTTTTTTTTTTTTGCCTTTAAATGCCCTCAGCTGAATTCCTAAAGAGTAGTTTGATGTCATACCACTGCTCTGTCAAACGAAAGAGGATGACCTACTTTTCTCCCCCCTGCCTCTGAAATATTTCAGAAATAGGATTGGATAGCTGAAGTCCTGTGCACTAACCCAGAAACCGCCTCGCGCTCGGGCTACAGGCAAAGACTACATTTCCCCACCTAACCCCCCCCCCCCGACGCCTCTCGCGGTCTTGGTTTGGTGGATGAAAAGGGGGCGGGAGCTGTAAGGAGGCTGTGAGAATGCTTTTTAGCAGATGATGCCATTCGAACGAGTTGAGTGTGAGTTCAGAAGGAGGGTGGTTGAAGAGAGAGGGCTGATGAATTTTGGGCTTCATCTGTGCAAGAATAACTAGGCTAATGTAAGTAGGGCGTTGCTGTGGTTTTATCTTCAGGCAGATTTCACTTTTTGACTTGTTCTCTTCTGATCGTTGTTTTTTTAAGGCTAAAATGGTTTGATTTTAAATTGGTGGATAATGATGTTATTTTGTTGAATTTAAGAGGGACGCAAGATGAAAGCTTAAAATGTTAAATGTTTTGCTTTCGAAAAAATATTGACTTCATATACAAGTTGAAAGAATATGTCATCTGGTCGGTTTCAGCAGACAGATGTTGCCTCTGACCTCTTTAGCACTCGGTTAAACATATAATACTTTTAATATGGTATGTTGACCCTGTAGTAGCAGAGAGTTAGTCTATATTTTATTGTACATGGTTTAGTCAAAGGCCATTCTAGCTAAAATGCTGATTTTTGTTTTAATTTAGTTGTATTTCTATGATTAAGGAAAAGCGCAATGTTCGGACCAACCATGTTTAATGTTACCATACTGAGATCTTTATAAAAGAAATCTGGAGGCTTTTTTTATAAAATGTATAAAGGCGAGTGCTTTCAACTCTCTGGTCGTTTCAGTTGCTTGGCAACGGGGGTTGGAGCCCGTGTATTTACTATTAAAGTCAAAATCTGTGCTGAACACAGATAATGTGTTCAGCACAGGAGGCAGAGTGGCTGTGGGGATCTTCAAGAGGAAATTCAAAGACGTACTTTGTTTTAAGTGCTCCAGAATAATTACACAAGGATATCCTAACTATATGCTGTGAAAAAGTCATTTTATTTCTGTAATTATAAATCTTTCCAAAATGTATTTATTTGTCCTCTTTTGAACATGCTCCAACACAGTTGGGTTTGTGAATTTTCGCACAGGAATGAACACTGATGTTTAAATTGTTTTATTTTGTTTCTTATTATCATATTATTCTGATTTTCTTTTAGGTTTTGAGAGTATTCTGGAGGGTCTCCTTGGTCAAGGCCTTGTAGAAGACCTCAAATTGTTCAAAGGTGAGTATCTGTGGACATCTGCAATAACCGAGATTGGTCATATTTGTGTAAACGGTGGATTGTTTAAAGGGTTCCCATCCAGCAGATTTTTCATGATGTTCCATGATGACAATACTGGGCCATTGTACCATCTGGTGTCCCTCTGCATTCATATCACTCCACAAGGCATTCCTTCTGATTGGGATAAGAAGATGCTTTGTGTTCCTATGAAGTTGGTGTTTTGGATAGGGTGGGCCCAGCGTAAAAAGTCCTCAGTACCGTTCACACATTTTTTGACAATGTGCCACGCTAGTTAGACAATAGAGGGCCTTATCGGGGTCTTCATGACATGCGATGAGTGCCTCATATATGTGTGTGTCGACGTATGGCCTCCACAATAGCTGCACGTTACAAAGGCGTCTCGCAAACAAAGTTTGGCTGAATTCAATTGTTCCCCCGTTGCGTCAAACCCTGAATAGAATGAACAAGCTTTTTGTAATGAGTCATGATGTTATTCAAATTTAAAATTCATCCAAGTAATCCTGAACATAAAGTCAATGTGCTAATGTCAATGTGAACGCATACAAATGCCATGTGGGCAGAACGAGTATTTGACAGACCTTATTATGCCTAAAGCTAATTTTGAATAGACTTGAAATATGGCCTAATTTCTGTGCCTTAGCTTTAACTTCCAGACACTGCAGCTGAATTGGTGGTACGGTATCAAGGCAGTACATTGCTGCAATATCTCCTAATGGCCAATGTGGGATGTCAACTGGTGATAATTCAGGCGCTATTGAAGAGATTCTCTGTCTGACTCGAGTATTAATGCTTTGACTAGCTGGTTGTTCATATCAGGTTATAATCATTTTCTGCAGAGGTTTTTCTAGCGCGTACGCATGTTCACTGAAGTTGATAAAATGGATATGAAACATTTTGGTTTGTGTCCTAATACTGTCTGAATATTGATTTAAGATGTTTCATGCAACATACATATCAATCCAGTATTTAGACATTATTTTAGGTGTTGGTAATATTCATGTTGGCTATGGCTCAAAGGACCGATTTCTCAGGCTGCTTCCAAGTATTCCAAGTGTATTAAAACCTTTTTCTTTTTAGGTTTACTAACCGTGAACATAACCATTTGAAAATATTACACCTGTTCTCAGTTCCCTATGGAATTCCAGACCAGCAGAGTTACTGCTCTGGAATTGCAGTCTGAAATGAAAGCGGTCTCCACCATAGCAGCAGCAACCCGTTGTAAGCCATGCAGCGGTGGTTCTTTCTCCTAACATAGAGGTTCCATTGTGTGCTTTCTGTCAACCTACAGCCTGTGAGCCCGAAGCAGTGTCTGATTGGTCGTTTGATGAGAACTGTCTCTTCTGCTGCCTCAAGAGGGATAAAGTAAAGGTATGATTTCAGATGATTGGTTTGTCCCACCACCACAGGAGCCAACCTAGGGAACATATGTTCTGCTTCATCAGGGCTACCAGGGCGCTGCCCCACCCAGATCATTTTGACTTTACTGACCCTACTTTTTGTACTGCTTTACAGCTGTTGTAATACAGTTAACAGTAGCCTATGAGCCCCTATAAATGGAACAAAATGAAAAATGGTTGCACACCGAAAACGTAAAATTGAATATGGTCTCTGTGCCGAGAATGTGTGCGCCCTTTCGATGAAAGCAACCCCCAAAAGGCTTGAGACTAATCAGTATTCATCTTTTATTATTTTTAGTATTGCCGGCAGTGTTTTATTTATTTATCCACATCACATGTATATGCCGTATTTCTGAAGACAGCGTTGTTAATTTCACAGGAACATCTTGTTGGCCTAAGCAACGAAGGGCTTGAAGAAACCGTGAAGCCGCTGCTGCTTAAGGACCAGACCAAAATCAACAGGCTAGAGCAGCAGGCTGAAGAGTTCCTCAATGCAGTCCTTTGCAGAAAAGGTGACGTTGGGGAAGCCTTTCACTTTGTAATCCAAGGGTATTTCTTAATTGATCTACATTTTGGGGTTTTGACATGACACAATATATACAATTTGCGTCATGTAAACTGACGCTTGCGAACTTAAACCCTGGTTATTAATGGATACAAATACTAATAAAAGAATAACCCTACATGTGTTAAATATGTAAATGTAATGTGTAAATATGTGTAAATGTGTAAATATGTAACGCTAAAAAGTACCAGTTGCTCTGCTTATTTTCCACGTAGCCCCATGTCTAACGTCGTGGCTGTAACACGTCGGATGCGTTGCTGGCCTGCGTGACCCCATGGTACCCCCCTTCACGCCCGCTGTCGTTTCCTCCTCAGATGTTCCGAGCTTCTCCGACCCGCACATCCCCGTGGTAGCCCGGGAGATCATGCAGAGGATGATCCGCCAGTTCGCCGCCGAATATACCTCAAAGACCAGCACTTCTCAGGACCCCCTCCCGGACCCACAGCCCTGCTCTGTCCAAAGCCTGCCCCGCCCGCCCTCCTTCCCCCCGGTCAGCCCCTGCACCAGCCCGCCGGGGGCCCACCCGGCCACCGCGCACAACCACAACCCCGTCCTCAGCAAGCTGCTCATGGCCGACCAGGAGGCCCCTCTGGACCTCACCGTCAAGAAGCCCAAGGCCGAGCCCACGGAACAAGGTGGGTTAGTGGAACAAGGTGGGTTAGTGGAACAAGGTGGGTTAGTGGAACAAGGTGGGTTAGTGGAACAAGGTGGGTTAGTGGAACAAGGTGGGTTAGGGTTAGTGGAACAAGGTGGGTTAGTGGAACAAGGTGGGTTAGGGTTAGTGGAACAAGGTGGGTTAGTGGAACAAGGTGGGTTAGTGGAACAAGGTGGGTTAGTGGAACAAGGTGGGTTAGGGTTAGTGGAACAAGGTGGGTTAGTGGAACAAGGTGGGTTAGTGGAACAAGGTGGGTTAGTGGAACAAGGTGGGTTAGTGGAACAAGGTGGGTTAGGGTTAGTGGAACAAGGTGGGTTAGTGGAACAAGGTGGGTTAGTGGAACAAGGTGGGTTAGTGGAACAAGGTGGGTTAGGGTTAGTGGAACAAGGTGGGTTAGGGTTAGTGGAACAAGGTGGGTTAGTGGAACAAGGTGGGTTAGGGTTAGTGGAACAAGGTGGGTTAGGGTTAGTGGAACAAGGTGGGTTAGGGTTAGTGGAACAAGGTGGGTTAGGGTTAGTGGAACAAGGTGGGTTAGTGGAACAAGGTGGGTTAGGGTTAGTGGAACAAGGTGGGTTAGTGGAACAAGGTGGGTTACAGGAACAAGGTGGGTTAGGGTTAGTGGAACAAGGTGGGTTAGTGGAACAAGGTGGGTTAGGGTTAGGGTTAGCCCACGGAACAAGGTGCCACCAGCGGCCAAAGCACCCACCCCCAGAGACCCCCGAGACCCCAGAGACTCCAGAGACCCCCAGAGACCCCAGAGACATGGGCCCACAGCGGGTCCAGCCTAGTCTGGAGCGGACTCTGAACTGAACCCTTCTCTTGTGTCCTCTCCTTTGGTCTTCTTTCTTTCAGACGGGGTCCTTGACTTGTCTCTCTGAACTGAACCCTTGTCTTGTGTCCTCTTCTTTGGTCTTCTTTCTTTCAGACGGGGTCCTTGACTTGTCTCTCAGAAAGAACCGCTGTAGCAGCCGCCCTGCCCACAGCCCGTACACATCCCCAACCACTCCAACAGTCAAGGGGTAAGATGGAGTGTGTGTGTGTCTCTCTCCCTCTCCAGTGTCTGAACACATTTAAACACATTAAATTATCCCTTCAGGCCTTTTAAGTCGCAGGTATAAACCCATTAACCCCTATTATTTTTATGGAAGACTTTATAGACAAAGTTCTTGTATTTCACAGCCAGTGCCCCGGTAGTTTGGGTTGCCCAGCCCTCTTCCCGTACATGGCTTCTGCCTTTTGTGTGGCCAGTTAATTTTAGGTTGAATATGATGTTATATTATAAGATGTAGCTGTGATGTAGGCACTATGTGCTGTTTGGGTTTCCCATAACATAGCCAAAAGGAAAAACGCATACCAGTTGTTGCGTTCATTTTATACCAAGCTTATCAGATGCTTCTTTTAAAGTCGCAAAATGAGGGTCAGGAAATTGTGGACAGCTGCACATTACAGTCGTTTGATTAAGTACTACTTTAAATGCATATGGTTATGTAAGTCAGCCATATGGCAAACCATCATCTGACATGGCCTGGCCAATAACTAGTGGCAATGGTATTGGCTCCTTGATATCATAAGGTCTGCCTTTACCAGCGACTCTACCACCTACCAGCGAAAATAATTGTTGTTCTCCAAAGCAGAGCACATATTTCTAATAAATCTCTTTTGATTTAAGTCACAAGTTGGATTCCCCCTCCCCATTCTTGAATCAACTTCTTAAATTAACCAAATAATTTTTTTGCCATTTTCCTTGCGGGGTAAAGGAGCTCTTTCTATCTGTGGACACAGGTTTTATTGCACTTGAAATGTATCATGGCTGTAGATCAACTATTAATTTAGAGTAGTTTTAGTATCAGTTCATTTGCCACAGCTGCCTTCACTGCTGTAGGAGATGATGTGAATCTCATTTAATTGAATGAAGCCTGCTTCACTGTTGATCTTAATCTATATATTGAATATATATGGAACATTTCTATAACCAGATCTTATTCATGCTTAATGTTTCCTTTATGCTATTTTCTAGTTGGAAAGCATTGCGCTAAATGCTAGATGCAATGAAACATACTTTTACGCTTTTCATTTTATGGTGTTTTCCTCAATATAACTGTGTATTTTGGTCCATTTCTTTTTTCACCTGATCACTGTCTCAGTTTAATCCACTCACTACTAACGCTGAAAGTCATTTACATGATCGCATTTTGTAGTTGGCATTTTGGTATTCATATAGAGTTAGACCGTCTCAACGTTTCGTATGTGACCAACAGTCCCATATTTGCTGGCTTACTCTTTTATTGCTGTGCTTGTTCAGTGGTACACACACTCACACACTCATACGACCACACACGAACAAGCACACGAACGAACACACACACACACTGTGTCCGTGTGATACAGGCCAAGCGGGCATTGCTCACGTCGTAACACATAGTCAGTGTGCCCTAGTCATATTACCACCGTAACGGCCTCTGGCTATCCTTTAAGCCACAACACACACAAAAACAAATCTATGTATTCCATTTTATTTATTTCATTTTTTTATTTGTTTCTTTACCCCGGGTTTTGTGTTTCGGTTTCGTTTTTCTCCTATGTTGTTGGAAAAGTTTGTCAAGAATCATCAAAATCCAAAACAAATTCCTACCGTTGAGCAATTTTGTTCACCCACTCCAACCCGCCACATAGATGTATATAAAGATATCATTTGACGTGTTCGTGGTGTTACCCGAGCAAGGCCATCTGATAAAGGAGTGGCCAACATCCTCCCCTCCCCCATCATCCTCCTTTGTAGAAATAAGAGACTAAAGGCACTGTGCAAGCTCTGCTTACGCCAAATTTCCTTCCATCCAATCAGGCGATCGTTGCGAGCGGACGGACGAGTCGGGCTGTTAATGAGGAGGCTACAGGAGGGGAGGAGGGAGAATGTCGGCCGCTCCGCCTATTATAAGCCTTTCCATCGTCTTGCGTATTCGCTGCACATCAAAGAGGAGGTTGGTCTGGCTCAGGAGAGTGACCCCGAGTCACCTCCCGGCCAGAACCACGGCTCTAAGAGCCCCGCGCTCGCCGCCGATCGCTCGGCGCCAACGCTCCACTCTAACACTCATTTCGGAGCCCTGCTCAGACTGCGGGCCAGCCGGCCGTCCAGCGAGCACCTCAAAGACCTGCACCTCAAAGACCTGCCCCGGCTGCTGGAGGCCACCGGGCTGTGGCCCCAGTCGCTGGGCGCCGCTAGAGAGCCCCTTCTGCAGGACGCCTTCGGGGAGCAGGGCCTCACCGCGTCCCATTTGTCCTCCTTCGACCTCAAGATTCCTCAGGTGCGCGGTCTGTCGACAGGCAAAGAGCCGCCGTGGTGTTCCCTGGAGAACGGCCGGGGAAAGGCTCTCGCCTCTGAGCCAATCTGTAAAGACCGAAGCGGGGTCCGTCCTCTCCCAGGGGCGGAGAAGGACTACTGGCACTACGAAGCCCACCAGCAGGGCGGCGGGGAGGGCTGTGGCGTGCTGGACGCTGAGTCAGACCTCAGCTCCAAGCAGCCCAGGAAGAAGAGGGGGCGCTACCGGCAGTACAACACGGAGCTGCTGGAGGAGGCCATCGTGGTGGTGATGGGCGGCACGATGAGCGTGTCCAAAGCCCAGTCGGTCTACGGCATCCCCCACAGCACCCTGGAGTACAAGGTCAAGGAGCGCCTGGGCACCCTGAAGCACCCCCCCAAGAAGAAGCTGAGGCTGATGAGCCAGGCGGAGGACGCCCTGGACCCCCCCGAGGGCAGAGGGGACCCCCAAGACTCCCCCGAGGCCAGAGGGGACTCCCCCGAGGGCAGAGGGGACCCCCAGGACCTCCCAGAGGCCAGAGGGGACCCCCCCGGGGCCAGAGGGGACCCCCCCGGGGCCAGAGGGGACCCCCCCGGGGCCAGAGGGGACCCCCCCGGGGCCAGAGGGGACCCCCGGGACGCTGCCTTCCAGCAGGACTGCCCTTCCATCGAGGATGGGACTCAGGGTCTTCAGGGCTCCCTTCAGATGAGCATAGTACCATGAAGCCAAAGTGTTCTGATGATGATGAGGATGAGATGTTGTAAAAACAGAAGTATGTTTGGTCAATATTCGTCAAACAGTGGCAAAGTTGGCTTTTTATATGATGGCTTTCAATCTGGCAAAGACACACATAACCGTTACCTCGTCCCCAATAATTAATATTGTTTAATACCACTGTTGGTAATCGTTGTTCTAGCAATTCAAAGCTGAAACTAGCCGAAGCATTTTGACACATGGCAGTAACACTGCATTTTTATAAAAACTAAATGAACCAAGGTAATGACTGACATGATCTGAAACTGCATGTCTAGGCCAGTGGCGCCCCTTGCTGCCCTCTTTTAGTACTTATTTTTGTTTTCTATTTAACTTTTGAGATTGGACACTTAAATCCTTTACCACTTTAATTAATGTTAAGCACTGTAAATAACATTTGAAATCTAATTGATACACGCTTCCATTTCCAACATGCTTGCTGAACCGGGCCATTTAACTAATTTGTCACTGTTTTGCAAATGTTCAAACTAAATGTGTCCAAAAAATGACAACGGAACGCGATCACATCAGAGTGGTACAAAAAGAGATTCTCATGGTTCAGCACCTCTCTTTAAAAGAAGAAAGTTATTCCAGGTTTTTTAATATTTTATTTGTGGTCCATTCTGTTCAACAGATGTTCACCTCCCTTTGTTTTATGCAAACAACAATAAGAAATATCAAACGCCTGTATATTTACACCCACATATGTGATGCACTTCTGCCACATCTTAGCTTCACCCACCTCAGGATATATTTCATGTTAAATGACTGATCAGGAAAGTATAAAGGAACGATTTTTAATAAGCACACAAGATTACCTCACTCAAAAGTTATAATTGCGCATTTCAGTGCCTCATATATCGTGTTTGCTCATCTCTTTAAAAAAGGGGGATAAATACCACACTTAAAAACCTTTTTAAGATATAATGCGAAATGTCTTAATTTCAGACAGTCGTGCACACCTTACTATCTTGTAAACTTCACAAGCTACCTTAACCAGTATCAACAGCATTTTTTTTAGTACCCGTTTGAGCCTTTTCGACATTTGATCCCAGGTTTCAACTTAATAATATTCAAACTTGGTACTATTGTCTCTGGGATTTTTTTTATTATTATTTATTTATTTTTAATTGAATGTTTCTGTTGTAACTTTTTTTTTTATACACACTGTTTGAATAGTAGCAGTTCTACATTGACTCTATTTCTCTGTTCATGGCGGTAATAATTGCACACGCTCCTACTTCAACACTAATTTCCATCTGCTAGGAATCCATTTTAATAGAGCCGCTTCTGGTGACAAAGGGACTCAATAATACTTTGCTCATCTGTACGGACATTGACTTAAAAGGTGGCAGTGCAGAACTGCATTGGCTTTTCCACCAATGCATTACTAAAGCTCCTATCCTCAACATGTGAGGAGTTTGGTACAAAACCTGCTTCAACAGTTATACCTCAGGACACTGCAGTGCTTTGGGATCAAGTACACACAACCATTTATTTCATTATTTTGGATGTTATATTTATATGTATTTAATTATATTTTAACATTTTCAGTGCAGACACTGTTTATTATTATTATTATTATTTGATCTACTGGCAGTAAATGAAACTGGAAACCTTTTTTTAAATGCATTCACTTTGAATGCATACATTTTAAATGAGACATTTTAAAGGTTTTGTAGGAACAGCTCTTAACCCTGTATCTCAGATAGTTTATTCAGAATAATTACGGAAAAAGCCTAGATTGTTAACACAAATTTAAAAAGCTAGTGAAAATCTACTGTATTGTATCAGGGACATGTGCACTTAATACACACAGGATCAACAGAACCGACTTTTATACATCCTTCTCTTTGTGGCTCTTACGATTCTGTATATAAAATATAGGAACAACTCTCAGATGAAGGCACATAAGATGTGGACTACTTTGAAACTATTTTTATTCGCATTATCATTTCAGATGGTGGTAATGGTTGAATATTTGTCCTTATTATTTATGAGTTAGGTTAAGGACATCTGACTCCAAATGCATTTTATCGTTAAATTAATTTACTAATTATCGCTATGTTAAAGATAAGAGTGCAAATGTTTAAATTAACTTTCATCTCAATTTATAAAATGTAAAAAAAAAATAGTCAGAGTAAGTTAAATAGCTGAATGGGTTATTCTTGCTATGACAATCACCCAACATTGCTTTTGTCTTCTGCATGTATATACAATATCCAAACACTACCTTTACCTTTTTTTCCCAAATTGCCATCTGTATAGAGCTTGAAAACCGGTAACATGCTCCACTTAATAATGTCCATTGTAGCACGATCTAATCGATTTACTACCTCATCACAAAATATTTTATGATCGCTTTCAATCGTAGCTTCTCCATGCCTATTCCATTAAAGCAACACGCAGGATCTCGGAAAAGAAATTGCTCTCTCGGTGTGAATCATGACGACACCTTAAATATTTTGGATGAGCAGAGTTAATCACTGCTAGTTTAGTGATGCAAGGTCACAAGGGGCTCGCCTCACAAAGCTAACACAGTGGGAGCCTAACTTTAACCAAAGGGTACAATCATATGTACATACTTTAGAGGTATCCTAAAAGTTGACCCGCCCAGCGGGACATTTATGTATTTATTTCTACGTTTATATTTTTACGTGTGTGTTTTTGAAGTCTGTGCAGCTAGTGTATATAACAAATATGTAGTGATTTGAAGTGATTAAGGGGTAAGTTAATTTATATTAAGTATCAAATATGATTTTATTAAAATTTTCGAATGGATCTAACCGGTTTGGAATTCGTCTTGCGCAGTATTTAATAATGGATCTAAATGGCTATAGGCGTGTATAAAAAAGGAGGTTTTATTAAACTGGAACACACACACATATAGTAAAGCTCTCTATGATGGAGACGGAAAATAACATATTTTGAAAATTGACCTTTGATTGATTATAGATAATTTCTGTGTTGACACATGTTTATCTTGAATCGCCTATTATGTTTGAACTTTTAATAGATCCGAGTCGCAAAGGAACATCATGACTGATCATGCTTGTCAGTATAGACATCTGAAGTCTTAAGTTTGCATTCATATTAACGTGTGGAATGAAATGAGTTGTATTTTGCATGACTAGTTAAGTATGGACTTAAGCAAATGTATAATTAGACGGATTGTGTAAATGGAAACTTCTTTAACAAAAATCCTAATTTCAACAATGGAGTAATGTCAAGTAGACAATGTGCATCCTGGATTTGTGAAAAGCATTTTATGGTTAATGTAAATAACCCATAATGTTTTAATCTATACTGTAAAGTACACTGGCGGTCTAACTTTCATTGTAAAATAGTGTCTGTGCAATGTCTCTCGCTCATGATATGCGAAATGTCAGTTTGCTTATTGACTTGTCTGTTATAGCGACCGCATCGTGTTTTAATGTTGAGTGAGACAGAAGAATCCTCAGTGACGATGCTCATGTCACTGTCTCTATTCAGGTACTTAACTGACTTTAACCTAACCAGCAGGGATATTGAGTTCCTGAACATGCCAAATGGTCAGGTTATAGCTGCAGCAAATGTTATTTTTAAATCTAACAAATATCAAATATTTTTATCCATTTTAAAGGTTACTATTTCAGATATTATGGCTTGCTGTACACGTTCTGATTGTTTCTGCTGGTGGCTAACAATATCCTACATCTTTTCATTGTTTCATTGTTATTTTGGTATATTGTTATACACTGAATGTCAATGCTCACTTAATTTAGATGGGAAGTTTTTTTTCAATGGTTTTATTCTTCCAAGTTTTACGGTTTACAGTGCCTCAAAAGAAAAATGTGTAACTTAGGTTCTACTAAAAACTACAACATAATGTAAAAACGGTATGTTTTACTGTATGCAATGTCATTGCATACAGTTGCATTATAAAAAAAAAAGTTAAGATTGAAAAAGGCTTTAGATTTAATTACCCTATTGGTAAACCCAAATGTGGCAGATACTTTTTTCCCCATTTTCTTTAGGTAAATGAAAAATTGAAACATCAATATTACATTTGCATGTTTTTTTCAATGAACATGAGGAACCAAAATGGTTCCTCATTTTGCTCATGAGGAACCACAAAATCTCAAATGTTTTACTATCAAACTGCTTTGGTCTGCCTCGCTATCAGGAAAGACGATTTGTTGTCAAGGCGTTCTATTCTCAACTGAAAGGTTTTGGGTTGAGTCTACATCAGATCTTTATGTTCTGGGTGTTGAGGTGGTTTGTAAGGCTTGTGGTCCAATTATGTAATACATTTCACCAGATCTTTTATACTGTTTTATTGAAAGCAATGCTTATTCTTGTTTTAAAATGATTTTATTTCTGATATGTCTACATGAGGTAGCAAAAATTAATGTATTGTGCATGTGTAGAATTGTATTGACGTTCACTGTAAGGAACCAAGCCCACATTGAAGGTTAAAAATAAGAAATTAATTGTAACTATAGTTGGTCAAATGCACTGGATGAAAGTTTTACTTTATGAAATCACTTATTCTTCTAATAAATAACTGAGAACACTTATGGCTACCTATTGTGTTATTGTTTGTTGTTGTGATAAATAAGATGGGATACGCTTCCTAGGTAAAGATAATTATACCTTCCTACTTTTCCTCCTTTGGAAATGTTGTATTATTTGGCAGATGTATTGTTGCTCAAGATTTGTGTTGGCACCCAATTCACAGTATTTTCTCATTTTGTTTTTTTTCAGTGAGTCTTCTGAAATACAGATTTCAAAGGCGAAGGAGCTGCAGTCCACGTCAACGCTGGAGCAGTTCATGGCCAAACTCTGCCTTCACCATCAACAGCAGATTGTGGATGCCCTGGGCTTTCTCCAGACTGAAGTCAAGGCATTGGCATCGCAAGCTCCTTGCAATAACTCGGAGAAGCAGGAAAACGCTCCTTCCGTCATGACATCAAGCGTTGGCACCTGTGAGAAATCTAGCTCAGGACTAAAGCTTCCTAATGCATCCACTCATGATGCCAAAGGTATGTCTCTAGTTATTTCTGATACTCCAACAACATCAACAAGTAAGGAAGTTCCAGGGGAAGTGATATCGCTAAAATCCACTAACCCCGACCCACCATTAGATCTTCACGGATTGGGTTTGAGAAGTGCCACACCTCTAGTCAATTCCACTCAAAATACAGCGGACTCTGAGAACAACCGGGATCATGTTCCTCTCAAAATGAAGATAATGAAGACCAACAAACTTGCAGATGGGAAGAAGTTATCATGTGTGCTCACCACTTCTCTCCTAACACAGACCGAAGCTGTTGCAGACAGGCAGGCTAATTCCGGCTGCAACCCCTCCAACAAATCAGTCTCTCAGAGTGCTAGACTCAGCTCCCCTGCAAAGAGGCACAGCCAGCCTGCTCACCTGAACCGAGATGGGCAGCAGGACTCTCTTGGAAAAACCAAAGATACACCGTCCAAATTATATTCCACTCATAAAACCTCAAATACACATCACACGCCAGACACCCCTCGGACTGCCAGAAAGACTATCCGGGAATCCCCTGACCACAGACCGAGGAACTCCAGTTCTAGGGTTGTAATAGACCCAGACCTCGGACATTGTGACATTGTGTATATCAACAAACCGATTACAGAGTGTTTGAGGGAACAGCACGGACACTTGCCACCAAGGCGCAATGCAAGGAAAAGCACCAGGGGGCACATGTACGTGGAGGAAATGTGGGAGCTTAAAACGGTCCGCACTTTGGCCGGACGTAATGGAAGGAGAAGCTGTCCTAACCCAATGCCCGAGGTCGTCACGTCGGTGACCCCGAAGCAGGCGCTCACCAAGCCGGATGGCCTACCGCCCGTAGATATGATCTTTGTTGGAAGTGGGGGGGAAACTTGTCAACAAATGCCCACTGAGCAGTCTAACGTGAGAGAGATGCCAGAGACGGGAGATACGGAGGTAGGGGCAACTCAATTGGATCTCGTAGTTGAAACCAGTCAGACGGATCAGAGAAAAATCAACGAACCGGTAGCTTCTCAATCACCTTTGACTGCATCAACAGAGAATGGCGATAAGGAAGCTGCCGATGTAATACAAGAGGCAACTGCAAATTCAATGCACGCCACAGAAAGTGACCTCCCAAAAGAAAAGGCCCTCCCAAAAGAAAAGGCCCTCTCAAAAGAAAAGGCCCTCCCAAAAGAAAGTGAACTTCCAGAAGAGAGTGACCTTCCAGAAGAAGGTGACCATGAAGAATTTGACTTACCTGAAGACATTGACTTAGCGGAAGTTCAAATGCTACCTAAACCAGTTGAAGAACTACAGGTGGTGAATGAGGTCTTAAATAAATCGACTGAACAACAAATAACAGAACGCACAATGGGTGAAGACGCAGAGCCAGTACTTTCAGAAAGCATTTTGTCAGAGCAGCAACAAATTGACACTTTGCCATCAGTAGCTGAAGCCGATGAGGAAGAGGTCAAGGAGAGTAGTGGGAACATAGAGGGTGAGCAAACTCTGGAGCCAAAGCAAGAGGCACCAAAGCTTTCAGACAATTCAGTTGCAGGACTTAATTCTACAGCTGCTCCTGCAGAGAAAATCGCCAAGGAGCGGCAGAAAAAGGTAATTGCACAGATTAAAAGTGATGTAAAATATTCAGCATCAGGGGATGAAGATGAGGAATATGATGTTTCCACAAAGTCACTACAGTCGCTGTTGAAAGAATTGCCCCCTTGGCGCAGAAAAAAAGGGACTGTGATTCCTTTGCCAAAAAGGGTAAAAGAAACTCAGGGCATTATTGTAGGCTATGTAAATGGGCGGCCCATAGCGGCTTCTGATAGAAGTTTGCGACGGAGATCAAGTTCTGCTCCGCCAACACCTACCAAAGCCACGGAAACACCAAGTCCTTCTGTTTCAGAACACAGTCCTCGAGCTAAACATATTCCAGAGACTATCGCTATAACTTCAGAGAATAGCTCTGTCGTTCCACAAGAGACAGAACAAGTTCCTGCAGTTCCGCTGACCCCAGTTAAACGTTATAAACGGCTTTCAAAGTTTGCCATAAAGCGGCGCAAGAGGAGATCAAAGGCCAAGGTCGAGCATGAACAACAACAAACCGATGTTCCGGTTGTCCCTGAAAATGCTCCTGACCGTCTTGCTGATGAACCCGTTGGTATCCCTGAACACACTCCATCTCAGCTGCCTCTCTGCTCAGCAAATCAGCCACCTGAACCGACTGAATCGCCGATCACTCAAAGTGCTGTAACGTCTTCCTCGCCAACCCCAAGCTCTCCTGATTCTATTCGATCTGCAGATGTTGTCCAACCTCTCCCCGATCTCCCTGACACCTCTGCTTCATCTCCTTCGGTTGTGTCTCCTCCTTCACCCATGAGCTCTGCCCTCCCTGTAGCTTCTGAACAATCCCAACAGTGTACTGATTCTGAAAGTCCTGTTGAATTGAGTATTGCTTGTGGTGACTCAGCTGCAACAAGTGCTGAGGAAATTCAAGAAACAACAATGGAAAATGTGTTACTGACCAAACAGAAGGAACCTAGATCTGAGGAGGTTGTAGATGGTAAGGCTGAGAAACAGAATGGTTGCCATCTGGTCTCCAGTCTATTAGAAAGTCAGAGTGGCATTAGCGAGGACCTTCAAATGCAGACTATACCCTTGGCAATTGAGAAGACTTTACAAAAAGATGAAGAGGGTGAGTCGGAGGAAAAGCCTAACGAATGTTTGTTAGTGGATGAACCTTCCCTTGAGGATTCCAACACCCCTTCAGTTGTAGAGAAACCAGCAAGGATGCCATTAAGAAATGAGAGTAGTAAGGCTGAAACGTCCAACCGGTCTTTAAGTCCACAGCCAGCTGAAGACCGGAAACTAGCTTTAAGATCGCAAAGAACGGCCACAGCTTCCACCAGTGCTATTGGCGTGGGAGGAAGACAAAAACAAAGGGCATCTCCAATTAGAAGGAAGTCAATGATGATTTCAGGTAGCTTGCTGCAGCCAGGCCCAGAAACACCTTTTGTTTTGCAACCTCGCGATCCCTCTAAACAAGCTGTCCACAAACTCTTTGAGACTCTTAATGGGGAAGATAATCATCACATAATTAACAACTTGAATATCAAGTTTGACCGGATGCAGAAAGGATGGATCCAAATGGACAAGGAGGGACAGCCAGCAACAAAATATAGAAATAGATCAGACAGACAGGCAGCTATATGGAAAAGTAAACGTAGGACAAGAAAACCAAAATCTTCAGAGCAGCATAAATACTCACCGGTACAGATGCTTTTCATGAAAAACTTTAATCTTACCAGTATTTGTCAATGGTACCTTGAGTCAACAGAGACCAAGTCTCTCGTCATCATTAAAAAGATTAATACACGTCTTCCATCTGAAACCCAGCTCTGCTTCCACAGTTCCTGCACAAGTTCCTCCCAAGGAGTGTTCCCAAGCCTGCAGGCAGAGCGTCTTAAGAAACATCTGAAGAAGTTTGCCATTGCCTCCCCGATAAAGAACAATGCAAAGGGCCAAAAACTCATTGCCAAGGCCTTGGAGCAAGAGTCAATCCGAGCAAAAGATAGGAAAGAACTACCCGCTGCAAACCAGGCTCTAACTAGGCCATTCTCCACATCGGCCAAAGTGCAGGTGCAGATAGCTGAACCCCATAAAGTTTCAGGTAAATCCAAGAACCCAACTAGTGCAAGGATTTTGCGAAAATATTCTAATATCAGGGAGAAAATGCAGGTACAGCAAACTAGTATTGGGCTAAAAGAGGCAACCAAAAGCTTAAAATGCAGTACATTGAAAATGTTGACCCCATCAAAATCAGACCCCAAGCCTGATCTTAAATCACCTCTCAAGAAACAGAAATTGGCCTTGCCTGAAGCTGCTCAAACAAGAGTGTATAAGCCAACCGCTAGTAATGCCAAGGCAAATCCTGGTAGGAAATCTACTGAAAAGCCCAGTGCCACCGAGAGAACCGCCAAGAATTCGGCCAGCACTAGAGCACCAAGGGATCCGGCGAAAGAAACCGTTTCACCACAAAGATGTTCTCAAAGACTAGGAAGCCCTAAAACATTAAAAAACCTGATTGAAACGTCTACAAGCAAAGTTAATTCGAACAAAAACCAGTTAGAAACGAAGAAAAAAGATGTGGAAAAGCCTCCATTGGCTAAGCAATGTAGTGCAAAATCCCAGACAAAGGAGCCTTCACCAAAAGGTGTTTCAGAAGGTGAAACTGTTGAGGCTGTGGTCGAAACTCCACAGCAAATGGACTTGAAGCCTCCAGTCTCCCCTGATCAGGTCTTGACAAGGTCCCAGAGAAAGATGGATGCTATAAACGTGAGCCCCGCTTTGGATAATACATCAAAGTCAAGAAAAGGTCGTCCGCCTGCATCTGTTTCCAAGAATAATACAGATGCCGTGGTTACAAGGAGAGGCACTCTAAAACCGGTTGGTAAAAAAGGCCTTGTGACTTCACCATCACGCAGTGTAAGAAAAGCCACCAAAAGATCCTCCGAAACTTTGGGGACCCCTGTGAAGCGCACAAGGATGTCTGCTAAAATAAAAGACTGTACCCCCTAACCCATTCATCCCCCAAAAAGTATCTGCCATTTTGTGTAATATAATCCAACTGGTAAGAAGACACATGTTTCAGAAGAAAATACAGATATCTTAAGATATTTCAGGATGAAAGTGTCACTGTATATATTTGAGGATTCAAGAGTTTGACTTTGGTTTTTCAACACTCGTGTGGCTGGAGACCCCCCCGTGTTTTTAGCAAGCTAGTGTAGACAAAGCTTCCAGGTCTGTTATTAAGGTCGAGCAAGGTGCTGGACTATGGTATGTCCGTGGGTTTGTGTTCACTGAGTGTTCACAGTGCATTGGATACATGTTTCAACTTAAAATACATTTGCAGTTAAGTTCCACTAACCTTGCCTCCCTGGCCTGTCCAGTAATCAGAGCTTCGTGAATATGTGACTTTTGTGGTCAGGTGCCTTATTTATAAAAACAAAACCTTGTTCGTGATCAAATTTTTTGCTGTGAAAACTTGTTTTTCGGACGATTGCACAGTGTCCCGTTGTTGGAGAGGGGGTTGAATCATGAGTAGGATTCCTTTCATTTGTGCATATAGTTGCTTTTCTACGCCTGCCTAGTGTACAGTATACGCCTCCTCATGCATAATGTGTAATTTAATTTGTCCATTGAAGCATTGGGATTTATGAGATCATTTTTTGTGTGTTTTTATTAAGCTTCTCATGTCCGCCAAAGCATTAACATCATTATCCTTCTTATTGTGACTTGTAGATTATGAAGCAGACACTGGTCTGGTTAACATCGAAGCAGGCTGGCTTCTAAGCAGGCATTCTCTCTAACTTAATTTATGTTTGCTTATTGATAAATGTACATTTGGTTTTGCTTTCTGGGCTTTTTTAAAATGGTGTTTATGGTTGATTTTAATTATCCATTCTTTTCATACTACCATCCTCATCGGAGAATGTTATAAAATCATCTTCCCATCTTGGAAAGAGAGTTCTCAGAATTTTTTGTTGAATCTTGTTTTTGTTGTTGAACGGAACCCCTGAAAGATTATGCATGAACATAACAGTGACAATGATTGATCATCTGGTCTTTTGGACAGTGGATAATTCACTAATGTTTTGGATAATTGTATAGAAAATGTGTACGGCACGTCAAAATCAGAGCAGACACTCATAATATTGGATGGCCTTTTTGGTTCTGAACTTCAACCGATACTTGGTTATGTTTCTCTCCCTGCACTGTGTCCATGAATCGCCATCATTGTGGACATATATTTTTCTGCGTGTGATCATGGCACAGTCCTCAATCATACAACCCAGTATGCCTCAATACTTTTG
Source organism: Pollachius pollachius (assembly GCF_949987615.1). NCBI lineage: Eukaryota > Metazoa > Chordata > Actinopteri > Gadiformes > Gadidae > Pollachius > Pollachius pollachius. Next base: position 539,435 of record NC_136935.1, read on the forward strand.
ACTTTAAAAAAAAAAATCTTGCTGACTTGCTGGCAGACGTCTCATAATGTGAAGTTTCTGTACTTCTGCAATAGTCATTTACATTGGTGTATGATCAGAGGAAAAAAACGACACAACTTTTTAGCACAGTGTTATTTTTATTATGGTCATTTCTTGGAGGAAGTAAGCATTTGTAAATGTAGAACCTTTAATTCTTGTTTTTGTTTTATTGTTATTTAAGTAACACTGATCTAGGCAGATGCATCCCGTATATTCCCCAACAGTCAACCAGATAGATAACTTGAACATGTTTTATTCTTTACAGCTGTTATTTATAGATCTGGATTTTGTATATATCAGAAAGAAATGGCAATGCTTTATTTGTGGTTACACCAAGAATGATACATATTTTATGTTAAAACTGTATTTTTGCTGGATTTCATATAAAGATTTTGAATTTTTATGTTTTGGTTTTTTTTTCATGTGCCTGCTGTGTGGAGGTTGACAATGATGGTGCTCAGTGATGAGAGATGTTGGTATGCAAAGACCTATAGTTTTATTTGAAATTAAACTGCATGGTAAAAGACATGTGTGACAAACCTTGGCTTTTTCCAAACAAGATGGTACTACTCATCTTGTTAAAAATAAGAATGAGGATGCTAATTATCTCCAGGGATTAGCTGTATCTTATTTACTGCCCGTTGTTACACATTATATCGTATGTTACATTGATATCTACTAAATGGAAAGACCAAGATTGGCTAACCATATCGGCACTCCACTCCCCAACCGGTAACTAGGACAATCTCATTTATCAGCGCAATGAGTTCATCGCAATCTGCACAGTGGTTAGAGAGCTGGGGAAAGGCATTTCTTTTTAGATGTTTCCAGATTTGTAGTTGATTGCTTTCTGCCTTGGCTGCAGATTAATGTTAAAAAATACGTTCACCTAATGAACTTGTGTTGTAAAAATACAATTCCTCCCTTCTGACTTGGAAGAAAGGGCAGAAACTTTTGAGGGATTTACTCCCAACCGTATAAAGGGAAGTATTGTAGCATGTCTCTGGTGAGCAGGCGACCCAGAAAGATAAAGCTGTTTGGGAAAGGAGGAATATGTGAGTAACCTAAATACATATGTTGTATAAAACAACACAAGTTGGGATGCCCTACAAAGGCTTAATCTGAAAACAGCTTAAAGAGGCACACAAATATTTAATATATATTTTCACATCTTTAGCACAACCGGATTCAGCTATGGTGATCTTTCTTTTGAATTCACAAAAGACCAATTGACTAAACACAGCTTGATGTTGCTAAAAGACCTTCAACAAAGTAAAAGTGGGCTGAAATCTATAGCAGTTACTCATCATAGTTTAATATGAGTTTAATATGATTAAAGGCCAAATATATTTTCAGGAATCTGATGTATCCTAGGTGATGTGCAAAAAATGCAGAGTACAAAAAGGAAAGCATCCATTAAAACGTAGACAACGTCCCGATGGGACATATAAAGAACAGATAAAAAATTGTTTAAACATTTAGCATTTTAGATATGTTTCTTTGATGTAGATGTAAATTAGTTCTTTATTTAAAAAAATAACGATTAAAGTTTATTTTAGATTTTAGAAATCGACCATAGGTTTATTAAGATCATTGAAATTTATTTTTTGGAATAAATATTTTATCTGTCTGACAGTGGCATTGGATAACAACCCTAACGACTTCTGTTTGCTGCAATTCTAAATTATTGTAATTGATTCAGTGCTTTAGATTAAGATACTTGTTAAGCAATGAAGTTATTGTAGGACTACTCCACACCCAACATACACAAAACAATTCATGAGGCAAACGAAAACCCATTTAAAAGCACACACATTAAAGTTTAATGAATGAAAAGAGTGGGGATTTGGTAAACATTTGTTGGTGGCACTACATACATTCAGCATTATTGGGAGTTTTTCAGTTCAATTCCACCATTATACAAAAAAAAACAAAAAACACTTGATCTGCAGGGTGGCGCCCAACCAGATAACATATCTTCGATTTCGCACCAGTTCAATACAACAGATACATTGTGCCTTTCTTTTTTATTATCATTGACAAATACAGTTCCCTAAGATGGAAGATATAAACTTGGAGCTTCCAGTCGCCTGACCTGAAAACTGAATTACATCTCAACATAGCACAAGTACCACTAAGATGGCCCCCGACAGTGGACCTATTTCTACTCTCACCAGTAGACCTCAGTGTAACAGGGAGAGTAGGGGAGGAGACACGAAGGATAAAGCCACACCCAACACAACGTGGACCTTCTCCCTTTGAAAGATGTACACAATCTGAGGACGACGGTGACTGCTCAACCAGTATCCTTCACAAGATCTCCTCTGAAGCTAGGCCTATTGTACACCACCGGCGTCACATATAACCTAGTGTAAAAGCAAGCAGACATTTTGGAAGAGGTTATTTAGCGAAGCTTTCTGGAGTGGACACCTAGGAAAGACCTTGAACTGGTTCAGATCTATAAGCTTTTCACACTTTAGGAAGAGATGAGACATTTAGGCCGGCGACTTGTATGACTGTGCCTACGCTATCCTGATGATGAACCGCCAACGTACAGAATAAATTGCAATGGATGTATCTTACATTGGAAACTAAACAGCTAATAGTTTAACCACTTTATGAATAAGCATAGGTCATATTTATACATATTTATACATTCAGGTGTAACTGTTTTGTTCACTTTAAAATGGCACACATATCTTCTTTAATTTGTGTATCCTGTAGCCAGGTAATGTTGATAGAAATACCAACAGACAGAGGCTCCTAACCTCTCAGTAGTTGGTTACAAGTTTTTTAAACATTTATCGGATGACAAACCGAATCCTTGATCAATGTCCCCGTGGCCAACTCATAGTGCGTCTTATTTCTACTGGCTTGACCAAAGCTTATGATCAGTTGAATTCTGTCAAACAAAAATGCCACAGTTTTAAAAGTTGAAATGATAGAAATGCAACCCAAATAATAAGCAAAACAAAAATAAAAAAAACAACAATCAAAAGAATCTGGAGCCTATAAAGTCTGTTTTCACGTGAGTTACGGAATTTCCTGTGGAAATACAAATCAATGGAAATGGGGCCACTATTTATAGCTCTGCCTCAGCAGCAAACAGGGAATGTCTGAGCCAGACAAGGTGAAACACTGCAGTAAGTTACAAATACCTTACATTTTATCGTCTTTTTTTTTTTGCAAAATTATCTTTGTTTTGTATTCCTTTTAACTTTTTTTCTTTTAAACTTTATTGAAAATATCTGAAAGTTAGCAGCATGAATGCCTTTTACTTTCTACAGGAAAGAGCCTTTAGATGAAATAAATAAAATAAAAAACACTCACGGAATTAGATGTAATATTCACATGGAAGACAACATATACAATATTAAACATATTTCTAAATCAATACTGCCTCCTACACAACAAGGCCAACCAATTGTGTTTACTTATTTATTTTGGCCGATTACTAATTAGCTTGTTTGAGGAAATGAAATTAACATATAAAAACACCATGGAACCAAATAATGCCATTAATAGTTCCATAGCTTCCAAAAAACACAGACTCACTCCTTAAACATAGAAAAATACTATACCAAAATGAAATACAAATATATATGTATATATATTAGAATCTGTTAGGCATTTTTGTATAAAGTGGTGGGGCTAAAGGAGTTAGGTTACATCACAGAACAAAACAAAAAGTAACACAAATCAATATAAGAAATTACACAAAACAAAACAAAATCTGCAATCTTTTGCTTTGTAATTACATGATATTAAGAAGCTCTACATATTCATTGTCAAACTCATCTCCACACATGCAACAGTTTGCACAAGTTTAATACTGCAGGCATCGGGGGACGGGGGGGACTAGACTACCTCCTGCTTGGAAGGGGGGCAGATTATGCAAATCATCCTAACCCTGAGGCAATGCATGCTGGGAAACTGAATACCACCGGGCAATGCCCGCTCCTGATGGATGTGGAGATGAATAGATTTCATTTCTGACAAAACCAATCTGCGCACTTGGACTGTGTGTGTGTGTGTGTGTGTGTGTGTGTGTGCGTGTGTGTGTGTGTGTGTGTGTGTGTGTGTGTCCATGCACTTTGGAGGGGGACTATGACTGTAGTGCTCAGTGCTGCTAGTCAGTGCAGTCTAGTCTTAGTTATGGAGTCTCTATGCAAGGTGGCTCACAGTACAACTGTGACACCCAAACACCTGCCGCTCTAAGTCTGTATATATATATATATATATATATATATATATATATATATATATCCCAACTGGATTATGTGCCGGCTCAAACCCTACCTGTTCAATTCTACATATGCAATGTTAATGAATGAGCGGCCAGAGATCTCCGCCCCAACCCTCGGAGCTACGGACTGAACCAGATCAGGCAGCCCAGCCCACCAAGCTCCGCCTCCAGCTTCACCAAGTCATGCAGTCCAGCTCCTCTGCTCATTCATCCCTCGCCCTCTCTCTGTCTGTCTCTCTCTCTCTTCACCTTTGTGTCCGCTTATGGTCATATCTGTGCCGTCCTGCAATTGGTTGCCAGCCTGGCGGCCCATGTCCCAACTGCCTCTATAAAGTTCAACAGGTGGCTCAGTGGCTCAGACACCGACCTGACACACCTGGGATGGATGGACGGATGGATGGATGGATGGCTGGATGGATGGATGGGGGTTTCGCACTGGGGGTGTTTGGGGTATCGGAGGGGACGCCTCACTTAACTCTTCAGCAACACCTTGGAAATCTGTGGATCCTTCCGGAGCAACGTCGAAGGTACAACGGGTTCTGTTGGGGATGTTTTCTCTTCTTTTTGGACGTTGAGAAGTTGCTGTTGTGTTTCTCTCCGTGTTACTGTAGGTCTGCATCCTTGGACCATGGACGGGAATGTCCTATTTTACAAACATCGTTGTCCATAATATATAGATAGAGGGTTTTATATATTTTTTTCTTTATACTTTCTGTCTCGCTCTCTTTCCTCCAGTCCACTCTCCTCCTCCTTCCTTCTCTTCCAGTCTTCCACCCAGCGCAGCGGCAGCGGTGGTGGGGGGTGACGGACGCAGGGTGGATGGGTCGGGGGGGGCGGGGGGGGAGCTGTGGCCCCGCTACATGCAGCCAGCGCAGCCGCACTTGATGGTCTTCTCCACCTCCTCGCTGAAGGAGGTGCCGTCGCTGCACTCAAAGGTGTATTTCCGGCGCTTCATGCGCTGGCTGGCGCAGCACGCCCCGGCGTCGCAAGCCCCGCTGCACTCCACCCAGGACACCGTGCGCGTGGTCTGGCAGATGGCGTAGCCCCGCTGCACCTGGTAGAAGTCCCGCATGGGCTCTCCTCGGCACTCGGACTCTGGGGGGACGAGGGCGGGGGGGATTAGTCAGTGCTGCAGAAAGCCGGTCAGCACGATGGATAGGAATTGATTTAATTTGTGACAAACAAATGCACTTTGGAGGGGGTCTATGCCTGTAGTTCAATGTTAACTGGGTAAAAACTATTTCAGTGGAAGTAGAGGCAAGCTGGGGCTGCAAGCATTTTCAGAGCTAGAAATGGGGTCAGGGAACCAAAAAGTTTACTCCTATTACTATTTAATCATTTGAAGCGACTACAAGTTGACACAGATACAGCTCCTTTAGGAGCAGGAACGGTTAGGGCATCTTCGCTCAGGGCTGCCTAAGCTGAGGAAATCTTTGTGGAGCAAACCAGAACATTTCAGCTGGGAAAAACCCATGCCTACCTTTCAGACCTACCGACGCCTAATAACTGAATCCAAACCAACCTGCATCGCACAGCTCTCCGGTGTAGCCGCTCTCACAGTGGCAGTAGGCGTCTCCCGTGTCCGAGATCTGGCAGCGGCCATGCTTGCAGCTCAGGCGGCGGCAGGGGTTGAACAGCTCCCCCTGCTGGTTGCACAGGGTGCCGTGATAACCCTCGGAGCATTCGCAGTGATACGTCTGGCCGACCGAGGGGATGCACTTTCCATGAACACACCTGGCATGGAGCAAGACGCAGTTTAGTATACGAGACCACGACACGGTACCTCCAATTGTACTTTTTTCTTTTTTACTCACGTTAGATTTATGGACTCAAAATATATACATGTATTATATGGGAGCCATCCTACATTTTGAAAGCGTTTCCTTACTTGCTCCCCTGGCAGGGGTTGGCAGCGACCTGGTCGCAGTGGGGGCCGCTCCAGCCAGGCTGGCAGTGGCACACGGGGCCCTGGGCCCCGTCGGGCTGGCAGATCCCGTGCAGACAGTAGATCTTCCTGCAGGGCTCGCAGCCCGGCACCACTCCCGGCTTCATCTGCGTCTTAGTGAAGTCCTGCAGCTCGTTGTTGATGTACAGGTTCTGGATGCAGCCGTGGAAACTGGAGCCATTCTGGATCTGCCAGAGACGGAACGCTGCGGATGGGCCTTCCACGGGCATCCCTGAGGGGGGGGGGGGGGGAGGTTGGTTAGAGAGGGGGGAGGCGGAGGGCTGGGGCGACAGACAGACAGCGGACACAGGGCTGATATGGGTTTAATGGAGGAGCTTCAAGAGGATGTATGTCCCAACGGGGAGAGTCCGATTCTGAATTAAACACACCATTGTTATAGTTATTATTATTGGATTGAAATTTGGGCCACATCATTGAAAGAGAGGACAACAGGAAGAACACGGGTTGTACATGGATGTTGTGTATGGTTACTATAGCAAGAACAGGACGTCACGTCACATCACAGAACCAAAACCACAGCTGTCTGAACTCCTCCTGATGTCAACTTTTATTTTATTGAATATTGAATTATCTTTCCAAACTCCACAGAAGCCATGGGGTTCTATATATATATTACATAGGTTGTTTTTTTTCTTTCTATTTTATCTCAGGAGATTCAGGCTGTGATATTTCACATCAAACAACATAATACATGTAGTCACACTGGCATGCGCATACAAAACATGTTTGAGGTGGAGGACTGTGTCTGTTAGTTCATATATCAGCCACCAGGGGGCACTCTGACCGCTGGCGGCATCTGTGCATCCGTGGATTCATATTTGCGTCGATAGGGTAAATGACCTAAGCTCAAAATGTGTAATTTTCTCTTAAACGTGTTGGTGGTAGTTCTGTAATCAGGCCTGGCCGTTATGTGTTGGATTGATCGATGTTTAACGTTGGTTCTAACAAACACAGTCATGATGGGGATGATGGAGGGACTCGGCTGGGTGTGTTATCAGGGCGGGGTTATCAGGGCGGGGTTGCGGTGGTAACGAGGCGAGGGGGGGGGGTAGAGTGTAGTTAAGTTCAGAGTGCCTGCGGTGGAGGGAGTGCTGTGGAGAGGGCCCCTACCCCCCACGTAGAGCGGGGCCTCGCCGGTGAGGGGCCGCGCCGCCCGGAAGCTGTCCATGGTGGTCGGGAGTCCCCCGTCGATGGACAGGTTCACCATCTGCTCGAAGGTCACCAGCTCCACCGTGTGGAACTGGCCGTCGTTGATGGTCTCAGTGCTGTGGGGGGGGGGGGGGGGGGAAATGTTACACATGATGGAAGCTCAGAACACGTTGGAAACAGCAGCTGCTCCCCCAGGGCAGAGGCACTGGGGGGCCGTGGTGCTCAGTCACCTAGCGGACGCCTCATCCAGAGCTACACACAACGGCTTTAGTTCCACATCATTAAGGAGCAGGGGGTGGAAGGCTTCTAACACAAGGAGGCCTAGGAGGCTAGGGTGAGGCCTAGAGGTATGGGGGTACCCCTCACCCTAACCCTACGATGTGGTTAGGGTGAGGCCTAGAGGTATGGGGGTACCCCTCACCCTAACCCTACGATGTGGTTAGGGTGAGGCCTAGAGGTATGGGGGTACCCCTAACCCTACGATGTGGTTAGGGTGAGGCCTAGAGGTATGGGGGTACCCCTAACCCTACGATGTGGTTAGGGTGAGGCCTAGAGTTATGGGGGTACCCCTCACCCTAACCCTACGATGTGGTTAGGGTGAGGCCTAGAGGTATGGGGGTACCCCTAACCCTACGATGTGGTTAGGGTGAGGCCTAGAGGTATGGGGGTACCCCTAACCCTACGATGTGGTTAGGGTGAGGCCTAGAGTTATGGGGGTACCCCTCACCCTAACCCTACGATGTGGTTAGGGTGAGGCCTAGAGGTATGGGGGTACCCCTCACCCTAACCCTACGATGTGGTTAGGGTGAGGCCTAGAGGTATGGGGGTACCCCTACGATGTGGTTAGGGTGAGGCCTAGAGTTATGGGGTACCCCTAGAGGGTACCCCTCAGAGCTCCTGCCCGGCCGTACCTGTAGATGGCTTGACCTGGCTGGCTGCCTGGGTCGTAGCTGACCTTCACGTGACCTTGGAACAGCTCCACGGCGATGTGGTCGTTGTCCCCGTTGTACAGCAGGATGCCGTTCTCCTCCGCCGTGGAGACCTGCCCCATCACAAGGTTAGTCAGTGTCGTATGTGCACGGTACATTGGCGATGGCTCATTTATGTACAAGTCAATACCTGTATGCACTGACACACACACACACACACACACACACACAACCAACACACAGACATTAAACAAAAACAAACAAGCACAAATACACAAAACACACAAACACACACACAGACATTAAAAAAAAAAAACACAAAACACACAAACACACACATCAATACACACACACAGACACACACACACACACAAAATAACAAACACACGCACACAAAACTAAAACAAACAAACACACACACAAAACACACAAACACATACATGTCGATAGACACACCAACACACACACACACACAGCAACACCCCAGCCCCCAGGTGTGTGTGGCCACCTGCAGCGTGATGTTGGCCTGCGGCCAGTTCTTGAGGTCGGAGAGCAGCAGGTAGGAGTCCCGGTCGATGAAGTTGACGCTGACGAGCTTCTCACAGCGCGGGCCCCCGAAGCCGGGCAGACACTGGCAGAGGGCGCGGCCCCCCCGCTCCACGCACGGCGCCCCGTTCTGGCAGTCGGCCAGCTCGCACAGCGACCGCGGCGACGAGGGCGCCTCGCACAGCTGGCCACTGCAGGGGCGAGAGGGTTGGTTAGTGACCGCTGGGCGAGAGGGTTAGTTAGTGACCGCTGGGTGAGAGGGTTAGTTAGTGACCGCTGGGTGAGAGGGTTAGTTAGTGACCGCTGGGTGAGAGGGTTAGTTAGTGACCGCTGGGTGAGAGGGTTAGTTAGTGACCGCTGGGCGAGAGGGTTAGTTAGTGACCGCTGGGGCGAGAGGGTTAGTTAGTGACCGCTGGGGCGAGAGGGTTAGTTAGTGACCGCTGGGGCGAGAGGGTTAGTTAGTGACCGCTGCAGGGGTGAGAGGGTTAGTTAGTGACCGCTGCAGGGGTGAGAGGGTTAGTTAGTGACCGCTGGGTGAGAGGGTTAGTTACTGACCACTGCAGGGGCGAGAGGGTTAGTTAGTGACCGCTGGGTGAGAGGGTTAGTTAGTGACCGCTGGGCGAGAGGGTTAGTTAGTGACCGCTAGGTGAGAGGGTTAGTTAGTGACCGCTGGGTGAGAGGGTTAGTTAGTGACCGCTGGGCGAGAGGGTTGGTTAGTGACCGCTGCAGGGGCGAGAGGGTTAGTTAGTGACCGCTGGGGCGAGAGGGTTAGTTAGTGGCCGCTGCAGGGGTGAGAGGGTTAGTTAGTGACCGCTGGGTGAGAGGGTTGGTTAGTGACCGCTGGGGCGAGAGGGTTGGTTAGTGACCGCTGCAGGGGTGAGAGGGTTAGTTAGTGACCGCTGGGTGAGAGGGTTAGTTAGTGACTGCTGCAGGGGTGAGAGGGTTAGTTAGTGACCGCTGCAGGGGCGAGAGGGTTAGTTAGTGACCGCTGGGGTGAGAGGGTTAGTTAGTGACCGCTGGGTGAGAGGGTTAGTTAGTGACCGCTGGGTGAGAGGGTTGGTTAGTGACCGCTGGGTGAGAGGGTTAGTTAGTGACCGCTGGGGCGAGAGGGTTAGTTAGTGACCGCTGGGGTGAGGGGGTTAGTTAGTGACCGCTGCAGGGGCGAGAGGGTTAGTTAGTGACCGCTGCAGGGGTGAGAGGGTTAGTTAGTGACCGCTGGGGTGAGGGGGTTAGTTACTGACCGCTGGGGTGAGAGGGTTAGTTAGTGACCGCTGGGGTGAGAGGGTTGGTTAGTGACCGCTGGGGTGAGAGGGTTAGTTACTGACCACTGCAGGGGCGAGAGGGTTAGTTAGTGACCGCTGGGGTGAGAGGGTTCGTTAGTGACCGCTGGGGCGAGAGGGTTAGTTAGTGACTGCTGGAGTGAGAGGGTTAATTAGTGACCGCTGCAGGGGTGAGAGGGTTAGTTAGTGACCGCTGCAGGGGTGAGAGGGTTAGTTAGTGACTGCTGCAGGGGTGAGAGGGTTAGTTAGTGACCGCTGGGGTGAGGGGGTTAGTTAGTGACCACTGGGGTTAGAGGGTTAGTTAGTAACCACTGCAGGGGCAAGAGGGTTAGTTAGTGACCACTGGGGTGAGAGGGTTAGTTAGTGACCGCTGCAGGGGTTTAGAGGGTTAGTTAGTGACCACTGGGGTGAGAGGGTTAGTTAGTGACCGCTGCAGGAGTAGAGGAACAGCGCGGGACGCTTAGTGACCGGTAGGTTAGAGGGATGCTTAGTGACCGGTAGGTTAGAGGGATGCTTAGTGACCGGTAGGATAGAGGGATGCTTAGTGACCGGTAGGTTAGAGGAACGGGCAGTGCTGGAGGCTTAGTCACCGTATGGACAGCAGGTAGCGGTGATAATAGCGCTAAAAAAGACAAGCCTACCTCTGAATTGCTTTTAACAGAAGGTCAGATAATGAAGATAAAATGACACATGTAGTGCTTTCACCTGAAGACTCCTCAAGTTGAGATGAATTGAGGTTTATTACTGACGGAGGCTGATAAGGTATTTTTGGGTGGCTGGGTGGCCCAACGACACGCAAACCATGCCTCACTGGCAGCGACCCAGGTTCGATCCCAAACAGCAGTCCTGTCATTTCCTGACCCATTTCAGGGGTCTTCCCTCCGCTGTCATACGGCCCCTGGCTACACTAACACACGGAGGAGAGATGAACGCCCACTGTCTGTTTGCTCACCTGTAGCCGTCGGGGCAGAGGCAGGCGTAGCCGTTGAACTCGTCCAGGCACTGGGCGCCGTTCAGGCAGCGGTGCTCGTTGCAGTCGTCGTAGTCCACGCTGCAGTCGTCACCAACGTAGCCAGGAGTACACACACACCTACGGTACGGGAGGGGGGAGAGGGTGTGACTCACTGGGACCCTGCTGGGGTATCACCCCCACCGACCCCCCCACCGACAGCAACATGAACATGAGCATGAACCGTGGCCTTTGTTTGGAGAGTGATCGATTCTTTAGCTTGTATTCATAATGAGTCTGTGTATTAACAGGCCTATGTTTGGGACATGGCTGGCGACATCGATCTCCATAACCATAAGAGGAATTATATTTCCTTCTTGGTTGCTAGGCAACTAGGCTGGTGATACGGCCCATCAAGCGACTTCTTGTGGGGCCCACCCTAGGGGCCCCCACTTTGAAACCACCTTTCTAATCCGCATGCGGCCCCGGACGGCGTGCTAACTCACTTGGGCCCCGCCGAGGTGATGAGGCAGGTAGACTGGTGCTTACAAGGACTCCGACCGGGGGCGCAGACGTCCTCCATCTCCTCACACATGTCCCCTGCACAGACACATCCACC
>NC_136935.1:561251-651251 GCF_949987615.1 Pollachius pollachius
GTAGACACATAGGAAACATGCATTTCTTTGTTCACCACGCTTCATAATAAGCCAAACACAAAGAGGATCTGGCACATATTTATTTAGGTTGGCTCTAAAACAAAACAAAGCCATCACTTTTAAAGAGTGCCAGACAGAATAATCATGAAATACAGCATATAGGGGAAGAGACTTTGGACTAGAACGCTCATTTTAAAAAGCCCTTCTATGCATTCTAGAGGTTTCTGTGTTTACAGCATATAACGTACTGTTGATTACAGTTTGTCAGACAGGCCAATGGAGGGCCCATGTGGGGTAGGGACGCTAAATTAAAACTGCATCGACTCAGAGAACAATTCCCTCTGTCCTGCCATGGAAGCTGTCTGTTGAGTATTTAGGGAACTTGAGCAAGAGCTCAGGCCCCAGGAACAGATGTGTACAACATATACTTACAATTCCAAACATGCGTTGACATGGATACCATAATGACACAGCGATTGCATTCCTGCAGTTGTGGCAAACTGCCCTGTCGAAATTTTTTGTTTCTCGCCGTCTGTCATACTTGACCTCAGTTCGTTTTTATTGCTGATAAATCATACACAGAAAGTAAATTGAAATGATAAAAAAAAACGGGAAATCGTTTTTTCTTACTGCATGTTTGGTCCCAATTGGCTCCAATAACCCTACTTAAAGTTTCTTAGGAGTTTATGGTCAATAATTTATTTGAAATAAATGAATGTTTTGGCAAAAACAGCTAGTGTAGGACAAAGTTGAATTAACAACGACCTATAAAGAAAATGAAGAATATAGTAAAAAAATGTAATGGCTCTCTATAGACCATTGTCTGGAATATATTCATCTTTTGTCATACAACTGTATATTTTAATGCGTAATGAGAAAAAAAAGCATAATGCAGACTGTTCTACAAGATAATTATAAGGGGGCGTCAATGGCCACAAACAAGTACGAGGGTTCTACAGAGAGCTAGGGAGAGGTCAATACAAACATCTGAACCCTTTTCATGGAGATGGATGGCGAGTTGTGTTTAACATGCCCTGAGAACAATAGTTTTAGACAGCCTTAGCGGGAACTTGAGCATTTGTTTATAAACAGTGCCACCTTGTGGTTTAGAAGGAAACTGCTAACGCGGATTAATAAGATCACCGCTAAATAATTGTAACCTAGAAGGATAAGGGGTGAGACATCTGTCAAAATGGGCAATACATTGTAGATAAATTGTAGACTAAATTTATCTTCATGCTGAAAAAACGTGTTGCTTGGTCCGTTTAGTAAATAAACACATTAATGATTCATGGCTTAATGTCTTTTAATCAAAGTGGTTTGCATTGCTTCACATTTGTGGCAGGATTACACTGCATGATGGCGAACAAGATCATCAGCCATATATTCAGTAACCTCAGCACTGTGTTCGAATTTCACAGAAATGGAAAGGAAATGTGCACTGAAGGAGTAGAACTCAAACAATGGTCAGATTTGAACAACACCAGTTTTCAAATTCAAAGCACATTCGGGTCAGGTTTTAAGTAAAAAGATATTTACCTCAGATCCCCACAGTAAAACCATGGGCAACGAAAAATCTAAATAAAAACTCAAATATAAAACAAAAAGGTATTTACCAAAAAACAAGATATGAAATGGCATACACAATTCCAGGCCTGTAGAAAAGACAAACTTAACAAACAAAATAATATATATTGTGTAACAGCAACGGTAAGACAATGTTTTGGGCTTATCACAGTTTTGTCTTTGGATAAAAAAAAGATCCAGTCCCATTAGATACTAGTACAAACCATCCTGTTCCCTCACCTTATTCCACTAGATCCATTACCCCCCCACCACCTTTACTAAATATTAACCCCATAAAGCTTTCTGAATTTAAATATCATAAATGTAGCCTAATAAGAAAATAGATTAAAAAAGAAAATGTAAACACTTAAATAAGTAAACGTTAAAAGAAAAAGGCATAGCCTATCTCAACATAAATGTTCTCGTTAAGGCTTGGGTTTTCAGTCTATCGGCAGAATGAAAAAATCGGTAATCTGTTTAACGGCCTGTGTAGATAACACCAAATACTCACAACAGCCAGGCCTAAAATATTAAATAATATGAACTTATTCTGCATCTTTCATTGCACCTGAAGAATATATATTTTTTACACTTTTATAACTGAACTTTAAAGAACAAGACAAAAACTTTAAAAGTCTAAAAGCCTCTGGGAGTGTCCCTTCAGCCGCTGAGAGGCAGCAGGAGGGCTCCGGGAACAGGCCGACGGCTGACGCAGACTAGCTTCATTAACTCTGCATGAAAACACAGAGGAAAGACACACCACGCACCAACACACACACACAGGCCACTGCCGCACACACACACAGGCCACTGCCGCACACACACACACACACACACAGGCCACTGCCGCACACACACACAGGCCACTGCCGCACACACACACAGGCCACTGCCGCACACACACACACACACACACAGGCCACTGTCGCACACACACACAGGCCACTGCCGCACACACACACAGGCCACTGCCGCACACACACACAGGCCACTGCCGCACACACACAGGCCACTGCTGCACACACACACAGGCCACTGCCGCACACACACACAGGCCACTGCCGCACACACACAGGCCACTGCTGCACACACACACAGGCCCACTGTCGCACACACACACAGGCCCACTGTCGCACACACACACAGGCCACTGTCGCACACACACACACACAGGCCCACTGTCGCACACACACAGGCCCACTGTCACACACACACACAGGCCACTGTCGCACACACACACAGGCCACTGTCGCACACACACACACACAGGCCCACTGTCGCACACACACACAGGCCACTGTCGCACACACACACAGGCCACTGTCGCACACACACACACACACACTCACACCGAGGTCTCCTTCGCTGGCACCACGCAGGTCTTCTGAAGAGAGGGAGAGACACACATTAACGTCGGCAATCTGGTGCGGAGGTCATCTTCTGACGGAGGAAACACAGCACTGAGCTCCACCCAGGGGAGTGGGGGGGATATCTGTCATGGCCGAAGTAACTGCTGAAGTGGGCAAAGGAATCATGACCGCCTCAGGATCCTATAGACGGAACGCATGTCACCATCAGCTAACCACTGAGCTACCCTACAGACCCATTACATTCATAAAGAATAAGAACTTTCAAAGGTACAGATATATCTTGGTGGGAGCTGCTGAATCCATTAAGTCAGAAACACTGTTTCTGTTCCCAAGTGAATCTGGTGGGGAGGGTTAATGCAGCACAATGAAGGGAAGCTTGGACCGTCTACTCTGGCTGCCTGGCCTGGCCTAGGACAAGATGGGACTTACTTACAAAAACACTCGATACCCATCGACCACATGGGGGGCAAGATAGGGGTAGAGGCTTGGGGCTTCGTTGAAAGGTACTGGGTTCAATCCCCAACGTCTGCATCCCATAGTGAGATTCCTAACCTCCCACCTGCCCCTTATTGACTGGTATCTAGGATTCCCTGAGAGTAAGCCTAAGTGGCTTCGGATACAAGCATCGGCTGTTCCTGAAGTGGTGAGGGTAGTCAACAGTAACACTCACTCCTGTAGCGATGGCGTTCTCCTTCCCATGGCTGTCTGCAGGCGACCCCGGCCGTCCGTTTGTCTTGTCGGCTGACGCCTGGTTACCCAACACCCTCCTCTGTGTGTTCAATAACCACAAACATGGGGACGACACCGTTTGAACATCTGGGCTGGTGTAATGCAGCTGTGGGGTCATTTGACTCCAATAGACAATTGATGGTGCCAAGAATGAAGGCAAATAGGGCCTCACCTGAATCCCAGTGTTCAATATACAGAATATATTAAGACATTTGGAAGGAGAAGCTTATCCGGAAAGTTACCTATTTATTTAGTTACCGAAAAAGTATTGATACTGTAGCGGCACCTTCTCCTAGGGCTGGGAAATTTGGCCAAAGAAATGACGTTTGATTTTTCGTTTGGAGAAAAAAACAACACAAAACAATCCCTCTCCCTCTCTCTGAGAACGCGCGGTCCCGTGCAGCATGGACGGATAAAGGATTTCTTAACGGGGTCGAGGAAGACACCTCACCCTTACCGCTCACGACGAGCTGGCTATTGCTTTGCATGGTGGACTGAGCCTTCGGTGTGTGAACGTGTGTATAAATGGTTGTAAGTTGCTTTGGATAAAAGCGTCTGCTACATGCCCTCAATGTAATTTATGTTATTCTAACACAGGTTTTATTTTTTTTCAGATTCCATTATATAATCTCATTTTGAATATCCGTTGGCAGCCCTAACACAGGCTAACCCCCGATAAGCGTGACTATGTGTGAGTAATTGAGTGAAATAATTAATGACCACAAAGCTAGACATTCTCCATCAACATAATTCAACCCAGGAATGCATGCCTTCCTTATCCTCTCCTGCGTCGCGCTGTTTCCACCCCTCCTGTTAGAGGGAAGTACAAACCCACGGTGCTGCAGTTATATACCTTTGTTATCGGACTTCCACTCAAGTGTTCCATTTCCTCCGCTTCGACCGAATAACCCATCATTCCTTCAACCCCTCTGGGGGGGGCTCCTTATGGGCTCATAATGGAGGAGGCGTGGCCTATCATCACACCGTGGCCTATCATCACACCCACATATCATTGGGAATGGGAAGCGTGCTGGTTTCCGTGGGTCGTCCGATTAGTAATGACCAATCGCGTTTGAGTGGTCTACGGGTGACTCCGGGTTAATGGCCGCCCGGAGAAAAAGAGCGGGAACGCATCGGCTGGAATGCATCTCGGAACTCCGGCTACCGTCTGAGGGCGACTGAGCTGGGCTTCATTCAAGTGGATCTGCGCTCCAACAACGCCCCGCGCACCGAACAGGTTGGGATCTCCCGGGTATCTGCTGGCTACACCAGGGGCCCCGTCGCACCGGCCCCCAGGGGCACGTCGCACCGGCCCCCAGGGGCACGTCGCACCGGCCCCCAGGGGCCCGCCACACCGGCCCCAGGGGCCCCGCCAAACCGGCCCCCAGGGGCCCCGCCACACCGGCCCCCAGCCGCACCGGCCCCCAGAGGCCCGTCGCACCGGCCCCCAGGGGCCCGCCACAGCGGCCCCAGGGGCCTCCACCGTGGGCAGGCGCTGGTCCACGGGTTAGTGACGGCCGAAGGGTTCAGAGACTGTGGTCCAGACCCTGGTGTGGAACGGGCTGAGGCCGCGCGTGGTGCGTGGTGTGTGGTGTGTGCGTGCGTGCGTGGTGCGTGCGTGTGTGTGGTGTGTGCGTGCGTGGTGTGTGCGTGCGTGGTGTGTGCGTGCGTGGTGTGTGCGTGCGTGGTGTGTGCGTGCGTGGTGTGTGCGTGCGTGCGTGCGTGCGTGGTGTGTGCGTGCGTGCGTGGTGTGTGTGTGCGTGCGTGCGTGGTGTGTGCGTGCGTGATGTGTGCGTGCGTGGTGTGTGCGTGCGTGGTGTGTGCGTGCGTGTGCGTGGTGTGTGCGTGCGTGGTGCGTGCGTGCGTGGTGCGTGCGTGGTGTGTGTGTGCGTGGTGTGTGTGTGTGTGCGTGCGTGGTGTGTGCGCTGTGTGTGCGTGCGTGGTGCGTCCCTGTACCTTGATGATGCCTCCGAAGGAGCGTGAGCGGCGGTGCTTCCTGCTGAACGGACTCTGGGGGTCCGGCCCGGGGGTCCCCGGCTTCTGCTTCTCCAGCTGGAGGGAAGACAAGCGAAGCATTACACTCCCAGACCCGGGCTGAGAGGCTCCGGGGGCTCCGGTGGACTGCCCACCCTGACGGGCTGATCCATTAAGGAGAAAGAGTCACCAATATTTTGGTCAATATTGAAATCACGATTATTCAAACGATTATTTTTGAGTTTGAAAACATGATTTATTTAGTCAGCATGTCTCTCCCAAAACATTCGCCTTAAAAAAATACACAAAATGGTCAAAACGAAAATGTTACTTTCTATAAAACATTTAATTAAAATAAAAAATAACAAAAGCAAAAAAACGAAAATTCGAGTTTTGTGATCGTTTGACGCTAAAATCGAAATCGCGATTAAAATTGGATTAATGGCCCAGCCCTCACCCTTCCTCACGGCGCCTTCCCCCCACTTCAGGGGGGGGGGGGGGGTTCTCCTTGTGCTGGGAAATTAATGTGGGCCTGTGAGCCCCTGGAGATGGAACTGGGAATAACCACTGGTGGACAAATACGCACTGGGAGCTGAAGGTGGTGGTGACACACACACACACACACACACACACACACACACACACACACACACACACACACACACACACACACACACACACACACACACACACACACACACACACACACACACACACACACACACACACACACACACACACACACACCTGTCTGAGGAGCTTCTTCTTCTTGGCGGAGGGCGGCAGGCTGCTGATCTGCTGGTGCAGCTCCCTGAGGGCGTGCTCCGTGGGCGCCCCGAGGCCCCCAGGGGCCCCCCCCGGGGTCCCCCCCGGGGGAGAGCTGACCCCCGGCCCCCCACCCCGGGCTGACAGGAGGGCCGGGGGAGGAGGAGGAGGAGGCGTGGTGAAGCAGACCTCCTCCCCCGAGCTGCCCGCTGGACCGCTGCAGAGAGACAGGTCGTCCTGCCGCCACGACACCGGGCGTGGGAAAGAGGAAGGGAGGGTGAGACAGTGAGGCCTTGGAGGGTGAGACACTGGGGGAGGCGTTGGGGGTGAGACAGCGAGAGAGGCGTTGGGGCTGAGACACTGGGGGGGGTTGGAGGGTGAGACACTGGGGGAGGCCTTTGGGGGTGAGACACCAGTGATGCATTGGAGGGTGAGACACCAGTGATGCATTGGAGGGTGACAGGGGGAGACACTGGGGGAGGCCTTGGAGGGTGAGACACTGGAGGGGGTTGGAGGGTGAGACACTGGGGGGGGGTTGGAGGGTGAGACACTGGGGGGTTGGAGGGTGAGACACAGTGAGAGAGGCGTTGGGGGTGAGACAGTGAGAGAGGGGTTGGGGGTGAGACACTGGGAGGCGTTGGGGGTGATACAGTGAGAGAGGCGTTGGGGGTGAGACAGTGAGAGAGGCGTTGGGGGTGAGACAGTGAGAGAGGCGTTGGGGGTGAGACAGTGAGAGAGGCGTTGGGGGTGAGACAGTTAGCCAGTGAGGCGTTGGGGGTGAGACACTGAGCCAGTGAGGCGTTGGGGGTGAGACACTGAGCCAGTGAGGCGTTGGGGGTGAGACACTGAGCCAGTGAGGCGTTGGGGGTGAGACAGTGAGAGAGGCGTTGGGGGTAAGACACTGGGAGGCGTTGGGGGTGAGACACTGGGGGGGGTTGGAGGGTGAGACACTGGGGGGGGTTGGAGGGTGAGACACTGGGGGGGGGTTGGAGGGTGAGACACTAGGGGGGTTGGAGGGTGAGACAGTGAGGGAGGCGTTGGGGGTGAGACAGTGAGCCAGTGAGGCGTTGGGGGTGAGAAACTGGGAGGCGTTGGGGGTGAGACAGTGAGAGAGGCGTTGGGGGTGAGACACTGGGAGGCGTTGGGGGTGAGACAGTAAGAGAGGCGTTGGGGGTGAGACAGTGAGAGAGGCGTTGGGGGTGAGACAGTGAGAGAGGCGTTGGGGGTGAGACAGTGAGAGAGGCGTTGGGGGTGAGACAGTGAGAGAGGCGTTGGGGGTAAGACACTGGGAGGCGTTGGGGGTGAGACAGTGAGAGGCGTTGGGGGTGAGACAGTGAGCCAGCGATGCCACAGCCCCGTGAGAACGTCCCGCTCTAAGAGGGCCCGCGCTGAGGCTCTCTGCAGATCAGCCTGGCCCCCAGCGCAGTGAGTCTCTCCAAGAATTTAAAAAAGGAGAGGTCCCACCAGAGCTCAGGGGGGGAGGTTTAATTAAAAATGTAAATAAGACACTGGGAGCGCCTAAGGTAAGTAGAAATCTACGGAGCAATCAAAAGCGGTTTAATCCGCAATAGACAGAAGTATTAAAAGAAGACGGCATTGTCCTCTTTTCTCAGAGGACAATGTGTTTTTGCTTTACTTCCAACCAGAAGTGCCAAGAGCGAGAAGAAAGCCAGAGTGTCATTTATACTATTATCATTATATTTAATTTGATGGGCAGCCATATTTGGAACTCAATTAGGCCAGACTGGTCTTCATTGTGAAACAGTATAAGGACTGAGCAAGCTAATGGTGCCACTACGTCTCTAACATTGTAGTGGTAGTAGTGCAGTCGTAACATAGATGTATACAAATAATGAGTGGGACCTGGAGAAATGAAGGAATGAATGAAGGATGTTGAATTGACTTCAAATGGAGGATGGCTGCCGAGTGGAAAGGAAAATAGGCTTCACGTTGCAGGCTCACTGACCTTTGACTGAAGGGTGTTCGAGCCGGTGAAATATGCTCGGGCATATTCCTTCACATAAGCAGGGGCCTGTAATTTACACAAGAACAACAAAAATCACACTTAAGGCATGAGAGTGAATTGGTGTCAAATCAGTTCTGCTTCAGGAGAGCGCTGCACTCTGGCTTTTGAATGCTCCAATCTGATGGCCTTTTGTATTGAACCACTCCTGTGAATGGGGTCAACACTGACTCTTATTTAGCTGTGTTGTGAATATTCTCCATGTTGGGGTCGTTTGATGGTAGTTTGACAATCAATCAAATAGCCACTTTTTTAAAGTTGGGCCAACTGGGAACGTTTAAAATGTAAATTATACCCCATCCACATGTAACCATGGAAACAAGACCACTTGGCATTCAGCTCTTTTAGTCAGGGGGCTTGGGAACATAATGAGAATATTTAAACCCAACGCAGGTAATATAAATCTGTTTGTTCAAAAGACCTCCCTTCCCTGTACGTGCACCAACAGGGTTGATTTTAGCTAATGATTGAAAGGCATAAGTCGTGCCATTAAATTATTATTGTCAACATGACATGGTAAGAAAACAAATGAAGGAAAGATTCTGAGATGACTCACCCTGAACAGTTTCTGGGAGTGTTTGATAAGAAAAGCTATGCCATTATTGAGATTCTTGATGTTACTCTGGAGATCGTTGGCCGTTACCTGTAACAAATGAGAAGAAAAGTACAATAATAATAATAAGCACAATTCATTTCTGGAAAATTATTGCATATTTATAGGTGGAAATAACACTGAAAAGTGTTTCAAAAAGGGGGAGCGACATGTAAATAAATAAAGAAATAATGGAAGAGTGATGCTTTGTGTTTTTTTAAACAAGTTTTCCTTAACATGGTCCGATAAGTTGTTTCAAAAAGGCCCGCCCTGTATCTACAGTATCTGATACTTTTCAATAATCCATCCCCAACATAATAAACAGCACCACCTTTCAGACGTTAGCCATATCTTTAGACTACAGCAATATCAAGACCAAAGAACCCTGCAGGCTCCCTACATTCTTGGGCCAGATGATGTGCGGGGCGAACATGGTGGCCAGGTTGATGGCGGACATCTTGTTGGTGTGTTGGTTGCGTGCGGTGTGGTACAGCAGGTCCAGCAGCAGCTTCAGCAGGCTGCGGTTGGCCGGCGGCAGCAGCATGAAGAGCAGCTGGAAGGCCTCGATCTGACGCTCCTTGTCGGGAACGTCCGTCTTGTTCCCTTGCTCGTCAAACAGAGTGCGTTCTGGGAAAAGAGACCCACAAAAACAAGGAGTTAAATCCGGGGTTGCCACTCTTTGGTAATGATACGTTTCAAGCACTTTTCAAGGACCAGTTCAGGTTTTTCCAGGCCCAAAATAAGGCTTAGGCGGTAGGAGTGGAGAAGCGCGTGCGCGGAGGGACTTAGTCTCCGCTCCCAGAAACTGTGAGGGAACTAAATTAATGGCCTTATTATATACATGTATACATGTATACACCCAGGAAATAATAACTATTTATTATTGTAAACTCCGATCTGCTCTGGCTTGGTGGTCGGAAGATGCCGTGGCAACCCACTACTTTCCTCTTTTCAATGCATTCCTATGCATTGAAAATGTACCGAATCCTCCAAACCCGCATGTTGTTAATAACTCAAAAAACGATAGGTTGATCGGAGAAGAATATTGAACTTTGACATGATACCTGCTGACCATAGTGTGAGTTCAAAGTGTGCTTTTCAATCCTAATCCCCTGAGGGTCTGTGTGAGCATACCAGCGATCTTCAGGTGGGCGTGGTAGTGGCGATGCGTCAGAAGGGTCTCCGGCAGCTCTCCCAGGAAGGTTTTGAGCAGGGTGGCCGCGTCGTTGGGGTGGAAGTCCCCGGTCTCCAGGTCTATTTCTGCTCCAGAGTTCAACATCTCCCTGAGTGCCGCCTGTCTCAGGCTGTGGCCCGGGACCCGGAACAACCCCTCCACGTGGAGGTCTAGAGGGAGGGGGCCCGACAGAGGGGTTAGAGAACCGTGGAGAACCGTGACGGCAATACACACACACACACACACACACACACACACACACAGTGAATGAAAGAGGCCCAGCAGAAGTGCTTTCTCATAAATATTTAACTGTAAGGATGTGCTCAGCTTCTATTTTCGGCAGAGTACGTCAGCGGCTTCTGAAAAGAAGCTGTGTGCTCAAACTTTGACTCAGCATTACAAGTTACTACAGAGAGGAAGACGTCATTCTTTGACTTTGTAGTACAAACTCCAACAGCATAATATAGTCCGAATTTGACATTTAAAAAAAAATACAGAATAGATGACTGATCGGCCTTTCAGTATCGCACAAATGTTTTAAAACCCTATTATCAGTACTTACTTTTGCTCAGATACTCAATGAGCTGATATATCTGAGATATCCCCTCTTCAGTCAGAGGAGCACCAAAAACCAGTCCTTTATCTGAAAGACATCACAATCCGAATAACTGCATTGGAATTGCTTTCGCCTTCTTTCACCCTTTAGCTGGAATTTGACATTATTAGAGCAGGCTCTGAAGTAGGAACTGTTTGAATAGCTTGACATCAGGGAGGTGGATTCAGTAATGATAGGCCTATGTCAAAGACTCGTTAGGCTCCTAATACATTCTTCAATACTTCTTTCCAAAATTGTTTGACCTGTGTCATTAAACATGTCGATGACAAACAATAACCATTTAGTGTAGCCCAAATATGCTGTTTGGTAATACGTATCAGGCAGAGGTTATTAATTCAAGGTTTCCACCTTTTCGCTTGAGGAAATTGAAGGAGCGTAGGAACCCGTTGTGGGAGGGCAGCCTCGGCTCAGTGTCTCCTGTGAGCTGGGCGAACTCATCGCCGGGCAGGTCGATGAGACGAGTGATATTACTGAGAACTATGTCCGCAAAGGCCTGCGGTCTGTCGTGTCTCAACCTCTCCACGAAGAAGTCCGGGTTGAAGATGACGGGCTTGCCGGAGCACGTCGCCTCCTGACTGATCACAACACTGCACACCGTACCCCTGTTGGTTTTAAAAAGAGTAAGATCGGGAGAGTTTAACGGGGAACGGAAGCAGACCGGACTGTAGAAACTAGCCCTGCAGCCAAGCCTAAACTGTGGCCGGATCGACTATGTAATCCATTACCAACAAGCTATTTGAGTTAGCCAAGTTAGCGTACCCGTCAAAGTGTCCGCAGCTCAAATTGAGCTAGGTTAATCCTTTATCTAATCATGCTGGGCGAAATAACCAAATATATAGTTCAAGTGGTGCATTTGACTTTGAAACGCGTATGATCGACATAATCGGGGCACAATCTCTTACCTTCTGTCGTGTTTGCTATTGTTTATGTTGTGAGTACAGTTTTTGGCTGCCATCTTCGATTCGAATCTTCCGCTGTTTTGCGCTGGCCACGCCCCTACTTTACTATTGGCTAAAGCGTTCATGTAAAACACGGAGCGGAGCCGTTAAATCCATGTGGCTCTAAAACTAACAGACTGCTAGGCTGCTTGGTTTGGAGGTGACCTAACTGGGGCGTCCATCTTCTGCTGAAATTGTTTACCAGACAATAGGGACACAATTTCAATTTATTTGCCCAATTTAGGGCCACACATTTATTAACACAAAAATGTACTCAACATTAAATGTTAGTTAGGTGGGTTAAGTTAGGCAAAACATAATGACACAGTAATCTTGGTGGCATTGAAATAGTTGGTGTCATTATCTGTAGTTCCATTCCATTTGTCCTGTTTGTGACTGGTTTGAGGTGTTGTTTGTTCTTAAACAAATCTGACAACAATTTCAAATCCGTGAAAATAAATTTCTTTATTCAATACCTTTTTCTTTTACAATTAAATGGAAAACAACTAAATGTGAAAATACAGAGAAAACTGTCAAGCCTTAAATATGTTTTGTTTATAAAAGGTTGACTTTGGATGACTGGTTGAGATACAAAATAGCTTTTTACCACTTGAATGCTCATATCCCAAAAATACATAAAACATTATTATTTATTTAATAAATACAATTAATCAATGTTCTACCTTTACATCGAAAAAAATTGCCAACTTACGACTTAAATGGTAAATTATGAACTTAAAGGCAACATTATCTCAATACCTGTAAAACGATGCTAATACACCACCGCTACACACGCAGAGCGTCCACGGAGAGAGGAGACACCAGCAACAAAGTACAACACCAACGGGGGGGGCATCTCCTCACAGCATCACCCCCTCAGCTGGGGGGACCCCACCTCCTCACAGCATCACCCCCTCAGCTGGGGGGGGGGCATCTCCTCACAGCATCACCCCCTCAGCTGGGGGGGGGGACCCCACCTCCTCACAGCATCACCCCCTCAGCTGGGGGGTGGGCATCTCCTCACAGCATCACCCCCTCAGCTGGGGGGGGGGGGGGGCATCTCCTCACAGCATCACCCCCTCAGCTGGGGGGACCCCACCTCCTCACAGCATCACCCCCTCAGCTGGGGGGGGGCATCTCCTCACAGCATCACCCCCTCAGCTGGGGGGGGGGACCCCACCTCCTCACAGCATCACCCCCTCAGCTGGGGGGTGGGCATCTCCTCACAGCATCACCCCCTCAGCTGGGGGGGGGGGGGGCATCTCCTCACAGCATCACCCCCTCAGCTGGGGGGACCCCACCTCCTCACAGCATCACCCCCTCAGCTGGGGGGGGGCATCTCCTCACAGCATCACCCCCTCAGCTGGGGGGGGGGGGGGGGGGGGACCCCACCTCCTCACAGCATCACCCCCTCAGCTGGGGGGACCCCACCTCCTCACAGCATCACCCCCTCAGCTGGGGGGGGGCACCTCCTCACAGCATCACCCCCTCAGCTGGGGGGGGGGCATCTCCTCACAGCATCACCCCCTCAGCTGGGGGGGGGCACCTCCTCACAGCATCACCCCCTCAGCTGGGGGGGGGGCATCTCCTCACAGCATCACCCCCTCAGCTGGGGGGGGGGGACCCCACCTCCTCACAGCATCACCCCCTCAGCTGGGGGGGGGGGCATCTCCTCACAGCATCACCCCCTCAGCTGGGGGGGGGGGACCCCACCTCCTCACAGCATCACCCCCTCAGCTGGGGGGGGGGGCATCTCCTCACAGCATCACCCCCTCAGCTGGGGGGGGGGGGGGGGACCCCACCTCCTCACAGCATCACCCCCTCAGCTGGGGGGGGGGGGGGGGGACCCCACCTCCTCACAGCATCACCTCCTCCGCCCCTCGATGCGCGTGAGCCCCGTAGCCCGCGCTGAGCTCCCTCTCTCGGCCCGTGGCGCTGCCAGCCCCCCCGCTGGAGCTCCTCTGCCCCGGGCCGGCCCCGCTGCCCCCGCCCCCCCTGCCCTGGGCGGGGCGGGGGCGGCGCAGCGTCCTCAGGCAGGCCCGGCGGAAGGTGCAGGAGGAGATGCAGAACAGCAGCGGGTCCAGGGCGCTGTTGATGTACCACAGGGGCAGCGCCAGGTACGACTTGAGCACCGTGTAGACGGAGAGGACCCGGTCCGACCACACCTCCACGTACACCTGCATGAGCGACGAGGCGATGTCCGGGAAGTTACAGACGAAGAACGCCACCAACACAGCACCTGGACGTCCCATAATAAACACAAAGACCTTAATGAATTACACATGACAATTTGTATCAGTCCAGCTCCAGTGATGGGCTTCACAAGTGAATTATTAGGTATTTAAGGTATTTATTTGATGAATGATTGTGTGCAATTTTTTTTAAATTGGTTCAGTTTTTTTTGTTGGCACACCATCGCTGCACATACACGGTGATCCTCCTCCTCCTCCTTACCCATGAGTCTTAGAGCCCTCTTCTCATTGGAGAGTAACTTCCCGTTCTTATGACACTGCACGCCTCTGGTGGCGTCCCGGTCGGTCTGGGTGAGGCCCAGGCTCTTCCTCTGATGGCTGTTCCTCCTCAGGTGAAGCAGGATCAGCAGGTACAGGGTGGAGATCACCACCAGCGGAACCTGAAGGGGCCCCAGATAATCTATCAAGCACTCGCCCAGGCTCCATTCTCAAGAAATATTGAGAATCGGTCCACATGTTGGACATTAAAAATGTGTTAAATAAGAAAACGACGTAGCATTGTATTACATTGCAAATGTTTCCTCTTTGATGCAGGTCTCAATTGGGGGGGGGAGGGGGTGCAAGCTTTGGACATCTAATAGCTAGACAACTGCACTCATGAAAGGTGTCTGGCACTGTGTGAAACTAATTCCAAGTCCAGGGTCTCATCGTGATCGTCCGACCTTGATGGTGGAACAAGCAGCCTTTTACACATTCAACAGGCAGAGTCCCTCCATTTCTCCAGCAATGACTCGTGCCCTTCTAGGGGCTGAATCAGTCTGGTCTCACCAGGAAGAAGAGGCTTGGATAAGGGGCTGAATCAGTCTGGTCTCAGTAGGAAGAAGAGGCTTGGATAAGGGGCTGAATCAGTCTGGTCTCACCAGGAAGAAGAGGCTTGGATAAGGGGCTGAATCAGTCTGGTCTCACCAGGAAGAAGAGGCTTGGATAAGGGGCTGAATCAGTCTGGTCTCACCAGGAAGAAGAGGCTTGGATAAGGGGCTGAATCAGTCTGGTCTCACCAGGAAGAAGAGTCTTGGATAAGGGGCTGAATCTGTCTGGTCTCACCAGGAAGAAGAGGCTTGGCTAAGGGGCTGAACCAGTCTGGTCTCACCAGGAAGAAGAGGCTTGGATAAGGGGCTGAATCAGTCTGGTCTCACCAGGAAGAAGAGGCTTGGATAAGGGGCTGAATCAGTCTGGTCTCACCAGGAAGAAGAGGCTTGGATAAGGGGCTGAACCAGTCTGGTCTCACCAGGAAGAAGAGGCTTGGATAAGGGGCTGAACCAGTCTGGTCTCACCAGGAAGAAGAGGCTTGGATAAGGGGCTGAATCTGTCTGGTCTCACCAGGAAGAAGAGGCTTGGATAAGGGGCTGAATCAGTCTGGTCTCACCAGGAAGAAGAGGCTTGGATAAGGGGCTGAATCAGTCTGGTCTCACCAGGAAGAAGAGGCTTGGATAAGGGGCTGAATCAGTCTGGTCTCACCAGGAAGAAGAGGCTTGGATAAGGGGCTGAATCTGTCTGGTCTCACCAGGAAGAAGAGGCTTGGATAAGGGGCTGAATCAGTCTGGTCTCACCAGGAAGAAGAGGCTTGGATAAGGGGCTGAATCTGTCTAGTCTCACCAGGAAGAAGAGGCCGGCTCTGAGCAGCAGGGCTCCCTTGTAGATGTGGGCGGGGTCGGGCTCCCTCATCTCACACATGGTGGAGACGTGGAGGGCGTCCTCGGGCGTGGCTGCCGTGTAGTTGAGGATGCAGACGCGAGCCTGGCCGTACACCAGGGCGAAGGGCACGGCGGACAGCAGGGAGAGGATCCACACCCACAGCACACACGGCCGGCGGGACTGCTGGGGGAGATCTGACTTACTACAGAGGAGGACTTCAGCGAGCCAGGCGGACATCACGGATATTCAGTCCTGATTATACATAATTTACAACCTTAATGCAGTCCTAATTCTTGTGGCTGAAGCAGTTCCAAAATGATTTATTTATTTTGTTGATACAAAAAGTACAAAGTAACCGAAAAAATACCTTTATGGGAAAAAATCAAAAGCTCCTTTTTCTTAAATGTAATTTCCCCCCGGCCAACTTCAAAGTCAAATAAAGCCAGAGGTCATTGCGTAAAAAATATAATATAACACATATAGCAAGCCACATAGCATAATTGCCTGAGTCATATTTTAAGGCTCATCTTGTATTTAGTGTCAAAAATGTCAAAGTCAAATAGATGACTTAGGCAGATAGTGATTATGTCGAATTAAAAAGCACTCTGATTGGCTTAGGATTCAGCCAATGAGGCACAGTGAATCAGTGAGAGTAGAGTTAGGTTAGATATCACAATTTGGCCAAAATATGACTTAGGCAACCAAGCTATGATGCTAACGATATTGAAAAGAGGCAACAGCAGACAGCGACACACCAGTCAGTTCAACGCCCGTCCACTCGCCGGGGCGCGGTGTACGGTACTGATACCTTGAGGCTTGACACGGACCACATCGTATGGCAGATAGCGGCGTAGCGCTCCGCGGTGAAGGCCATGATGACCCAGCTGGTGCTGGCGCAGTACATCTGCCGCATCATGAAGTAGGCCTTGCACAGGATGTGGCCCAGCCTCCATGGGTAGTTCTCCCAGTAGTAGCGGTACACCGTCACCGGCACCGTCAGCAGCTGGAGGATGTCTGAAGCGGCCGAGGGAGGGGTAGGCGTGAGACGGACGGACAGGTGGACGGATGGATGTAGAGAAAGACGAATGGGCGGAATGATTAGACGGACTGACAAGGAATGGATTCATATGCGTGTCACTGGGCATACGAATGAGTGTGGTGTATTTGACATACAGGGAGTAATTGGATAAACGACCTGTGATGTCCAACAGACTGAGAAACACTGTTCCCAGCTTGTCATCACTGCAGTGTGGCTTATTTAGGATGCTAAGCATCACATATACGCAGAAAAACAGTCCGTACCAGACACGACCAGGCTGATGAGATAGAGACGGATAGCACTGGTCCTCATATGAGCATCCACAACCAGAGTCAGTAGGCTCACACCGTTGAAGAACACCTGGAGTGAAAAACAGTATCCCCTTCATAACAATTCATAACAACATGGCTTTAATGTTACTTCTTAAAAAAACGTTGTTGCTTTCTCACTCCGAGCAAGAAGATGGTACTGTAGAATATCGTCATGGGAACAGCAACGGCCAATGGCTCACTCTGGGTGACCCCGATGTCGAGTTCGGTACTTGGGCTGACGTTGCAGGAAAACACAAAGCTGAATTCTCTGGACTGGTTCATGCCTGCTGCTTCTGCCCTCGAGGAGAGACAGGGAGTGAAAGCAATTAAAGATGTTGAATGTCACTGAGTTGACCAATTTCCTGAATCCCCCGTTGAGTGAGCTGTCATTCCTAAGAGTCCATCCCAGGTGTCCAATTAGTTCATAACACCTCACTCCAAACATTACCATAACACAGCGCGTATCAATAAGCATGAAAGTCTACACTTCTAGTCACACGCATATTACTCCTTCGCCAGGTCAGTCTTCATACCACAATACAAACCACAACATGCAATTAAATTAGGACTCATTTTGGCATTTGAAGGGATTTCATGAAAGGTCTTGTGTCTGTCCACACTGGCTCCTAGCCAGGTGCTCATCTGTTGGGCTTCCCTCATAATGTTGTTCCATGCAACATACACACAATTCAGCCCCACATTTGCTTCTATATGTGTGAGGTGGTATATGAAGATTGGTAGATATAGAGATTTAGACATTCCAGGGTCATTTATAGTTTCCTTACAATGTTGTGTTATGGTGCAATGGACGCTTAAATGGATCTTATTTATGTGTAAGTTTATAGGACTTAGAACATAGAACTCACTTTAGATTTGTAGGGCTTTCCAACGAAGGCCACTTTTTCTCTATTTCTATGGCAAGGGATGGAAGTTGAAGCACACTACAGAAATCCAGCTTTTGAATTCAGGCAAATGAAGATCCCATTGTAATGAGCCTACAGCTTCCCTACGTTGGAAGCTGTTCTTCTTTAAGAGGCTCAGGTCCCAATATGCAAATGGCTGCTGCAGATGTTTTACCTCCGTCTCGGCATGTTGGCCCCATACGGGAACTTTAAGACCTGTATGTCTGTTACATAATTTTTACCCTAAACTAATGAATCCTGTATGGACTCATACATTAATTAATATTCAGAAATGTATATTAATATCTAGGTGATTTAAAACTAAAGCTATTTATCGGTAGACGGTATACATATTTATATTTATTGACAGAAATCATAAATATAGTACAGGTATTTTACTTATTATATTCTTATTAATATTTATTTGGTTCTGTACTTCCTTAGCCTGTACCTCTCCAGTGCTTCATTCTCATTTATGTTGCTGCTTTGACTCCTGAATTATTATTTTTTTCCTCTAGGGATAAATAAAGCTAATCAGATAATCTTATAATCTTCTAGATAGGGAAATACTAATGGATCTGATAGACCTAGCATCATTTTCAGAAAATAACCCATTTCCTATTTAATGCATGGCCTCTATTGTCACAATACACAGTGTTTACTTTGAAGAAAGAGTACGGTTCTCTGCATTGGACATTGTGTTGTGAAGGGGTTTGTGTACGGGGTAATCCCCGTACATTTAAACCAGATTGTAACTTTGCTGTTACCGTTTTATTGAATACACCTAGCGGTGCTGCAGCCTCTTTACCTTTTAATATACAGTATCTAAAGGAGCATTGAACAGCGGTATGCGTACATTTAGTAGAAGTCGGAACAGAGAGCATTCCTTCAGTGTTAAAGGCAAAGCCTACTCAGCATGCCTCAAAAGAGAAAGGGTTTTACCGACAATTAAAGAAAAGTATTTTTTCCCAAAAAAGTAATACAGTTTGAGGGTTTTTCAAACACATTGTTTAGGATTCAAGGTAAATAGCAATTTACAATTTAGAAAGATACAGGAGGGGTTCAGGCATTTTAAAAAAACAACGGATTAATCTAAAGCGAATTGCAAAATGCATGAAAAAAAACCTTGAAAACTGAGAAAACGAATGAAGGTATGCAACCTGATAAATGTTTTCAGCGGACATGCATTAGATAATAATTCAATGAATACAACCACAGAATCCCCCAGATAAAAAAAACCCCGCTTTGAATTACTTACCACCTTTCAGCGAGAGCAAAGAGTTATCAGCAGTCGTGCACCAAGTAGTCCTCGTCTCATGGTCAGCTTTTGCTTTCCCTCTTCCTTCCTCCCACCCGCTCTCTGCCACCTCCACCTCTCTCCTCTTCGAGTGGTAAAATCCCCATGTTCCCTCAAGTAAGAACATATATGATGTCTCATAGCTTGAGTCGTACTGAGCAACAAAAATTATTGGACATCTCCAACCCCTCATGCTGTTTGTTTATAAAAAAGGTTATATACAAATGCACATTTATTGCACAAAATGTGTTTCTGAATCTCTATTATTTATTTATGTTTATATATTGTGTATGTATTTACCCTTTTTTTGGTTGGATAAGGATTAGTTTTGCTTTTGTATCAAAAAAGTATGTTATTTCAATGTCTTCATACAGTAGTTTTTGCAGAAATATTGGTTTCATATTATCGACTTCAAGCAATTTGAAAGAAAATTACCTTTCAAGTTCCTTTTACGTTCATGATTGAACAGGAAATTAGAATTGCACCAGTGAGTATTGTGTATCATATAAAATCATCTTTCCGGCAATGAGTAAAAGTCATATGGGCGGGTTGTAACTTTGCTGTTACCGTTTAATTTAATGCACATAGTGGTGCTGGAGCCTGTTTACCTTTTTATCTAAAGGAGCACTGAACAGCAGCATGCACACATTTAGTAATCGTGTGAACGCAGGGCGGACCTTCCTTCAGTGATAAAGGCATAACATACTCAATACTCAGCATGCCTCAAAAGTAAGAGAGTAAAAGTCATACAAGACTGGCAAATGTCTGGGACATTTCGGTGTCTAATCTCAGATATGGTTTTGGTTATTCTACATTTCATCCATGGTCATATGTAACATGTTCTTGAATAGGTTTTTATCATTAACTGTAACCCATAACCCACCTGAACACAATTCAAAGAGAGAAAAAAGCACCGCAAGCGTTTTCTTCTTTAGGAATAGGCAGTTTTATCAGACCTGTGTTGACTCCAATAAACACAAAAAACTCAAACATTCATGAACAGTACAGTGAGTGAAAAACCAGGCAGTCTTTGCAATATCACAAATTAGAAAATAATTCTTATGCAATCACCCACAGTGGCACTATAAACATCGTTGTATGAACAGGTTGGGCGTTATAACCCATTTCATGTAGTCTTATACAGTCCGATAACAGACGCAAAGATGTCGAAACGCTCAACATCTGCATCAAATATTGTTGTGGTAATTATAAATTATTTGTGAATGTGTTGCAATTGGCCACAACACACACACACACACACACACACACACACACACACGATCATAGAGCTGTGGCTTCTCCTGTGGTTATCCCGGCGTCCTTGGTCATGGCGTAGAAGTGCCCCTGTTTCTGCAGCAGGTTGTCAGGAGTATCAAACTCCACTATCCTCCCTGCATCCAGCACCATCACCCTGTGGGGGGGCAGAGAGAGATGGTGTCACAGAGTCATCGACCAATAGCAAATCACACATGACACGTTCTTTACAATTTTAATTTGTGAAAGTTTCATGTACTCCAACACGTGTATTATTATGGGAAAATTGTTCTGAGGACGTAAGGGTAATTGGTGATCCTGAATCAGCGAGAAGGATATTTATTAAAAAAAATGCTAGTACTAATATAGCGACATGACCTGCACATTGTAATGACTGACTTGACGCGCGATGGCCACTTATTGAATCAATGTCTCCTTGTGTGTTCATTCACACATGAATATAAAAATACAAATATATAATAAAAAAAGAAACGAGAGAGATCTGTATTTATAGTCCTTATACCCTCAGACATCCTATAATAATTGATGAGAGGTTATTAAGGTGTCAATCTCATTTGAAGGGATCTCCAAATAAGGGCATTAATGCTGTGCATCTATAATCGCAAGAGACTTGGTTCCCCGTTTGGATTAAATTCACAAGATGTTCACTTTTATTAGAACTAAGATTGTATTGCAAGTATTTGTTAGTGTCAGGGGTTAGCAGGACCTCGTTACTGCTTGACATGCACTGCACTCTGAGCTGCACTAATGAGCAGCATCTGGCTATGCTGCCACTGCACTCATAAAGCAGGCAGGCCCCTCATGGGCGCTGCCTCCATGGCGGAACAAGCCAAGTACGACTTATTTGTGAACATCTATAAAACAAACCAATTCCTATTGAGCCTCCGAGACACACACACACACACACACAGACACACACACACACACGCACACCTTCCTTCTCTCTCTCACCCCCCCCTCCTGGTACCTGGAGCTGTCCATGATGCTCTGCAGGCGGTGGGCGATGGTGAGGACGGTGCAGTGGGAGAACTCCTTGCGGATGGTTGTCTGGATCAGGTCATCCGTCTCCAGGTCCACGGCGGCCGTGGCCTCGTCCAGGATCAGGATGCGCGACTTGCGGAGCAGAGCCCGGCCCAAGCACAGCAGTTGCCTCTGGCCCACACTGTGGGGGGGCAGCGGTCCTCGTTAGGTTACAGGGGTGTTACCATGGCCCCCACTGTGGGGGGGCAGCGGTCCTCGTTAGGTTACAGGGGTGTTACCATGGCCCCCACTGTGGGGGGGCAGCGGTCCTCGTTAGGTTACAGGGGTGTTACCATGGCCCCCGCTGTGGGGGGGCAGCGGTCCTCGTTAGGTTACAGGGGTGTTACCATGGCCCCCACTGTGGGGGGGCAGCGGTCCTCGTTAGGTTACAGGGGTGTTACCATGGCCCCCGCTGTGGGGGGGCAGCGGTCCTCGTTAGGTTACAGGGGTGTTACCATGGCCCCCACTGTGGGGGGGCAGCGGTCCTCGTTAGGTTACAGGGGTGTTACCATGGCCCCCACTGTGGGGGGGCAGCGGTCCTCGTTAGGTTACAGGGGTGTTACCATGGCCCCCACTGTGGGGGGGCAGCGGTCCTCGTTAGGTTACAGGGGTGTTACCATGGCCCCCACTGTGGGGGCCATTTATTCACAACATCTGCATGTAGCAGTACTCCTTTCTGTTCAAAATAGCTTAATGTTAAAGATAAGGTCAGGAAAGAGCATGCATGGTGCGGTTCCATGCTCTGATTGGTATGTGACCCTGTCTGAGGTTCTTCTCTCTGCTCTCCATTAACCATAAGGTATGTGGTTAAGGTCAGGAAGATTTATGTGTTTGTATATTCTGGAAAATTTGACTTTTTTTCAGAGTGTGAAAAACTTTAAACATTGTCTGAAATAAACCTCCATGATTGGCTTATTAAAATAAGTATTCACTAGTGTCTGGTGGTCCACAAAAAAGGAATTTAAAAAGGAGTCTTCTGTTTGATAGTCAGTTCCTTTCATAACCTTTAAAGAAACTGGCTATCAATTACTGCCAGTAATATTTTAAAGTACTACCAGGCAGCGATTACTGTCAGTCATAAATGGGAATGCGCTGTTCGGCCGCTTTGTAATTTCTAAGTGGAAAGAATCTTTGCTGTAAAATGAAGCCTCTTTCGCCCTTATGACAGCAGGAGGCAGAACAGTGAGGAGCAGCTGAGCACCATCACTGGGTGAGCAAACCATCCAAAAACAGAACTCCTTTCTTTAACACGAGAAAATGTAACCAAATGACAAAGGAGCAACACATAGATGGTGCCGCATGCATCGGTGGGTCGGGCTCAGTCCACGGTGGTTTACTGTGCGGTTGGTTGGTTAGCTAGAGTTCAGGGACCCACCTGAGGTTCTCTCCACCCTCCGAGACCTCGTACTGCAGGCCCTTCTCCAGGCCCGCCACGTATTCCTTGAGGTGGGAGAGCTCCAGCGCTATCCAGATCTCCTCGTCACTGAAGTTCTCAAAGGGGTCCAGGTTCATCCTCAGAGAGCCAGAAAATAAAACCGGGTCCTACAGCAGAAATACAATTACATATTGTTATGGCTATGCATACATAGATAATGTATAGTGTGAGCGTGTGTGTGAGTGAGTGTGTGTGTGCGCACCTGTGGTATGATGGTCAGCCGGTTCCGGAGGTCGTGCAGGCCTATCTTGGAGATGTCGATGCCGTCGATGAGGATGCGTCCCTCCGCCGCCTCGATGATCCTGAACAGGCAGTTGGTCAGGCTGGACTTGCCAGCTCCGGTGCGACCGACTATACCAATCTGAGGACAGGGGGGAGCGGTGTGAAGCACTGCATCAGCACTATACGACCAGGCCGAGGTTGGCCCCCACCCCATCTGCTATGGAGGCAATAGAGCAGTGCATGGTCCTTTCCCATGCCTTAGGGGGCGCTCTACGGCACCTGTAAGGTGTAACCTGTAACATTGTTCTCCACCGAGGAATTCACAGTTAATTGGATAGCAACGTCTCCACCTGCGTTCTTGTGTCACTCCATTACAATAAGTTATCCTTATATCATAATAAGGACATAATCTCAATTTGTGTTTAAGCAAAAACAACCACTCTGAAGAAGAAGCTCATCAAGTCAAGTTCGCATTTGGAAAAGAGGAAAGTTTGCAGGAAGGCCAGCCCGGCCAGGAAGTGAACGAGAGGACATGGCTACCACCATTGGACACATTGAGGCCTTCGACGAGACCGGGGATTAATGGGATCTGATATTGAAAGATTTGAACACTTTATAAATGCAAATGACATAAAAGATGAAAAGCGAGTGTCAGTGCTAGTGAGTCTCATGGGTATGTGAACGTATGGACCGCTGCGTAGTTTAATTACACCACAACAGCCCGGGGACATGGCTTTCAGCGCATTGTGAATTAACTCCGAGCCAGGAAGAAGGGGAGACTGTCGCTTAATATGCAGCCGCTTTGAAGAGATCTGGAAGAGGCACTTTGGGACAGATTGGTTTGTGGAGTAAAGAGTGAGGCTACCCAGAAAAGGTTATTGACGGCGGCAGCTCTCACCTTTAACAAGGCAGTGGAAAATCGCCCTATCGATGGAGACGGTGGCAAGAGAAGCGCAACAGCCGAGTGGCATAATGCTGAGCACAAAGGTCAACAAAGTGATGCTGTCCTTTCCCAGAAGGACATGGAAATGTAAGAGATGTTGAACGGAAAATCATACAGACGATGACTGCTGGTACAAAGAACAAGAATGCTATAACTGTGGGAAGAAAGGTCACATAGGGAGATTGTGTAAAAGTAGGAAGTATTATGAAAGAGGAAAAATTGCTTAAAAGGAAGAACATTCAGGCGGTATGATAAAGAAAAAAAAAGGATAGTGCATCACTTGGAGGCACATAACGTACAGAGTGATGAAAAAGACACAGATATAGATTATGAACCTTTATTGAATATGATCAATCAAAGAGGAGTTAAAACACATCTGTATCACCCCAGAGATTGAAGGTAAAATGATGGAAAAGGAACTAGACACTGGGGTTAAGGTGTCTTTTTCAATGGATTTCAATAGAATCAAATGAAGATGTTTTGGGATATATTCCATTACAGCCTGCAGACATTGTATTGAAAACTCACACTGGAGAGGGCATTTCTCCAGAAGGAGTAATTCATGTGAGTGTAAAACTCAACAATCAGTCAGCTGATTACCATTGTAGGTGATGATGCACAACCACTTTTTGGAAGAGAATGGTTTAGTCAGTGTTATTGCCGTTCAACATTTTTATAAATTGGAGGAAGAACCAAAAATAGTGTCATGTTTTAATAAAATACTGTTCATTGAAACAACAATTAACAGTATTATATCACCTTATATCAATTGCCCGCCAGGGATGCAAGGTATGTTTGAATAATATCCCTAATGGCTGAGCTTCTTTGTAAGGGGTATTTAATTTCATTGCATTCTTCAAACACCCCCCCCCCCAATACACACCCAAACCCCCACACCCACACTCCAAGATGACCAACCTTTTCAGTGCTGCTTATATCACAGGTGATCCCGTTCAGCACCAGGTCCAGCTCGGGCCGGTAGCGGACCTTGTAATTATCAAACTGTAGTCTCCCTGCATCGGGCCATTTCCCTGGGGGCTGTGTCTCCGAGGCCCACTCAGCCTGATGAAGGACACACATTCATGGGTTGAAAGAAAATGCGGAAAGAAGTCAAGAACTTACTTGAAATTGAACTTTTACAAAGCTGAAAAGAGTTTGCTTTCGGCGCAATAATGGAGAGAAAAGGGCAAATTGAGCACCCTATGTAGTCATAATAATGATTATGATTATTGTGACTGAAAGGGAGGAAACAATTCATCCAGCCTTTCAATTGGTTGAGCACTATAAATAACTATAAATTGCTTATCATTTCCCATGCTTCAAACCATAGCTACTGCTATGTTAAAAAGGGTTTTCAACTGCAATTTCAATAGCAATTTATATTACTAAAGAATGCAACTACAGCTAGATCACTATAAATCATTGCTGAAGGCTAGTATCACAACCAACTACTTAGACAAGTTTATGAGATTACTTCATCATCTGCTGTGCATGTGGCAAGGGGCTTCAACAACCACCTTAAAGGAACTGGGTTTGATTCCCAATATGTTCGCAGCCTTCCTGTAGGAATCTTTGAGCAATGCTTTTCTCTACCTGCTCCTCAATGCCATGTATTTGAGTCCCTTCCATCCCATAACCCATACAAGCACACACGCACATTCTATTCTCAGATTGAAAAATATGAATCCAGCTGGTATGCATGTTTCAACTGAAATAACTGCAGGTGGTAGAATAGTATTCATAAAGGTTCAATCATAGTGAGCAAAGTGAAACTAAAAAAGAGGGGGGATCCAGTGGCCAACAGGTGACCATGCAATGGCTAACGTAGCGAGGCTGTAAAGCTGTGGACTGGAAGTTAAGTACCTGTCATAACCGTCCAAGAATAGAACGGCATATCCACTCGCCCTGCAGTCTAACAAAGAAAGACCCCGCAGTAGCCTGCCTTCCCTCCTCACCTCCGTCTCCAGTTCTGAGTACTCGCTCACTCGCTCCACGGCCACGATGTTGGTCTCCAGCTCCGACGTCATCCTGACCAGCCAGTTGAGTGTCTGGGTCACCTGGACAGGAGCGGGTCCAAGACCAAGAGTTAGGGCTCCTTAACCCTAGACTATCGTTATGATGAGTTAGGGCTCCTTAAACCTAGACTATCGTTATGATGAGTTAGGGCTCCTTAAACCTAGACTATCGTTATGATGAGTTAGGGCTCCTTAACCATAGACTATCGTTATGATGAGTTAGGGCTCCTTAAACCTAGACTATCGTTATGATCTTAAGGTGCACGTTTAAACCAGCCTTTTCCATCCCCACCGTCCTTGGACTTCCATACCTTTCATTTCATAGCGTCCTTGTATTCATATGACTCTCCAACAGGGTGTGGATGGCATCCTTTAGACTTGGTGTGTAGTTTGGATAAAGTAATCCAAATAACCTTTAACATTGTCCCTAGTGTAATGAGTGTTTTTGTCTTTATGTGTGGTCGGAGTCGATATGTTTGTGTGACTATATGCGAGAGTGTGTGCGTGCATGCACGTCTGTTTGTCTGTGTGCGTGCGTGCGTGCGGGGGCATTACATTGAGAGAGTAGGATATGGACAGGCCGACCAGCCCACTCTCCAGCCTCTTCCTTGCGATGACGGCGAACAGAGCGGAGAAGAACACCACCAGGTTGCCTAGGAACTCCAGTCGGATCGCCAGCCATCTGTGGAACGCACGCAATCAAAGCCCGTCATTCTTGGCGGCTTGTCATTTGAATTAATTTACACAAAATGAGGTGGATATAGGTGGATATAGGCGGATATAGGCGGATAAAGGTGCTCAGGATTCACTTTCGCTCATGTCCCCCCGGGGGCCCATGATTACAATGTAATCGTGGGCCAATCAGGGACTGCGTCGTAGTTAAAGATAGAAGTACACGCTACACCGCTGGCTAAAGTGTAGCGACGAGCGGAAAGGTTAACATAAGTAGTAAACACAGGCGAAGGTTGGCAGGAAACACAGCCATAAGTGCGGTCACTGAACAGAAACACTCAATAACCCCTGTCAGACTAAAACAAGAGAGTGTGCACTAACGGAGTTTCTCGACCGTAAAGACGTCACATTTCGTAACGCTGATTGTATGAAGTCGTTCTGTCAAGGCAAGTATCCCCCCCATGAATGACGAGGGGGAGATGTTGGGGGGGCCAGAGATCCAGACTAATCCGTCCAACGAAAAGAGAATGTGAAGTCCAGTGATCACGACGGCCCCCAGGCTAGCGTTCCCAAGCCGAAACTAAAATACCTTGTTGCGTCTACCGCTCGTTAAACGCTGGGGGAGGGGGGGGCTGATGGCCCCGCTGAGCTTCAGTACCTGTTGGACACGATCCACGGGTAGACGCTCTTGATGTTCTGGTCCATGGTGATCTCGTTGTGCTTGAGGAAGCGCTCCTGGTGGCCGTACGCCCGGATGACCGACAGCCCCGCCACCGTCTCGCCGAAGTGGGAGTAGATGGGCGAGCGGGAAACCGAGTCCAGCCGCCGCAGCTGCCTGGAGGTGGCCACGTAGAACCTCTGGGGGGGTGTAAACATCAGCATGCTCGCAGGGGTTCAAACACAAGCCTGAACGAGGGTCACTACAGTAAAGCTTATGGACATTAATGGGACTTATAGTAGTCATTCCTTCACACTGACGGTTTAAGAGATTTTGAATCTCCTCATTATTTTAACTATAAAAACTGGATCCACGATTAGTTCATATCTTTATTTCATGATGCAATACCGTTCAAAGATAATAAAACGATGATATTGGATAATTGGCCAGCCCTACTTTATTGTATGCAGTGTATTGTTTAGTTTGCTTATCAGATACGGGCGAGGTATTGGTTAGTGAAACCTGTGATCAACTCCAAGCCAAAAGATTATGGGTTTCAACCCCAACGTCAGGGGGTTGACCTACCCTAACCTCTCTACCTACCCTTACCTGTGCATAGAAGACAATCAATAAAGCCTCTGCTAAATCTTAAAATAATCAAATAGAAGGGAAGAAATACTTAAGAGTATTGCCTTTTCTAAGTTCGAGATTTTATTCATACGATTGTTGTGCATTTGTATATTGCACGAAAAAGAATCCCGTCAAAACGCACCTGTACAAAAAAATAAACCACCGCGAGGGGTATGATGACGACGGCGAAGATGGGTGTGGCCAGACAGATGACGAAGAGCGTCCCGACAACGCCAAGAAGACAGAGAATCCAGGAGCGGAAACACTGCGGGATGGCCTCGTCCACCGTGAAGATATCCTGCAGGACGTAAAGGGTCATGGCACAATGCATCATGGGAGCTTTGTGGAGTTCTATGGAACATTAGTCTCTAGTTTCACGATTAATGACTCATCGATGACCAACATTACTACCTACATAGTATCTAATATTGCAATGCAAATGCGGCGGTCATGGTGATGTGACGTCGTAATGTACAAGCTCTTAGATATGGTTGGACGTTGTTTACGGACCCTTACGTGCTTGCGGACCCTCCTTGCATCCAACGCAAGGGCCTGACGTGCGCCTCCCAAAAACGTTAACCTTGCGTCGAGGCGACACAGCAGCAAGGGCTGTGATTGGTCCGCTAACGTAAACCCGACGCAGAACCAAAACAGGTTCACGACTGTGTCGGAGCGACTGCATCGGGGCGACTGCGTGGTCATTGCGCTGTTCACGTGGAGCCATAACTATGCCTTAACCAAGTGAGACTCTGTCCACCCTGATGTATGACAGAGAAGGTGTGGGCGAGGTTTAGAAAGTTCTTGAAAAAGCCAATCAGTATCCCACTTAGTGGTAATAATAGAGGCACATTAATGCTATTTCTAAAGCACAAATTACACTTCTGTCAATCATGGACCTTCACGTACACAGGTTAGAAATACTATGTATAACTCTTTCCATGAAGCAAATAGCTGAATTTTTGATTCCTACTAGTGTGCTGTCCTTTTCCCGGGGGCACCCTCCCTTATCCCCAATCTGGTTAGGGTTAGGGTCTTAGGGTTAGGGTTAGGGTCTTAGGGTCTTAGGGTTAGGGTGTTAACTACGTCTCACAGCCCCACCTTGGCGAAGCGGTTGACCACCCGGCCGGTGGGCGTGGTGTCGAAGAAGACCATGGGCACCCGCAGGATGGTGTGGAGCAACCGGGAGTGAAGGACACGGGAGGCCGAGACGGAGCCGTCGGCCATGAGCAGGGTGCCCAGGAACACAAACACACCTGGGGGGGGGGGAGAAGAAAGAAAGAAAGAAAGAAAGAAAGAGCAAATTGAAGGCCTCCGAGAAAAAACAACCCCCAAACAATCACAAATACCCCCCGTCAACCTGAACCTAACTACAACACCACAACCAATACCAACAATTACCACCACCACAACCCCTCCTACCAACAAAACAAAGCCAAAGATACCCACAGACGCTGACATTATCATTTTAATTGATTCAAACTGTAAATTTATCAACGAAGAACAGCTGTTCCCGGGGAAAAAAGTCTGCAAAGTATGGTGCCCAACAACTGACACTGCCCTCAATCTGCTGACTGAGCCCACCCTGGGTCAGCCCGGGCACATTATCATCCATACAGGCACCAACGATCTACGGGGCCAGCAGGAGAGGGTGGCAGAGTGTGTGAGGAGAGTGGCACAGAAAGAGACACACACCTTCCCCCTCTCCAGGATCACCATCTCCACCATCCTGCCCCGGAGAGACTTTCACCCCGCCACCATCCACAGGGTGAACGCCGATATCTACCGAGGATGTTCCCCCCTGCCCAACGTACACCTGGCCCACCACCCCGCACTGAACATCAGCAGCCTCCACGACCACGTGCACCTCCACAGAGACATGGTGGGTGTCTTTGCTAGAGCCCTCAAGGATGCAGCCTTAGGACGACCCCAGGATGGAGCCACCCCCTGCAAGAGACGACTCAACCACACAATTCCCCCCCTCCTCCCCAGAGAGCATCGCAGCTACACCGGATCACCCTACCGGCACCATCCACCACCACCGCCTCAACACAGCCCCCCATCCAGAACCAGAGCCGCTCCAGCCAGACCTGCTCGACCCCCCAGCACAGTGCTCACTAAGCCCACGCCCCACGGAGCAGCCCAGCCCTTCCCATCGACCCCCCCGGTCCAGCAGCTGAGCTATGCCCAGGCCCTGCAGAGACCAGGCAGCAGGAACAATGCAGACCTGTTGAGCACCAAACTAATGGGACAGACAGACAGACAGACAGACAGACAGACAGACAGACAGACAGACAGACAGACAGACAGACAGACAGACAGACAGACAGACAGACAGACAGACAGACAGACAGACAGACAGACAGACAGACAGACAGACAGACAGACAGACAGACAGACAGACAGACAGACAGACAGACAGACAGACAGACAGACAGACAGACAGACAGACAGACAGACAGACAGACAGACAGACAGACAGACAGACAGACAGACAGACAGACAGACAGACAGACAGACAGACAGACAGACAGACAGACAGACAGACAGACAGACAGACAGACAGACAGACAGACAGACAGACAGACAGACAGACAGACAGACAGACAGACAGACAGACAGACAGACAGACAGACAGACAGACAGACAGACAGACAGACAGACAGACAGACAGACAGACAGACAGACAGACAGACAGACAGACAGACAGACAGACAGACAGACAGACAGACAGACAGACAGACAGACAGACAGACAGACAGACAGACAGACAGACAGACAGACAGACAGACAGACA
Organism: Pollachius pollachius; assembly: GCF_949987615.1. Lineage (NCBI taxonomy): Eukaryota > Metazoa > Chordata > Actinopteri > Gadiformes > Gadidae > Pollachius > Pollachius pollachius. The sequence continues at coordinate 592,099 of NC_136935.1, forward strand.
GACAGACAGACAGACAGACAGACAGACAGACAGACAGACAGACAGACAGACAGACAGACAGACAGACAGACAGACAGACAGACAGACAGACAGACAGACAGACAGACAGACAGACAGACAGACAGACAGACAGACAGACAGACAGACAGACAGACAGACAGACAGACAGACAGACAGACACTTAACTAACTTGTTCACTACAAACAAGAATGGAAGAGAGCTGCTCCAGCTGTGCCAAAGCCTCGGTCTGAACATTGTTAACGGTAGGTTTAGAGGTGACTCCTTGGGAAGACCCACCTTCTGCTCACCTCTTGGCATTAGCACAGTGGATTATATGATAACAGATTTAGACCCTTTCTCTCTCAGTTCATTCACAGTAAAACCACTAACCCCTCTTTCTGATCACAGCCAAATTATGAGTCCAAAAATGTGTTCATTAAAAGGACAGAAACTAACACCTCACCATCACAGCCCAGTAATCTGATTAATATCCCCAGAACCTTCAGATGGGCCCCAAACAGTGAACAAGACTTCCAGAAAGCAATCGGGCATCCACAAATTCGGACACAATTAGACAGCTTTCTGGACACCCCACATGCTCACAGTAAAGAAGGCATAGACAATGCAGTTGGAAAAATTAACCACATCTTTATGACTATAGCTCATAAATCACAATTGAAAAAACCCAGCCACAAACCCCAAAAACAAAAGGAGAACAATTGGTTTGATAGAGAATGTCAAGAAAAAAGAAAAGAACTTAGAAAATTATCCAATCAGAAACACAGAGACCCAAGCAATACAGACGTTTGCCTTTTTTACTGTGACATGCTCAAACAATACAAACTGACACTCAAGATCAAAAAGGCTCAATACACACTCAAACAACTGACAATAATTGAGGAGTCCATAAACACAAACAAATTCTGAGAAAATTGGAAAAACCTAAACAAAACCAAACCCAACCAACCAGTTATACAAGATGTTGACATTTGGACCAATCACTTCAAAAACCTATACAGCAACATCCCTATTAAATCAGAAACTCAAATTGCTGAAAACTTAAACAAAAAACCATGTACACAAACAACTTGTGCGGCATCAAGATTGAACACAAGCGAACAGTTTTTATTTCTCAGGAGCGGGGAGTGAGACAAGGCTGCTGTCTATCACCTGCACTGTTCAACATTTACATAAATGAGCTGGCCTCCATTCTGGAACGGTCCACAGTGCCTGGTCTTACTCTCCACAACACCGAGATCAAATTCCTGCTTTACGCAGATGATTTAATCCTGTTAAGTCCGACAAAAGAAGGACTTCAACAGAGTCTAGACCTACTAGACTGTTACTGTCAGACCTGGGCCCTGGCTGTTAACATTAAGAAAACAAAACAAACACTGAGTTTTGTAAAACCATTCTGCAGGTACACAGGACAACCACTAACAACGCCTGCAGAGCTGAATTAGGTCAGTATCCACTTCTATTAAAAATCCAAAAACGATCAATTAAATATGGGCTACATCTAAAACAAAGTGACCCCCACTCCTTCCAGCACAAAGCCCTGCAAAGCTAAGAGATGAACAGGAGTCCCCTTACTCAGCTGGTCCTGAGGCTCTGTCCACAGACAGGTTCCCCCTCTGCTCTGCCTCAGGACCAGACGGTGAACATATCAATTAGACTCAACCAAATTATAAAACATCAGAAACAAACCTACCTCACCCATTGGAACACTAAAACACACACACACAGCAAAATGCAGTGTTATCTGGCCCTAAACAGACAGTACACTGTGGCCCCCTACCTGACCACAGTCACTGATGTTAGACACAGATTGCTGTTAACAAAGTACAGACTGAGCGCTCACAGCCTAGCCATAGAAACAGGCCGCCATAAGAAATCATGGCTGCCCAAAAAGGAGCGGCTGTGCCAGCAGTGTGAAGAAGCTGCTGTAAAGACCGAGCAGCACTTCCTCCTACACTGCCCCAAATTCAAAAATGTCCGCGAAATATACTTTAGCAAATTCGGCCAAAAACACCCTCATTTTATAAACTCCCATGTAGCCCAACTACAAATATTAATGGGAGAGAGAAAAGAGAGCTCCGTCCTCGCAGGACAGTATATTTCAGCTTGCCACAACATGAGAGGATGCCATTCTACACCAGGCCTCACTGTTTGATCGATTACTGATTATTAGTAACCTATAATGTGTTTTATGTAGCTTTTCAATTCATTAATTTAATGACTTTTTTTTTCTATATGTACATATGCATATTTGTATGTTATGTTATATTGTTACAGGTTGATGTATGTACAATGTACATATTGTTCTGACGTTCTCTATTGTTATTATTTTAATATTTGTAATACTGTAATGCTTTGGCAACACTGTTTGGTTTACCAATAGTCATGCCAATAAAGCTTTTTTGAATTGAACTGAATTGAGAAGGAGAGAGAGAGAGACAGACAGAGAGAGCAAGAGAGACAGAGACAGAGACAGAGAGACAGAGAGGGAGAGACAGAAAGAGACAGAGAGACAGAGACAGAGAGAGATAGAGAGAGAGAGAGAAAGAGAGAGACAGAGAGAGAGAGAGAGACAGAGAGAGAGAGACAGACAGACAGAGACAGAGACAGAGAGATTTAATAGTTACCCATATTTTGATATATATGCACCCGTATTATTACATTTCCCTACATGTTCCACTTTGCCGTTCACATACATACATCCATCGTCTGTGCTGCAGCAAATGGAGTCACCACAATAGGTCTCCATGGAAACAGATGTGATGGCATGAATAAATCAGTAATTTCCATTACTTGTTTATTTTCCCGATAGCAATAATAACAACGACAATACTGCTCACGACAAAGTGCACTTGAAGCCATGGACACAGTGATACCTCAATTCTAATCACAACGACCCTGTTCGCCCTGAAAATAAAGCCAGGGACTATTAGAAATTACAAAGTCTCTCTCTCTCTCTCTCTCTCTCTCTCTCTCTCTCTCTCTCTCTCTCTCTCTCTCTCTCTCTCTCTCTCTCTCTCTCTCTCTCTCTCTCTCTCTCTCTCTCTCTCTCTCTCTCTCTCTCTCTCTCTCTCTCTCTCTCAGTTAATGCATAACCATAAACATGTTTGGACATGAACCAAAGTCCGCTGATAACAGATTCCCAACGTGATCCACTTTGTCGCTCGTATCCGGATGATTATGGATGCATTCATTTCAGCTCCAATTGGATCCATGTAGAATGAAATAATGTGTAGTATTTCCATTGCCCCGATTCATTTTATTGTCATTGTTCCCATTAGATGGATGGATCTGTGCTGGATAGATGAGCAACGTTTACTTCAGTCCACTGGGTAGACTAGTAGACTGATCTATCAAGCACAAATCTAGGTGGACATGCCCACTAGTGATTTCATATGGGGCAGATTTTCGAAATGGCTTGTAAGGGTAATCACAATCACACCTGGTGGTATAATATGACTCCTTTAAAAGTAGGGCACTAAGGAATTTCTTTTTTACGTTGTTTTTTTTTGTAATTTTTTTTGACATTTCTCTTCATCCCGACAGCAATCAATACATAAAATGTTACGGCAAACAAAAATAAACTTTAAAAATGAGCTCTATGCACGTTTTGGGGGAGAGGCTTTGAAGGGAGGTTGATTGGTCTCATAAAAATGCTGACCACACACACACACACACACACACACACACACCTTACCCTGCGCCACTCCCAGGGCACCAAACACTCCCACGCGGGTGTCCCTCTTCCAGGCGGGGTATGTCATGTTGAAATATTCCAGAGAGTCGTTGGTCCAGTTGCTCAGCCACAGGTTCTGGCCGATGAAGGCGATGTTCTGGATCAGGTACATCAGGAACATCATGGTGGAGTACCCCCATCCAACGGCTCGTAGGTACTGCAGGTAGACCGAGAACTTCACCTGCACAGAGACACCGAGGCCGGGATGCCACAGACAGGTTTCAAATGAAATTTAATGCAGGGTGTGTGTGTGTGAGGGTTTTTGTGTGAGTGTCACTCTCCATGTGCGTGTGTGTGCATGATTTTTCCCCCATGGGGTGACGTGAATAGTACCTGTCCTGTTTCCATGGTTTCTTTCTCTATGAGCCTCTGGCCTTTCTTCATATCTGTAGCAAGCTCTTTCTTTGGCGATGAGCTGTTTGACCTCAATCTCACACTGTAGGTAGAGTGGGGGGGGGGGGGGGGGAATCAAACATAGAGGAAAAACATGAAGTGGGATGTTCATTTATAACCAAAGAAAAACACATGGAAGTCTACATTCCGGTGCTGGTGGAAGCTCACTTAGCCTCCACCTCAGGGATCCCCAATTACTTTTCATAGTGGGCCATTTTTTAAATCCCCTTGGAAACAACGGGCCTCTCAACCTCCAACCCCATCGGCCATCGAGCCACCAAACCCATCAGCTCTAAAACTCACCCCTTGACAGGGCTTTGATTGATGAGTCCATCACAGAACTCGTCGATGGCTAGTGACATATAATCTGCTTTTTTGTGATCGGCAAGTATTGCTGAAAAGCGATCCTCTTCTAAAACGTCTACCATTCTTGTCGCGCTATTACTAGACAGTGGTACTTTCTTGATAAACTCTCTCAAAGATGTGTTTCTTTTTTCCATCTTGCCTGAGCACTTAGTCCAGCATATCCACAGCAAGACTTCAAAGGGTCTGTATCTGAGAAAGGTTTTTGCTCTTTGCGAGACGCCACGATACATGGGCCGATGCCTTTCTTCTAATCCTTTCTTTATTAATCATTTTTGCAGAGTTACATAAGCAGATGTTAGATGATATTTTCTGCTTTGTTGTATCAGATCTGGGTGGGAAAGCTTCATTAAAGCCGTTATGTTTAGCTTCAAAATGCCTTTTTATGTCAGCAACCATGTTAACCGATATTGCTTGTAAACAGAGTGAGCAGGTTGGTTTAGCTATGTCATGTCCAGGTAGAATGAATATTATTGAGTCCAATCTGCGTTAAATATTCTATTTTCATTGTCATTTCACTGTTATCCGCCTCGATCTTAGATTCAGTTCAATAGTGTTGCTGGTATTATTTGGCGCACGGGGCGGGCGGCACAGTCCTAGGGGCGAATGGCGCAATTTAATAAATTTAAATTATTTTCTGTGTGGAAAAATTATTATCTCTCTGATTGTGCTTGAAGCAATTAAGTGAGTGAACGCTTTTGTTGTCTCTACTTCTCTGATTGCCGCAATATATGTGGTGACTAAAATTATTATTATTATATATATATATATATATATATATATATATATATATATATATATATATATATATATATATATATATATATATATATATATATATATATATATATGTGCTGTCAAGCGATTAAAATATTCAATCATAGTTAACTTGCGATTATCGCACATTTTTTTCTATTCTAAATATCCCTTGATTTCGTGCTGCTAGCCTTTTAGTGAGATCAGAGTGTGATCACAGTGTTGAGAAGGACAGTAAGAAGAGAGACCCTCAGTGAATCAACCCGGTCCACTTGACATCAGGTAGGTGCATGACAGTGGTAGGCCTTCCGTAAAACTTCAATAGCCCAGGCTTTTATTTGTTTCAATCACTGAACTTTTGAACAAAACTCTTGCTCAGCAAAGATGGGAAATACTATAACATTTATTATTTAAACCAGTATGGATATTCCTACCATACGTAGGCCTATACACATTACCAGGCTGTCGAATAACGCCCACACACACACACACACACACACACACACACACACACACACACACACACACACACACACACACACACACACACACACACACACACACACACACACACACACACGGTGGCGGAGTGGTAATCGGGAGAGTCGGGAGAATTTCCGGTGGGCCGTTAACGTTTCGGGGCTGTTGGGCTGGTTACTGCGGGATAACAATAATGCGTTTATAAAAGTTCCTTGCAGCGCCGTCCGGCAGCCTTAACTGTGCAACCGCAACCTCTTACTCACTCAACAGACGCAGCACATACAATCTGTCAACGTTGCAAACAAGTCGATTTTGTCTATAGGGGAGTAACTGAGCGGCCCCTCCCGAAGTGGTACAGCCCAGGTGGGCCTTGAACTGCGATTGGTCAGAAAGACGTAACAGCTAATGACAAAATTGAACTCTGTGCAAGCTCGAACAGAGTGACACAAACACCCGCTCCCGTTTTTCACACCCGTTTTTTACCCGCTCTGTATCCTTGCTTGCCCCAACAAGTTTGTGCGGCGTGCTTGTTGTTTTGTTTCCGGTGTAGCTAGATCCGGTATGGTGTTGTAGTTTTTCTAACGTGACTAGTTGTTGCTAGACAGCAGGTGAAAAAACGACAACGTTTGCCAAGCAAAAAGAGCGTTAATCGCGATAAAAAAATGAACACTTAAAATTGGTTTGAGTTAACGCCGTTAATAACGCATTAAACTGACAGCACTAATATATATATAAAATTTTATTTTTTTCTCAGTAATGCTTTTGCAGGCCATAAATCAACTCGTGGCGGGCCGGGTGTGGCACGCGGGCCGCCTTTTGGGGACCACTGCTCTATCTGCATTTGTTACTATTGCTATAGTCATTGTCGTATCCGTTTTCATTTAACTCTCCTGTTGTTTTGTAACTGGAGCTGTTGAAATTCACTTATGGACACATTGGAAAACCTAAAAAAAAAAACTAAAACGCTGATTTGATAATCAATATTGATTGTATGCTTTTGATTGTTGTCGGCCTCGCTCACACTGTGTTGGTTTAGAAGCACCTGCCTCTTCAATAATGCAAACGAGAAATGTGCAGAACAGCTCCTGGTGTTCCATTGTTCTCTCTCCTCCCGTCTCTCTGGGCCACAGTCCCTAGCGCTCCAGGTCCCTCCTTCTCTCTGACTCCCTCCCACAGTCCCTAGCGCTCCAGGTCCCTCCTTCTCTCTGACTCCCTCCCACAGTCCCTAGCTCTCCAGGTCCCTCCTTCTCTCTGACTCCCTCCCACAGTCCCTAGCTCTCCAGGTCCCTCCTTCTCTCTGACTCCCTCCCACAGTCCCTAGCTCTCCAGGTCCCTCCTTCTCTCTGACTCCCTCCCACAGTCCCTAGCTCTCCAGGTCCCTCCTTCTCTCTGACTCCCTCCCACAGTCCTTAGCTCTCCAGGTCCCTCCTTCTCTCTGACTCCCTCCCAGTCCCTAGCTCTCCAGGTCCCTCCTTCTCTCTGACTCCCTCCCACAGTCCTTAGCTCTCCAGGTCCCTCCTTCTCTCTGACTCCCTCCCACAGTCCCTAGCTCTCCAGGTCCCTCCTTCTCTCTGACTCCCTCCCACAGTCCCTAGCTCTCCAGGTCCCTCCTTCTCTCTGACTCCCTCCCACAGTCCCTAGCGCTCCAGGTCCCTCCTTCTCTCTGACTCCCTCCCACAGTCCTTAGCTCTCCAGGTCCCTCCTTCTCTCTGACTCCCTCCCACAGTCCCTAGCGCTCCAGGTCCCTCCTTCTCTCTGACTCCCTCCCACAGTCCCTAGCTCTCCAGGTCCCTCCTTCTCTCTGACTCCCTCCCAGTCCCTAGCTCTCCAGGTCCCTCCTTCTCTCTGACTCCCTCCCACAGTCCCTAGCTCTCCAGGTCCCTCCTTCTCTCTGACTCCCTCCCACAGTCCTTAGCTCTCCAGGTCCCTCCTTCTCTCTGACTCCCTCCCACAGTCCCTAGCTCTCCAGGTCCCTCCTTCTCTCTGACTCCCTCCCACAGTCCCTAGCTCTCCAGGTCCCTCCTTCTCTCTGACTCCCTCCCAGTCCCTAGCTCTCCAGGTCCCTCCTTCTCTCTGACTCCCTCCCACAGTCCTTAGCTCTCCAGGTCCCTCCTTCTCTCTGACTCCCTCCCACAGTCCCTAGCTCTCCAGGTCCCTCCTTCTCTCTGACTCCCTCCCACAGTCCCTAGCTCTCCAGGTCCCTCCTTCTCTCTGACTCCCTCCCAGTCCCTAGCTCTCCAGGTCCCTCCTTCTCTCTGACTCCCTCCCACAGTCCTTAGCTCTCCAGGTCCCTCCTTCTCTCTGACTCCCTCCCACAGTCCCTAGCTCTCCAGGTCCCTCCTTCTCTCTGACTCCCTCCCACAGTCCTTAGCTCTCCAGGTCCCTCCTTCTCTCTGACTCCCTCCCACAGTCCCTAGCTCTCCAGGTCCCTCCTTCTCTCTGACTCCCTCCCACAGTCCCTAGCTCTCCAGTCGTGCAGGCTCACCTCCCTTGGCTCCGCAGGCTGCGGCGAATGCTGCCCTCCCTCTTCAGCGTGCCCGTCACCACGTCCTCGGGGGCGCAGTCTGCCTGGAGGTCCTCCCCTCCGGAGACCTCGTCCTCCTCCACCCCAACAGCCTCTGATTGGACAGAGATGGGGTTTGATGGGTTTTACCCGACGCAGACACACGGACACGCGCAACGAGAGAACCGCACAAGAGGGTCTTTGTGTAATCGTGGTCGGAAATGTCCCTGTGATGCCCGTTTACTGTAATAACAATATTACAGTACATTGTAACTGATATCATGATAGCCATGGGACCATAATTCAAGAGATAATTATAACACGACATTGATAAATAGGCCTAATTGATTCTGATTGGTCACTTAAGGCTTTCAGCGGTTTGCTATCAGCAGACCGCAGCAGGGAATAACAGACCATTACCTTGGATGGTATTTTCAACCATAGCATCCGTCGGACTATTCACTTTTTAAAAAGGATACATTACAATCATTTTAATATGAATGAAATATCTTGTTGTTTGGATATCTTGCGTCAAATTAAACATTTCTTGGTCATTATTGCGAAATAAACAAAGAGAATCATCAAATCCTCCCTGTCTGTACATTATCCCTCAGTTAACATACTATTTAATAACACACACACACACACACACACACACACACACACACACACACACACCTGCCGCGGCTGCCTTGGCCTGCTGCTGGCCCTCCTCCTTGGCGTACGTGTCCAGGAACTCGGAGAAGGCCCCCTTGGTGGCCCGCAGGTTCTGGTAGGAGCCTACCTCTGACACCACCCCCTCCACCAGCACCACGATCTCATCCACGTAGGGCAGGAAGCTCACCCCGTGGGTCACCAGGATGCGCGTCTGCACGCACAGCAACAAAGAGCCGGGGGGGGTCAGGGGAGGGGGGGCTCAGCTCTGGTATTCCTTTGGGGAGGGGTTTTCCTTCCCATTATTGCATTCCAATAATATTTTCAACTGAGTGGAGAAAAGCGGACAGAGCGATCTGACGCTCCAAATCGTTTTGGAAATAAGGACATTTGACTGGCTGTGGGTGATTCATCGCTGGCTCCATATATAGATGAACATAATAGGGAATAAAAGAGAACGGAGGGCAGTTTAAGTTTGTGCATTTCTTTATGCTTGGCCATGCCTCACCTTGTCTTTGAGAAGGCCCTTGGGCCCGATGACCTCCTGGAAGAGGTGCTTCCCCACATGGGAGTCCACGGCCGACAGCGGGTCGTCCAGCAGGTAGATGTCTGAGTGGCTATAGGCCGCCCGGGCCAGGCTGATACGCTGCTTCTGCCCTCCAGACAGGTTAATACCCTGGAGGACAGGAGGGAGAGGAGAGGAGAGGAGAGGAGAGAGGAGAGAGCAGAGGGGAGGGGAGAGAGCGAAGGAGAGGAGAGACGGGAGAGGAGGGAGGACAGAGCAAAGGAGAGGAGGAGGGGAGAGGAGAGGAGAGGAGAGGAGAGAGTGAAGGAGAGGAGAGACGGGAGAAGAGAGACGGGAAAGGAGGGAGGACAGAGCAAAGGAGATGAGAGGAGAGGAGAGGAGAGGGGAGAGGAAAGGAGAGGAGAGGGGAGAGAGCAAAGGAGCGGAGAGGATAGGAGACGGGAGGAGAGGATAGAGAGCGAAGGTGAGGAGAGACGGGAAAGGAGGGAGGACAGAGCAAAGGAGAGGAGAGAGGGGAGAGGAGAGGAGAGGAGAAACAAGAGGAGACAATAATAAGACGAGGCGAGACAGGAGAGAAGAGGAGAAGTTCCAGACCAGAGAGAAGAAGAGCGGAGAAAGAAGAAGAAGATCAAATGAATGCTGGCACACTTGAACACACAGAAAGACAAAGCTAGCGCAGTTACACAAGTTATTTCTGCGCATGCTGTTCCCTCTTCGAGTCCGGCTCAGCGAGAGAGGAGGCTCCGGAGTCTCACCTTCTCCCCGATCTCTGTGAGGTCCCGGCCGGGTAGCAGCTCCAGGTCGGGGCCCAGGGCGCAGGCCTCCAGCACCCCCTGGAAGCGCTCGCTGTCGTGGGGGCCACCAAACAGGATGTTGTCCCTGAGGGTGGCGTTCTGGATCCAGGCCTGCTGGGGCACGTAGGCTACCGAACCCTGGGGAGAATATTCACACTCATTTATTATTCAGAGTCAGGTGGTTTATCTTCCGCTGATGAATGTAACCGGTGAATTGGTAAGGGTTAGGGATCTTGTTTGAGGCCAATCTTGTTCAGGGATCCTACCGCTGGACTTTGTACATTGGGGATCAAACTTAGATCCATTGCACTAACCAGGAGACTATCCTGCCCATGAATAGTGCAGATTTACTTGATATTAATATTGATTGTCGTCTTAATATATTTTATATTTTTTACCTCCAAAAATATTCAATTATTTATTTTGGTAGATGGGTGTAATGGTCTCAACATCTTTTAATTTAGAATGGGAATGTAAACGAATGCAAAGGATTCCTCAGCGTGTGACTAGTCACGTTTCCATCTAAAAGGTGAAGCGAATCTTTAGAAAGTTTGCAAAAAAGTAATTCGAATTAGGTGCGTTTCCATCACGTGGTTGGAGCGGAAAACTACACACATTCCAGGGCTTGTCGTATCCTTTTGATAACATCTTCTCTTAGGTCCTGATATGTGGTGGAATTGCGTTGTTTTCCATCTAAAATAGCTGTAATGTTTTTTTCTTCGATGAGAGCAAGGAAAAGTTTTACCTCTTCAGCGGTCCACACGTATCTATTATTCCCATTGGCCATCAGTTCCATAGACATATGTACATATTTATAATTCAAAATTTGTCGCAGTCTTTATACCACAGATAATCCAGGGTCTATAGCATATAACTGCGTTTTCTGCATTTTTCACAATGTACCAGCTCTCGTTTTGAGGGCTGAACAGACAATTTGACTGGAATTACTTAGGTGTCCATATATCAGGGATTAATGGACATGGTATAATTAAAGGATATGCAAACATAGACATCATATATATATATATATATAAATAATATAGGATGTCTATGTATACAAACGCTTAAAATATATATATATTGACGCTACAAGTTGATGTCGGCAGGGTTGCTAAGGCCGGTCGTTATGCGGATATCGGAAAGACGTCAGTCCTGTGTGTTCAATGTTCGCTAGCTGTTTTTTAGTCCCAGCTGTTTCGAAAAAGTGTGTTTTCATCTCCCATTTTGCGCATTTACTCTCTTTCGCATTTCTCAAAAACCACTTCAAGCGAGCAGATAAACTTTTTTGTGAATTAGAGGATTTTTATGCGAATTTTGGTGTTTCCATCACGTTTACTGATTCGATACTTCAAAATGTGCATAAAATCAGGGGGATGGAAACGCAGCTATTGACAGCGTGCGAGTGACAGCACGCGAGTGACAGCGTGCGAGTGACAGTGACCTGCAGGTTGACAAAGCCCTTGATGCTGTGCAGCTCCCCGAGGATCGCCGAGATGAGGGAGGACTTCCCAGAGCCAACAGCCCCCACCACCGCCACCAGCTTCCCCCGCCCAACATCCAGGGAAATGCTGGGAGACACACACACACACACACACACACAGTTAGTGTGGAGTCTGAATGCATACTGTGCCGTCCCTTCTGAAGGAGTGTGTATATAGCGTGTATGACATGGGCCAGGGGCCGTGATGGATTCGATCAGCACACTCACTTCTTCAGCACAGGATCCACTTCTTTCTCCCAAGTGAAGGTTCCGTCACAGATGCTCAGCGCTGTGTCTGAAGGGAGGACAACGCAGGGTGGGAGAGGGTGAGTCACATACAAAGGTCACACACACACACACACACACACACACACACACACTCACTGAAGCTGGAGTCGTGGCGCACGATGTCCGGGTCCAGGTCATCACCCCCCAGGAACTTTTCGAGGCGCTTCTTCGACACTGCCGTCTAAACATAAACAAACAAATACACCTCAGTACTTAATCAACTATCTCCATGTATGAGTGTGTGTTTGTGTGTGTGGAACAGCGTATGTGTGTGTTTGGGTGTAACAGTTTGTGTGTGTGCGTGGCGTGTGTGTTTGAGACAAGGAAATGGAAAAACAGTAAGTCTGGTTACTAGGCTAAATAATGAAAACCAAAAAACGACCTTCATTATATTGCTTATGCAACATTTTAACCACCAGTTGGCAGAGTAGACAACAGGTTCATTACGTGACTGTAACACCGTGGCCTCAGCCCACAGAGGGAAGTGCTCTGTCCTTAACAGACATTAACACGTGTCATGGGTCCTCAAAGAACACCCTGTCACATGAGAGTGTCCTTATACAATACCAGGAGATCACTTGAAATCCAATTTCACCTGCATGTCATAACGATCACCCCAGTGCAAGGCTTGGCAGTGTAGCGCATCGTGGAACTAATGAGAAAAACGTGTTTTCATGTCTAGCAATTTCACACTACTTTTGCAGGGACTGGTTTTGCCAAGTCACACAGATTAGCTGTTTTGTCAGACTGGTTCTTTACAGTTTGGGGCATAGTTTCAGGGGATAAACGTACTCTCTGAGTGAGTGAGTGAGTGAGTGAGTGAGTGAGTGAGTGAGTGGGTGGGTGAGTGAGTGAGTGAGTGGGTGGGTGAGTGGGTGAGTGGGTGAGTGAGTGGGTGGGTGAGTGAGTGGGTGAGTGAGTGGGTGGGTGGGTGAGTGAGTGGGTGGGTGAGTGAGTGGGTGAGTGAGTGGGTGAGTGAGTGAGTGAGTGGGTGAGTGGGTGAGTGGGTGAGTGGGTGAGTGAGTGAGTGAGTGAGTGGGTGAGTGGGTGAGTGAGTGAGTGGGTGAGTGAGTGGGTGGGTGGGTGAGTGAGTGGGTGGGTGAGTGAGTGGGTGGGTGAGTGGGTGAGTGGGTGAGTGAGTGGGTGAGTGAGTGAGTGAGTGGGTGAGTGGGTGAGTGAGTGAGTGAGTGGGTGGGTGAGTGAGTGGGTGAGTGAGTGAGTGGGTGGGTGGGTGAGTGAGTGAGTGAGTGGGTGAGTGAGTGGGTGAGTGGGTGAGTGAGTGGGTGAGTGAGTGAGTGAGTGGGTGAGTGAGTGAGTGGGTGGGTGAGTGAGTGGGTGAGTGGGTGAGTGAGTGGGTGAGTGAGTGAGTGAGTGGGTGAGTGAGTGAGTGGGTGGGTGAGTGAGTGGGTGAGTGGGTGAGTGGGTGAGTGAGTGGGTGGGTGGGTGAGTGGGTGAGTGAGTGGGTGAGTGGGTGAGTGGGTTTCCGTACACACCTGCACCATGATGGCGATGAGCATCGGCAGCATGGTGAGGGGGAAGCGCAGGATGTTGAAGAGCGCGATGGCGGTGAAGGCCTTCTCTGCGTCCAGCACGTTCTCCGAACTCACAGCGACAAACACCCCGAACGTGGCCAGTGAGACCTGCAGCCAACACACACTGAGGGGACGTCCTACCAGACGCTCCAGCTACTTTCCTTTAATTCTTCATCGTTCACCATTACTCTTTATCTATTCATTTTGCATGTCTTTCATTTACCAATGTATACATATTTGTTTCTACAACTCATCAGGGGCGTTTCTAGGTTTCTGAAACATCCATGGTTTAGCCCAGAGGGAAAATGGCACATTATTTTGTATGCAATTTTTTCACAATGCTTTACCTAAATAAACAAAATACACAGTTTATTATAGCTTTAAATAGCTACCTGACTGCTGTGCTGCTTATCCCCAAACATCTAAAGTTCCATTCAAGTTATTTCAGACTAAAATGAATACAAGTGAGACAGACCATCCATCCATCCATCCGCCTGGGGATAAGATAGGTTCATTCACTTGAGGTGTTAAACAGTATGGTTATTTTTTTAAACTGATTATACTCTTGCCAGAAGGACTATCTAGAAGGACTAGGCTACTTTATTTTGAGATGCTCCTGGAAACCCCATGACTCTTTCTAAATAACTAACTACCATTAGTGACTAGAATCATTTTATTCCTTCTAGAGTCTAGTTACCAGTAAATATACCAATAAATATATTTTTTTAACCAAAGTTTTATTCAGGGCTTTATCCCTGAATAAAGCCTAGTGAAGCAACTGCAACTCGTATTGTGTACATAAATATACTTTCCATGTATTTATATTTTGCTGTTGTCGGGCACGTCTCAATTACTGTGCTATACTTCCTGCCATGCGACCCTAGTTTCTTATGTTATTTATCGAAGTCTGTCTATTTCTGCCTCGTCAGTCCCCGTCCCTGGACCTACCAAAGAAGGGGCGCAGTAGAAGATGAAGGTGGAGAAGGAGTTGAGGTACTAGGACCTACCAAAGAAGGGGCGCAGTAGAAGATGAAGGTGGAGAAGGAGTTGAGGTACTAGGACCTACCAAAGAAGGGGCGCAGTAGAAGATGAAGGTGGAGAAGGAGTTGAGGTAGGCAAACTTCCTCATGACCTGCAGCTCCTGCCCACGGATGCCCTCCACCTGAGTTTGGAAGGACGGCTCCCAGGCAAACAGCTTCAGGATCTGCGGAGGAAATGAACGTATGGTCATGAGGAACCTCAGGGTTCTGCTCCTGACGGGGGTCATGAGGAACCTCAGGGTTCTGCTGACGAGCGGGCGCAGATGGTGTCTGCTGCATAGGAGGAGATCTTGGGCCTTGCCGTTCTTCAGATGAACAACCTTTTACTTTGAGGCTTTTATCACCCAAACCTGCCACGTAGCAATGTTTTAACAACATGACCGACAATCAAGGGGAAAATCTGCATAGTCACACTCACCTTCATGCCGTTGAGGATTTCATTCATGATTTTCAGCCTCTTGTCTTTGTACTCCATGTTCTTAATCTGAAAGGAGGAAAACAGAAAAGAGGAAGTTTTGAAGGTTTGATCTTAATAAGCCCCTGAAGCTATCGAGAGAACCACTCAAGGGTAAATATTTGAATTCAATGGCAATTCAATGCTTGTGTGCATGCATGTGTGTGTGTGTGTGTGCACATAAGAGCACGCGCATATGTGTGCAGGATTGTGTGTATGTGTGCCTGCCTGTGCATGTGTTCCTTTGTGAGTGTATCAATGCCTATATGTGTGTATCAATGTGTGCATGCAAGTGCCTGTGTGTGTGAGTGCAAGAATTAGTTAGTGCTTGCGTCATGCGTGCACACACACACACACACACACGCACACACAGGATATTCTCCTGACCTGCAGCTTCCGGGCCTTGGTGGCGAGGAACCCGTTGATGGGCACCATGAGCACCATGATGGCCAGGCCGGCCAGCACCGACGGGCCCAGCTCCAGCCACAGGAAGGCGACGGCCAGGAAGATCTGCAGGGGGCAGGACCACAGCAGGTGGATGAAGCTGAAGATGTCGTTGAAGCGCTGGGCGTCAGCAGACATGAGGTTCACCGTCTCCCCCACTGTGGACTCCTTGCGGGAGCTGTTGGACACCACCAGCGCCTGTGGGGGGGGGCGACACAGGAGACCGAGAACGTATCAGTAAAGACGCACCCTGGTCAATCGGTACTTGCGTTTAAGTCATCTGTACATTCTATGGTCAGTCAATGTATCACTGGGTCTCACTTTATGCACACACTAGTGCAGTTCAAAACATTCCAAACGTGCTTCTTTGTGTTGCTTGTTTGGCGTCCGGTGTTGCTGCCTGCAGAAGCGCTCTTCACAACAACTTCACACTCGACAATTCACCTCCTCTGCAAAACACCCAGCAGTGCAGTGCCCACTCCGGGCCTGCTGAGAACAACACGCCGCACCGCACTGCCTTGGGTCCGCAGCGCTAGACCTGCCAGGGAGGGTCCTGCTCCAGGGTGTTTGGAACGGGCCTGGAGCAGGACCTGCCAGGGATGGTCCTGCTCCAGGCCAGGGCGGGTCCTGCTCCAGGCCAGAGCGGGTCCTGCTCCAGGCCAGGGCGGGTCCTGCTCCAGGCCAGGGAGGGTCCTGCTCCAGGCCAGGGCAGGTCCTGCTCCAGGCCAGAGCGGGTCCTGCTCCAGGCCAGGGCGGGTCCTGCTCCAGGCCAGGGAGGGTCCTGCTCCAGGCCAGGGCGGGTCCTGCTCCAGGCCAGGGCGGGTCCTGCTCCAGGCCAGAGCGGGTCCTGCTCCAGGCCAGGGCGGGTCCTGCTCCAGGCCAGGGCGGGTCCTGCTCCAGGCCAGGGCGGGTCCTGCTCCAGGCCAGGGCGGGTCCTGCTCCAGGCCAGAGCGGGTCCTGCTCCAGGCCAGAGCGGGTCCTGCTCCAGGCCAGGGAGGGTCCTGCTCCAGGCCAGAGCGGGTCCTGCTCCAGGCCAGAGCGGGTCCTGCTCCAGGGTGTTTGGAGCGGGCCGATGGCTAGGCCCCCGGTATTGCTGCTTCACGAGAGGCGCTCATTCTAACAACTTTTCACTCAACACTGAAACTTCCTTTCATCAGTAATAGCGTGTGGTCGATTAGGATGAATGGTTGTAGAAAACAGGACTGACGGAGACACTCCTCTAATTAGATTGAGAGATAGAGATCTATAATAAGATTGAGAGATAGAGATCTATAATAAGATTGAGAGATAGAGATCTATAATTAGATTGAGAGATAGAAATCTCTATGTAGCACACTTACAAATAACATGCCACTTTATTTTGTGTTAAAAAAATTATAATCTATATTTCTGACTCATATCTATCCCCTTTTGTGTTCTTGTGTATTTTATAAATATCGTTTTTGACACTTTATAATTATTGTTGTTTTGTGTTATGTGTATTTGTATGATGTGTCCTACTTGGTTTTCTTATTTATTTACTTTTGTTCGAAATAAAGACGAAATTAACTTCAACTCTCACTAAATACCCTCTAAACCCTCACACTTCCGTCTCTGACGACACCAGCAACCTCTGAGAGTGCTGTGGATGGTGTTTTTTTTGTCTACTACAGCTGATTTGACAGAGTTGTTGGAGAAAGAAAAGAAATCGCTGCACAATGGTGATGTGTTGTGTTGGAACCACAGAGGCCAAGAGCTGACAGTGTCTTTCAGCTCCGAGAGAAAAGTAAACCTTGTTCAGGGGGGAATGGCAGCCGACCGTACGAACCTTCTTGTACACAGCGGCCATGATGGAGGTGCGGACCTTCATACCCAGGACAAAGCAGCGCTGGAAGTACTGCTGGAGGAACAGGGACTGGAGGATGGCCACCAGAACCAGCAGCACAGAGTACATGTAGCCGTGCCAGTCAGGGGCGTCTTCGTTCTGGGTGAAGGAGATCATCAGCCTGAAATAGTACGTGAATGGAGTTTTTAGAGCAAATAATCGTTACCATGGGAATGGGCCTAGTGTGTGGGTGGACGCTCAATTACGGCCACGTAAATTAATGAGGATGCAATTCTCGACAATAACAAGACAAAGTTACGATAATGAATAAATAAGTTAAATGTATAAATAAAACAAAAAATGTAAAAAAGGTAATACTTGGATTCTCTGCGGTGCACTGCTGTGCTAAACCCCTTCTTTAATTATCTGAATAAAGACATCCTCCCCTTGATTTCGCTCAAAGACAAAACAAATCCTTTTTCTTTCAAAAACTAGGATAACAATGTTATATTTTCGCTAAGAGTTAAACTATTGAGGAACTGTCCCCAGTTCCCAGAAGTTTACTTTTGCAGGTTAATAATTCAAACAGATGATACGTTGAGTCAGAATTCAGGGAAAGACATAACATTCAGTCTAATATAAAAACTTTTCACATACCGACTATTCTCAGTTAAGTTAAAATGAAGACTCATGCTGTGAGATTTAGCAGTTAACTCCAAGATTATCAAACCACGGATGCAATTCCAATTTCTTTCCATCGTCAATTTGTTTGAGATAATGCAAACAACTTCATATAGCAAGGATTTTATAGGATTACACCAAAACTATTGTATTCCGTAATACACAATGTATTTTTTCATTCGTGTTAGCATTTACCCTTAACATCAACTTAACGTGTATTGAAGTAATAGACTTTCTCTACATTGACACTTCATAAAAGTGTGCTAACCCATGACTGCAGTAGGCTTTTTAATCAGTGACATATGTGACACTTCTGAACGATGACACAATGGCTTGTCCCTTTACGGGACTAGAGATGGCAGAGAGTTCCTTGTACCCTGCAAAGTGCCAAATGTTCTGCTAGCATCAGCAAACACAAAGAACATTTGTGTTTAGCAAAGATTTGGGACACATCAGTGTGGGACCTAGAATGCTATGTTAATTGTCCCAGATCTCCACATTAACGTGCTAGAACGGGCCTTTTGACTCAGAGCGATTGAGTACTTGAAGAAAAGTGTATTTCGAGATCAGTCAAAGGTTACTTGACATGATGTCTATAATGTGTGACTAGCATGATAAAAACAGCATGTTTCTTTAAGGATTCATTGTAATATTTAACAGTAGATAGGCCTATCTTAAATCATTATTTTGAAAACGAATGAGAAAAACAGATTTTAAAATGACTCGTTTGAATGATTGACTGAAGGAATATTTCAAAAAGACTCACTTCAGGAGTTGAGGACTGACGAAGGCTAGCAGGTCCTGCAGGAGCTTGAAGAACGCCGACTCGATCAGAGTTCTCTTGAAGCACTTGAAGATGGTGAAAATGAGCCACGCCTGAGGGTAGTTCTCATCTTCCTTCACCTTTTCTTCCTTCCCTTTCTTGCCCTTTTTCTTCCCCTCCATTTCCTCCTTATGAGATGGGACAAAGTTGAGTAATAAATCATCATTATAATAACACTACGCATGCACATCTGGTCCTAGACACAGCCCCTCTGCTCCGCCCAACTTGAACCGAAGCAGTGCCTTACGATCCTGATCCCAATCTATCCAATCATCACAACCTCCACATCCCTTCACCTTTGTGCCGTTAACATCTACCATGACATGCACACCCGTGTGTGTGTGTGTGCTCGAGTTTCATATGCACCATCATCAGTACGTCTTGGCTGACGCCGTTCTGCTTGGATGGCAGGCGTTCCTTCGCAGGCTTTGCTTCGGACTTCTTCTTCTCGTAGCGGAGGCGGGCGTCGCCCAGCTCTGATTCCATGTGGGAGTGGAAGTGGCGATGTATCTGACTGGTACTGTCCACCTCCTTCAGCTCCCACAGGTCCTCCTGCACCAGGGGCCGCTTGTAGCCGTTCAGCACCATGCTAACACCACCGCAAAGGGGAGGGGGATCAGAGAGCCGCCGGGGGGGTACACCGGAAGTGAGGTCTGGGTGTCTGTCTGTGTGTGTGTGTACCTGTTAAACCAGTTGAAGGTGATTCTACTTAAAAAGGCCGCCCCTGCCTCTGGATTCTACGGGAAACAAAAAGAAAGAAAAGAGCGCGTTTGGAATTGACCAAAGCCCCCGGTGGTCCCTTGTGCTTTGATCTGGGCGGTGCCGGTACCTTCTTGACCACCTCCGCTGCGTCTCGGGGGACGTCTGCCAGGGCGGACACGACCAGCCCTACCAGCTCCAGGGCGAATGAGATGTAGAAGAAGCTGTATCTGGGGATATCCGGCACCTCTCCCTAAACAGGACAACAAGCGGTCCAACAGGGGTATGACCGGGTTGGACAGGAGGTGGAGCAGCGTAGGGTATCTTTACATTCATTTGACCTCAGAGCAGCCACTCCCTATTTTGAAGAAATTCCCGCCGAAGTGAGAGGTCTAAAAATATCAGCGTTACTTAAGTTACGGCTGCTGCGTTTGACCCCCTGCCACGACACACACAACCCCATTCCCCCCTTCCTGTACACACCAGTCTGAGCGCCGCTCGCAACATCGTCTGGAAGGGGAAGATGTCACAGCCCACCAGGAGCATCCAGAACAGGAAGAGGGTGGAGGAGTCCACGGCTCCTTCCCTTCGCCGCACTCCCTCCTGGTACAGCATGACCAACATCTGCACAGAAAGCAGAAACTCTCAGCATCATGACATCTGAGCTCTGAGAGCTCAATGTTACGGAAGCAATGTACACAGAGAACTGAAACTCTCTACCCATCGTCCATTACAGGGCGGATGGCTGTTAACACGTGAGCTAACAGGACAATGTTTCTGAAACAATAGAGGAAACAAAGTTCCCCTGTGGTTCTCGTCCATTGAAGGGAACGTCATGATATTAGCTTCTTAACGTGTTAGCTTAGCGAAATGATCAAGAAGCGATGGGGGATAGAAACGGTCTAAGTGTTTTGTTGTTTTTGTACCCATGAGATGGCGTAGATAATGGGGTTGACATAGAACACCAATGCATGGCTCCCAGTTCCACTCGATGCACCATAGTCCTCTCCTAGCGTCAGGGCCAGGCCAGCGAGGGCAATAATGAACAACAGGCCAGCCACCAGCTGAGGAGAGCAGACACAACCAATTAGGCCCTCTTATTATGGAACTCAAACCATGAAGAATGGATATATTAATTCATCAAACACAATTCATTTTGAATGAATGATACAATTTGACCTTAACTTGTATATGGGTTTTAGATTGAGCCAATACAATTTTATCAAACTATAACGCAATTAATCAGTTTGAATAATATCTTCATGCGTCGTCTGTACTGGTCCTCCTACAGATCCAAACCTGCTTGCTGAGGTACAGCCTGGAGACGTGGTAGGGCTTCCCGCGGCTCCTGAACAGGGCGGCCAGGTGCCAAGGGCTGCAGAGCCAGAGGAACCCCAGGGGCAACCAGACCAGCACGGTCTGCTCCAGGCACACGGGCAGGTCGGGCTCCTCCGTGTCCAGGTAGGACGAGTTCTGAGAAACACATCACAGGAGGATTCATACAACCGTATAGAGGACATTCATGCTAGTGCAGCTATATGTAACAGACAGTATATATTATGTAAACAGTATATATAAATATAACTGTCTAAAAGTCAATGCAAAAATAAAGCAGCTATACAGAATAAATCTCTACACTCTAAATTAAAATATCGGGAGGGACAATTGGGATCAACAATGAATAAGAAACTCAATGTCAAAACATTGAAGATCATTATATTCCCCTCATATATATTCATCAATTGATAATCAATTGATAATCTGTTATCGTCGCCCACTGATACATCCCACAATATCAGTCGTCCGAAAAACGTCTGCAGGGGACACGTGTCTACTTTGTACATGTAATCCAAATCATGGAGGGTCAACAGGAAGGACCCCAGAACGGTGCTCAGATCATTGAGGCTGGGGCCCGTTGGGCAGATAGTCCATAGGACTATCCAGCAGACAGCAGGGGGTCCCAGGATGTCTCTCCCCCCCCCCCCGGCCTCATGTGGGCCAGCATTTGTGTCGGTCCATGCTCTTAAAGATGGAGGATGTGAGGGGAAATCCTTCGGTGGATTCATTTTGTCTACCTGCCAACGGTCCAATATGTCATCCATTGGTTGGTGGCAGGTGTAAACTTTGTACGCGGTAAGGGTTGCACCCAGTCATTAGGAACACCGGGGGTCTTAGTCCACTGATGTTCCTGAGGGGGCAGGGAGCTGCTGGCGAGAGCTGTGGGGCTTATCAATGAGACTCTGGTATGTAGTCTGCGTTGTGGTCCTCACGTGGTCATCCTGAAGGTTGTCGTCCATCTTCCTGCTGTGCACGTCTCTTCTCTGCCCCCTCAATGTCTTTTGTACCCTCCAAGCTCCACCATAGGCCCAGACCTGAAGAAGGCCCTCTTCTAGTCGCCTTCAAAGCTACTACAATAAAACGATTGACGAGCAATTATAAATATTAACGCCGTTCAAAATTGCTGAGTCACACTCTTTCGTATGCCAACGATTAATGTTCGTTAAGAGAAGGTAAAAACACGGAAATAGCAATATGAGTAGTTTGCTGTAGCCTATGTTTTACTATTTTGTTATGTTTAGTGTGGCTACTCATCGACTCTGCTGTATTTTAATTGTCAAAATCTGACCTTTACACACACACACACACACACACACACACACACACACACACACACACACACACACACACACACACACACACACACACACACACACACACACAAACAGCTTCCGTTCAGCGAAGAAACCTCAGATCTAATGTTTCCGTTATAAACAGACGGCACCTCTGATTTACTTAGAATGGTGAAATGTTATCTTGAAAACTACAAGCAGTAAATTGAAGGCCTATGTTTTCGTTCATATGGGAATGTTTGCGGTTGTTCGTGGACATTAAATCGAAGCACAACGAACATTGTAACCAAGTGAGTGAACAAAGTGTTAAAAGTTTCTAAAAAAATATCCGTTCTGATCGATTCACCCTTTAAAGTTTCACTTTACAGCAAACAATTTAAAATACCTGACATTCTCCACCCTCCTGGTTACACTCACCCAGAAGACCGAGCCGCAGTATTCGTCCAGCGCCGCGGCAGGCATAGCTGCCTGGAGATGAGCGCCAACGCCGCTCAGATGGCCAGACAATAACCCCACCAACACACGTGTCGGTGTCGGGACACTGGCTTTAGGGGCGCCCGCACGCCTGCGGCAATTTCCACGGCTCCAGGGACGGCAGTGCGTGTGAGTGTGTGACCGCGAAGGACTTTCAGTTATGAAACCTCTAAAAACAGAGCTGACAGTTAAGCCTCTTCATTCACACACACAGGACAAGACTAGCACACCCAGTGGTCCTGTATCTCGCGTTAGGTGCCGGCTGGTTAATGTATAGCCCGAGACTTAAGCAATGCGTCCTTTAAAGACCGTCCCCAAGGATGGATACTGACCATTACAAACAATTAGTCACTGCGCTGTAAACAAAAGCAATCACTGCTTAGTAGCCTATTCTAGAACGCTGGCACACTACATAACTGTAGACTGTAGCCTAAATGAGTGACACGATGAACAAGGCTCCTCCCTTGCACCATAGTCTGTCCTAACTGGAGAGCTGGGTCGGAGAGCTCTAGTGTCTCCGGCAAAGCAGAGGGGAAAAAAGCATGGGCAGAAGTGCGTGTTTGAACGTGCCGAGGGGTAGATGAAAGGCTATAGCGGGACTTACACAACCAAACCCCTCCTCCCCCTTCCTGCCCATGTGTGTTTATGGAAGCGCTCCGTAGAAGGGTTGTCGGGGGGTGGGTGGGCGTGGGGTTCACGCACGCTACGTCTTTCACGTAGCATCCCTTTAATTCTCCAGCTATACATATGCGTGTGCTTGGCATTCCACCGGTATCAGTGCACGTGGATCTGTATATTTGTTGTGTTTCTATAAAACATGTAGTAAATTATTGTGAGCTTTTCTTTTCTTGCATGAACCCACTGCATCCAGAACCGCCGTGAATACAGTTAGGTTAAGGCTCACCCAACAAATATGTTGCTTTGATGCTTGCTAGAGAACAATGGCTCTGAGGTAGGTTGGACGCAGTTAAGAGGGTCCCTGCTGCTAGCCAAGGACATTTGGCTTACAATATGAGAGCGAAGCAGGCCTACCGTTCAATCTCTCTCTCTCTCTCTCTCTCTCTCTCTCTCTCACCACCTCTCTCCACCTCTCTCTATATACCTCTCTCTCTCTACATCTGTTTCCCATTCGGAACACGAAATCCTCAAAGAGCTGGTTCCCCAAAACACATCTTAAAACAGAGCTCCACATATTGTTTGCTCTTCCTCTGTTTTCTCCCAGTGTAAGAGGTGATTATCGCTGGGCGTGTCCTGTCTGCTCATTACAGCAAACAAACGAAATACTAACTTTGCCTTAATTTGATTTAAGATCTCTGCTTGCGGGGAGTGCCTGCTATAAATGCATAAATAAGACTGGTAAGAGGTAAAATGCCATCAGATACCCAATTAGCAATATCCATGCAGTTGTGTGCGTGTGTTAAAGATAATGAAGTATGTATTTATACTTCATTACCAAACAATAAACATGGCTTCCATGTGTAAACAGTCCAAGTCTACAGTCCAATGCCTCTCGTGTCCAAAGCCAGAGCAAAGGAAAGCAATAACTATAGCATTTAGCAAGATAGCATGATAAGAATTAGTCATAGCCTAATAAAGTTGAGCTTCAATCACTGTAGCGTGACTCTTTTGGTTACGTACCATAAAGCTGGTGATAATATAACTAGTGAAAGGTTATGCAAGGCGCTTCACTCATTGGTCTTTTTCTGTTCTGCTGATAGTCAACATGTGTAAAGAAATGTTATGCAGGGTGCTGTACTCATTTGCAGGATGACCCTGACCATCTAAACACGATCTCTTGGTTAATCATTACATCCCTGTTGATAGCAACATCAGACTCACTCCAACATGGATGAGTTTGCAATTTTGAGTGTGTGTGAGACCAAGGATGGCAGCATGACATAGGCAAATATTCTAAGGCCCAAGTAATCGTACATATTTAAAAAGTATTATAAGGTATCAAATATATGTGTATATGTCAATATAAAGATAGTGTCAGGAGTGTGTAAAGCAAGAGAAAGACTTAACTAACTTAATTAACTGTGGGAAAGGCCAAACTTCTGCCCGTTTAAGATAAAATGTGAAATCCACATTCCAACAGAAAAGAAGGGAAGTTCAATCAAAGCATCAATGAAAAAGGTATTCAATTTATTAAATTCTCCACAACCTTGACAAACCTCATGGAACGTTGCATTCCAAAGCACAAAAAGTACGGTTATATCAACTTGAGGCGAATCCATCCCATGGTGACATCATCTGATACCCTCCACACACCACTGTCACATGGCATTTCTGGCGATTGCGTTGAGGTTGCGAACCTTGCTCGCATCTGCCACCTTCAGGCCATACTCGGGAGCTGAGAAAGAGGCGCCCATCGTCACGGAGCAATTCCTTTGTGAGAGAGCACAGAATCGTTCCTGTTAAGTTGCAAGCCATAAAGGAGCAGGTCGTGGGTTAAGGAACTGTTGTAGCCTGTGTGCCCGGGGGTTTCATAAATGAGTTTGTTCCTTATACTAGCTGGTGACTCAAACTCTTTTTTTGTGTGGTCCATATTAATAATCTACGTTGAAACCCACCTAAACTTCATGGCGGAATCCCGACCCGATCGGGCAGAGCAGTGAAATTCCTGAGCCCTGGATCCTTCCAGAATTCTTTGCAGGTTCCTCTCTGTGATGCCACCACCTGAGTTAAAAACAAACCAAACGTTACAAAATGTCACATGTAGATTGTGCCAAAGTGCTTATCTTTTCCCTATGGCCCAAAATGGTGTATTATAGTCCAACAAGTGGTTCTATGTTGATGATGTCATACCATGAGTCAGCCTTTCACTGACAAAAATGTTACAAAAAAACAACTTGGAAATGGCTTGAAGACTTATCTTATGGGTTCTTATGGATTCACTTGGCAGCACCTTTATGGTGCCTAAGTTAGTTTTTTCTTAACTGTGTGGAGGATGCAGGGAGGATTACCTGTGATAACATCAGACCCCTGGTATATGTTCTCTTTTCTGTTGATGTGTGCTGAAGTTAGAGCTTTCTCCCAACTGGGACCAAGGACCCATCCATCAATCAACTGTCATAGGACCAAAGCCCCATAGAGTCCTTATAGCCCCCCATACAGTCACAAGTACCTCATTTACACACAGATATATATACAACTCTAGTTGGATAAGGTGAAAGAAAACCAACTGACTCGTACTCACCTGGCATAATGGCAATTCTGCCTTTAGCCTGTCAAAGTGAAAAGATTAGGATTATGAAAACATGTACAGAACAGTGTGTACAGAGTACAGAGTGTGATACACCCTGAGTGCCTCAGCCATGGCGACAGAAACGTCACGCTCCACCAGTTCCCCGACCTCATACCTGTTTAACCAGACGCCTGATGACAGGGAGACCTTCCAACGCAGAGCAGTCACAGCCGCTCGTCAGCAGCCGCTGGAACCCCAGAGACATCAGCGTCTCCAGCGCCGCCTCGGGGTCCAGCACCATGTCAAACGCTGCAGGGGGGGGCACCTCTTCAACACACACATCCACCCAACTATCCGAGGGTTGAAGTCGTTCTCTAATGTCTACTTCTTGGTGGCTGGTGGTGTGGTGTGGTGTGGTGTGTCTTTAGATTGGGATGAACTTCATATGATATACATCTGATATATCTTATGAAGTCTGTTTCACTAGAAAATGCATGCTGAAGATGCCGTGAGCGCTGCAGCGTAAAGTGAGGTTTAAAATATGTTTAATAAAGCTGCTCAGTTTAAGACGTAAGGAATTGTTGAATAGCTTTAAATCATGTGAAAAGATTTGAACAGGGTTCAAAAGTTTAAAGTCTTCACGGAGTGAACAATGTCAACATAAAGAACATTTTTTAAAAATGTCAAATAGTTGGAAACAAATGAAAAGTTGAAAAGTTAAACAAATAGCTAAAGTGATAAAGACTGAATAAAGTTGAACGTTTGAATAAAGTGTAACAACATCTGTGAATATAAGTGTAATGAATGTAAGGTTTCAAAAATATTGAATAGCTGAACTAAGTGTGAGAGTTAGGATGTGTAAGGGTGATTGTCCAGCCTGCCCACTCTCACCATAATGCTCTCTTTGGTTTGGTGCAGTGATCATGACTGCACCCCTTGCCACCCCACCTGGGTGGCAAGGGGTGTCACCCCACCTGGATGACAGCTAGCAGCCTATTCACCAGCACCTCTACCCCCCCCAGGGCCACTCCTCATTGTCTCGTCCATTTCCTAACAATCTAAAAACACGCTGCCATCGTGGCACCCATTGCACCCTTAACCATCCCTAGAAGGAGGGATCCCTGTTTCTTCTCTCCTGCTCAAATTCCCGATAATTAGGGTCTTTCCTTGCTCTTCGGGGGGGCTTACAGGCTTAGTGTCATAAAATGTGTCCGTAAAGCCCTTTCAGACAGTAACTGTGATCAAGGGCTAATAACATAGGCTTACTATACAACAAGAGCACCAACAAAAACAACAAATTACAACTACCTGTTGGTGCTTTGCCGTCAATTTGAATGATCGCACGCGATTCCAATTAAGGATGAATGTTTAGGGAGGCCTATGTACATATGTTTGTATGCATGTACATATATGTTCAAGATGATTGCTATTATGCTAAAACTAGTTATATATTTTTTTATATTAAAAAAAAATATAATATCTTTTATATTTAATAGTCAATATAGAATAATATAAATTGTAATATTTGGAGGAAATTACATAACTTTACTTTAAAACAACATGTACTATATGTCATTGCTTAGAAAAGCTCTGGAACACTTTTCCACTATAGAACCAATCATAGGATATATATTTTTGTCTTTCTATGTTAATGTTTGTGTGTATAGATAGCAACCAAAAAAGTGACGGAGAGAGGATAACAATAAGGAATCTGCAAGAAAACAGTGCTTGCCCTGCTTGCACCTTACGCAATATTAGACAAACGGCCACTATTTGAAGATTGAGTTTACCTCTGTGGAAGGTGACGGGAAGAGGACGAGAAAGCGCTGTGGATTTAAAAATGAAACAATATGTTATTTCAGTAAAACATGCAACACTTCAACAGTTTTAGGTTGCCTCCCTTTTCCCTAGCAAGGGACGTAACAAACACTAAAACTTCAGTTACACATTGAATGCTCTATAAATACAGTAAAAACCAGTAAAGAATACTTCAGTTCAGAATGAATGAAACTTGCTTCTCTCACCATGACATCATACATAATGCTACCTGAGCAAGGGCATTCTAACGGTGGTATCTATAAATGTGCCAGCTGAATAAGAGTTCAGCTCTGTCTATTCACCGTGTCACGAAACAGTAAATAGAATGACTATTGCCAGTTATATCAATAACATTCTCCTTACTCGATTGCTTTATCGGCTATAACCCATCTCCAGAATGGTAAACACTGTGTCTTTTGCTCAGATTTCAAGGCTGTAGCTCAATATGAGTACATAGCGGTGTAGCGTAGTATCTAGGGTGATCCACTCCCACACCAAAGGTCCTGGGTTCGAGTGCCAATGTCCACAGCCAATCCCTGTATGTGTCGTTGAGCAAGATGTCTCACCCTATTACCACTATATGAATATTATGTAGAGACGGCTTTGGATACAAGTGATTTACAGCAGTCTATTTTGTTTGATTTAAATTGCTAAACTAATGCTATCTGAGTATTATTTCAGCCCAGGCCAATGATGTCATGAGCGGCAGCTGCAAAAGGGGAGCTATAAAGGACAAGGAGGGATTAACCCAAAGGTGACCAGTAACTAACTAAAGGAGGGATTAACCCATGGTACCCAGTAACTAAAGGAGGGATTAACCCATGGTACCCAGTAACTAAAGGAGGGATTAACCCATGGTACCCAGTAACTAAAGGAGGGATTAACCCATGGTACCCAGTAACTAAAGGAGGGATTAACCCATGGTACCCAGTAACTAAAGGAGGGATTAACCCATGGTACCCAGTAACTAAAGGAGGGATTAACCCATGGTACCCAGTAACTAAAGGAGGGATTAACCCATGGTACCCAGTAACTAAAGGAGGGATTAACCCATGGTACCCAGTAACTAAAGGAGGGATTAACCCATGGTACCCAGTAACTAAAGGAGGGATTAACCCATGGTACCCAGTAACTAAAGGAGGGATTAACCCATGGTACCCAGTAACTAAAGGAGGGATTAACCCATGGTACCCAGTAACTAAAGGAGGGATTAACCCATGGTACCCAGTAACTCCATGCAGAGCTCGGCATCCACCCGCCCTTCCTCCGTCAGGAGCCCCAGGACCAGCCCGTCCGCCCCGTGGCTCTTCATCAGCTGGATGTCCCTCCTCATCACCTCCACCTCCTGCTCCGAGTACAGGAAGTCCCCCCCCCGCGGGCGAATCATGACGTAGATGGGGACTTTGACATTCTGCTTCACCACCTGCAGCAGTCCTGAACCCGAGCGCAGTGCCAGGAACGGGCCGTGAGGCCGGCGGGGGGGGAACCACAGCTTTGTTATTTTTTGTGTTATTATCGTTTCCTTTCAAATCTTCCCTAGACAGCATAACATTCCATGTTTATGTGAATTGGTTTGGATATCCAGGTGTGAAAGAATATTATGGGAAATGTTATTCATGTTCAATGATGAAATATTTGCAGATGCATGATAGATCATTTCTGATTTATCATTGTGACATAGAACATATGGGAACATGGTACAATGAAAAGGACCGGTTTTCCCTCCCCAGTATTCTTTAGTTTTAGTATCTCTGTGTCTCACCCACACTGGGCGTCAGGCCCCCCTCCAGAAGGCTGGAGCACAGTTCCAGCCGCCCCGCCCCTAAGAGGAAAGACAAACAGTTGGACCAGCATTGATCTAATCCCATGACAACAAATGGGGCAGTACTCATGGTACTCATCAGTAGTGTAATGTTATAAGATGTCTGAATTAAATGTTTATTATGCAAAGCATGTTCGCAACTGAGCCTGGCCGTTCATAATTATGTGTCATTACAATTACAATTAGGGCATTTAGCAGACGCTTTTATCCAAAGCGACTTACATCAGTTAACACACACATTGACACACCAACGGCAGAGTCGACCATGCAAGGCGACAGCCAGCTGGTCAGGAGCAGTTAGGGTTAAGTGTCTCGCTCAGAGACACATCAACACTCTGGAGCTGGGGATCGATTACTTCGGCACCAGAGAAAACACCGGCCAAAACGGCGTGTTCCACCAACCTCCGCGTTCAGCGTTCACCGCAGACTCAACAGAATCCACACACACCTCCATCAAGAAGCCTTCCGCCATCCTCCTGTCTGAGCTGTGTGTGTGTGTGTGTGTGTGTGTGTGTATGTTTCCAGCATTGGTGAGCATGAGGGTGTGGTGTGTTTCGGGAGGGGAGGAAACCACAATAAAAAATTATACACATAATTGTAATAACAATTGTAGTAACAATAACTGCAAGGTTAATAATGTTTATCATTTTAAAGTGACATAGAATATGCTTTACAGCCTGAATGCATACATTTGAATTAAATTTGAAAAAAACGTAAAAGATCAAGTACAAAGCCAATATTACTTGTTAATGTATTCAATATGAATATCTTAAAAATATTCCATACCATGCTTTGGTCTATAGCAAATTATTACGAGTAAAATGCAGCCCCCCTGCAGTAGTCTACGAGTAGGCTAGGTCGCCTAGACTTTGTTTAATCCATATTTAGAAACACACTTATGAAACTAACAGCAGTTCACACTGAAAATAGATACAATTCAAACAATCAAAAAGGGAATAACATCTTCTAGAAATACGACAAAGCTTATTCAATTCATTACGTGTCCGATCCCCAGCCCACCCGTGACGTCACGGTCCACAGGGGACCTGCGTTAGGAAACATGCTGTCGTAACACTAAGCACTGCCTGGCACGTCGACCCAGCGGGACCCCACCAGTACCAGTACCAGACATGCTTTCGTTAAGGACCCTGTTGTTTTGTGGTGGTAGAAATGTCGGAAAGGGCCTGCAATCGAACAACGTGAGTAAGGTTACAGTACGATTAGCTCGTTTAGGAAGCTAGGCTAAAGCTATGTATCAAAGGTCAGCTGCTGCTGTATCGTTAGCGCGCAAGCGATTGAACCAAGTTGTTCTTTGTTTACCATGCTCCTACAAGAAGCGAATGCATTTGACATATTAGTTAAACACAAATACATGCCATTTTAACTGTGAGTTACTGTATAAGATGATACATGCTAGCTTGTTTAGCTACCTTACCTAAGCAGTTACACTTTGCAGCAGTGGTTGTCACGTCCTTGAATGGTTTCCTGGAGTATCCAATTAACTTCCTGATTCAGCCAACTAATCACCTCCCTGATTTGTATCACAGAAGAGTCCACATTTGCGGCAATGGCTGGTCAAGAGAGGGCAGAGCACCATCACAGCGGAGGTAGGGGCTTCCACGACCCCGGCTGCTTGCGCCGTCCCAAACGCAGCCTCCAATCGCATCGTTGGTCGCTGGTTGCTGGGATGCAGCGGGCTGGTGGTCGGGGCTGTGGTCCTTGGGGGTGTCACCAGGTGAATCATTAACTAATGACCTGTAGTGAGTCCTTACGTGTAGATGTTTATCCTTGATTCTATTCGTGTATTTTAAATTCATTCATTCATTCATTTAGTAGTGTTTTTATTTTGTTTTTGCTTCATTTAACAGGTTGACAGAATCAGGACTTTCCATGGTGGACTGGCATCTGGTGAGAGAAATGAGGCCCCCTCGGACCCAGGGGGAATGGGAGGCAGAGTTTGCAAAGTACCAGCAGTTTCCAGAGTTTAAAATGTAATTGTCCCCCTTATGCAACCAAAGGCATTTAGGCTTACGATGATTTACCTTTCACCTTTTTCCTAAATACGTTTCACACGATTTCTATTATTTATTATTATTTTGTGAATTTCATTCTCAGAATGAACCACAACATGACCCTACCGGAGTTCAAGTTCATCTTCTACATGGAGTGGGGCCACCGCATGTGGGGTCGTTTAGTCGGGCTGGCCTACATCTTACCCACCGTATACTTCTGGAAGAAGGGCTACTTCACCCGCTCTCTGAAGGGGCGCGTGGTCGGGCTGTGTGGGTTCGTCTTCTTCCAGGTAAACGGGGGCCTGCCGCTCTAGTGTAGTTTGTGTGATCAGCGTGTGCTCTACAGTATTCCTTTAATTGAATTAATTTTAAAGCAGAACTTGAAATGGGAGGTGAGGTGAATTGCAATATATTGTCACCGTGTAACTTGAAATATTAATTTAGATATCGAACAGGCGCTCTTATCCAACGCGCCTTACAGAGATGTCATTAATTGATAGTAAAAGGTGAGGCTTCCTGCTCAAGGTTGTCTACAGGTTGACACTGGATGCTGGGGTCAAACCACTTAGCACTAGACCATCCTGAGTGTGTGTGTGTGTGTGTGTGTGTGTGTGTGTGTGTGTGTGTGTGTGTGTGTGTGTGTGTGTGTGTGTGTGTGTGTGTGTGTGTGTCCACAGGGCCTTCTGGGCTGGTACATGGTGAAGAGTGGCCTGGAGGAGAAGCCCGAGTCCCACGACGTGCCGCGGGTCAGCCAGTACCGGCTGTCGGCTCACCTGGGCTCTGCTCTGCTGCTGTACTGCGCCAGCCTGTGGACCGGCCTCCAACTGGTGCTGCCCGTCAACAAGGTACGCTCAGAACCAACCAGGTTAGAGTGAGGATCTGCCCGTCAACAAGGTACGCTCAGAACCAACCAGGTTAGAGTGAGCATCTGCCCGTCAACAAGGTACGCTCAGAACCAACCAGGTTAGAGTGAGGATCTGCCCGTCAACAAGGTACGCTCAGAACCAACCAGGTTAGAGTGAGGATCTGCCCGTCAACAAGGTACGCTCAGAACCAACCAGGTTAGAGTGAGGATCTGCCCGTCAACAAGGTACGCTCAGAACCAACCAGGTTAGAGTGAGGATCTGCCCGTCAACAAGGTACGCTCAGAACCAACCAGGTTAGAGTGAGCATCTGCCCGTCAACAAGGTACGCTCAGAACCAACCAGGTTAGAGTGAGGATCTGCCCTTCAACAAGGTACGCTCAGAACCAACCAGGTTAGAGTGATAACCGTGAAACAAGAGCTCCTGGCCTAGTGGTCTGAAGAGGAACACCTCCAGAGGCCAGGATACCGTTGCTGTTTAATAGTCAGTGTCTGCTTTGTTAAAGGGACTTATTAACTTATTTTAATAAGTCAGTCTCAAAGCGCTTGAGCGGCCCAGATACAAACTACATTTCAAGGCATACCCGTTCCTAAACCCTCCCGACAGACAGTAAAGATCCATAACCTTGAGAAGGGAGTCATGAATAAGGTCTGGTAAATAATGTAGACCGGAATGTGAGCTAAAAGGAAACAGTAATGGGTTTGTCTGAATTTTCTGTTTTTTGGTTTTCCAATCCCTCCTCGCTTCCTGATTGTTTTCCATCGATTTCCCTTCAGCTGGCGGACACGGCCCGCCTCACTCAGCTGAGGCGCTTTGCCAAAGGCACTGGGGGTCTGGTCTTCCTCACCGCTCTGTCTGGTAAGGAATCGCCCTCTTCATCACATGCACAAAGCAACCCCTTTCATACGCTCGTATAAATCTGTGAGGCATCTTTTAAATACTGATATTTGAAGTCTAAATAAATAAAATGTTTTTGAACACGTGTCTTAGGGGCGTTTGTGGCGGGGCTAGACGCCGGCCTGGTGTACAACTCCTTCCCCAAGATGGGCGAGCGATGGATCCCAGACGACCTGCTGGCCTTCTCCCCCACACTCAGAAACCTCTTTGAGAACCCCACCACTGTACAGTTTGACCACAGGATCCTGGTACGGGGCCGAGCTTATTCCTTCATCTTTGATCGAGTAACGTCAGGATCTGGGCGTAACCCTTACTCCTACGAATGCTTCTTAAGGTCGTTGTGTTTCTGCTCTCCTCCCCAGGCCATCTCCTCCCTGACTGCCATCACTGGTCTGTACGCGTATTCCAGACGGGTGGCGTTGCCCAGGAGGGCAAGGGTCGCCATCAGCCTCCTCACAGCGATGGCCTATAGCCAGGTATTACATTTACAACATTTAGCAGAAGCTTTTACCCAAAGCGAATTACAATTTGTCAGAAGAATAGTGTATAAGGGTAAGCGAAGCGTGCCTTTCCTTTTGTAAGTCAGATGTAGAGGTCTGTCTAACAGTGAAATGGACCCTCACCAGTAGCCACTGACTGTTGTCTCTTTAGGTGGCCCTCGGTATCAGCACACTACTGCTGTACGTTCCAACGCCCCTGGCAGCAACCCACCAGTCTGGCTCAGTCGTCCTCCTCTCATTGGCCATCTGGGTCCTGGCAGAACTCCGCAAGGTGGCCAAGTAGAATGCCTGCCTCTTCTATGGACCACTTGGGAGTCTTCCAGCCTCACCATTGGTCCTCTCAGAGTCCCGGTGGTCACCTTGGTCACAACTGTGGAAGACGAATGGACTCGTTCTCTACCGAGGGAAATCGCAGGAGCAATGGCTGACGGAAAGTAGATATGGATTTTTGCGGTGAAGTTTTCTTTATGGCCCCATAGCATCACAATTGATCGTTCAACCGCAAGGTACAATATGGTCTGCGAGGGTGTTTCCCGACTGAAGAAATTGTTTTGGAAAATACACATTTTGGTCATTTGTGTGACTTGGCTTGTCTTGATTTACTGGGTGTTACAGGGCTTTTATGCAAAAACAATATACGACTATTAACCATATTTATAAACAGCGTTAGAACACTATGTGTGTTAGAGTTGTTGTCTTGTTGGTGCCTGATGGACCGGTGATTTCTCTCTTACCAGTTGCCTTTTCGACGATTTAGCTCACTGAAAGATACAAATCGCAACCCAAAACGTAATTCATCAAAAAATCTGTTCTGTGTATAAGAAACATCCTAGAATATGATTAGGAATATATATGGATGAACAAATCCTAAACATACACTTGAATCTGACGCTTATGTTTTATATTATCCATCATGACATTGTGTTTCTTAAAATATTCTGAAAACATTTTGTATTTTGATACCATATATTAGAGTTAACTGGACCAATCGCCAACACTAGAGGGTATCCTTGGCCTGGTTATGCACTGCTTAGTTTGTAGTTTGTCTTTATAAATCCAGTTCAAGCAAATATATTTGGAAGGGGCAAGAGGAAATCTCATGGAAATATGTTATACTTTGTATTAAGTTATTGTCTTCAAGCTTTTGATAAATACAGCAATGTAATAAATGAAATGAATCATTAACTTTGCTTTTCTCTGTCATCCAGAAGTGTGACAGTGTTGAATAAAGGACAGGCCATGATCGTTGTTATTAACCCTTCAATTCAAACGTCAATCTTTGCATAGCAATGGTAGGTTTATTGTCTCTGTACAAAATATACACATCTCAAATATGCAATGCAACCAGTTGAGGCTAGGTAACTAGACACACTCAGTACAACAGATTAGTAGGTTATCATTGCCCCTAGACACAGTACATGCGGATATATAGACAGGTCGAACCCTAGGTCAGGAATGGAAGTTACTTAAGAGACAGCTGCAAGGAGGGATCCAAGCTGGCCTGCCTTTTCATGGGACCAAAGAGAAAAATATACTTAAAAATAAATCAGTCGTGTTGGTTTAGGTCCTGATTTGAGCTTCATATTTGAGTTCACCTGACAGGATGTTGTGTTGAGGACATCAATGTTTTTTACCTTTGTCGTTTTATTTCTCAGATAAAGAAGGTAGAGTGAGTGGAAAATTTTTAGATGATGTTTCTGAGATCATTATTGCTTGCCACGTAAGTGTCTGGCCATTTAAGAATACCTCACAACATGTTAGTGACTCACTATCCTGTTGAACCTATTGCACGTACACTTTCAGTAGCTCAGATAATTACGGACAGTTAATAATAACTAGGTATAAAGTATTACATAAAAAAGCTATATTCGTCAAAACCCTAACATTGGGGTCTGCAACCTCGAACAGTTTAATATCTTGGATCGCCGCTGTACCGATAGCCAGCATGTCTTCCTCTCTCTCCCTCATAGTCTCTCCCTTTCCATTCTCCCATTACCCATGACTCTCTCTGCATCCTCGGTGTGGAACGTGACTCTTTGGTGTTGATAGAAAGAGGGAGAATGTGGGAAGGGCACGGGAATTCTTAACAGTACCCTCCCAAAACGCTGTCAGCCATACACACAAACATGTGTACACACATACAAACAGTCGGCTTGCACGCACACCAAAAATATGGCCACACAATTTTTTTTTCCTCTATATGAAGGACTGGAGATGAGTATACAGGTTAGAAGCTGCAGTATTTTTCCTCTGGAATACATGGGAACGATAACCGATGACTGTCTAATACCCCAACCTCAGG
Organism: Pollachius pollachius; assembly: GCF_949987615.1. Lineage (NCBI taxonomy): Eukaryota > Metazoa > Chordata > Actinopteri > Gadiformes > Gadidae > Pollachius > Pollachius pollachius. The sequence continues at coordinate 628,073 of NC_136935.1, forward strand.
TTCACAAACGCACGCACGCACGCACGCACACACACACACACACACACACACACACACACACACACACACACACACACACACACACACACACACACACACACACACACACACACACACACACACACACACACACAACTATGGGTGAGGCACCTTTAGATGAAAGGGAACATTTGACAGATAGAGGCAGACTTTGGAGTTCCACTATAAATAGATAATTGGATATTGGTGACATCATCATGCGATATTGAAATTAGTTCTTTATTGAAAACAATACTTGTGCATTCGTCTGCCATTCGACCCTTGATAAAAGATGACCGGTTCTCTCTCTCTCTGTAGGGGTCCAAAGTTCCCTTTGAGATTGTTTGGGATCCTTTTAGTCCACCAGGTGGTGCTAGATCGACTGCAAGAACCAGCAGAAGATGGGGCAAATTGTAGCTTTTGAGTATAGATTGTACCCACACGGACCAAGATGACAGTTTGTTCCCAAAACTTTCTTAAGACATTCTTGAAGCAGAAATCACGGTGCCTTCAATCCTGATGGAACTCAGCCATTTTAAGTTCTGTCAAAAGTAACCTTGAATAAAACATGGGAATGTCTTCGGGTTGTGAGATGTCTGTCATCTGCTCTCTCTCTTCCTGTGAGGTCCGTACACGTTTTCAGGATAAACAAGAAATTTGTAAGACAACTATTGTGTCTGATAGGAATCTTCAGATGACAAAACACTCAATCATCTCCCTCTTTCTCTCTTTCCTCTCCTCAACCCAGCAGCATACGGATGGAGAGTTATCACAATCTACATACACGTGCACACTTAGAGGCACACACGCTCACACGTACGCACCTACACACACACACACACACACACACACACACACACACACACACTGTAGACCCACACCCCACATGGCCACCCCATCCCAGTGCGCCAGATCCTCTGTTGCCCCGGCTCCTTTAAATAACGTTGTCAAACAGCTGCATGGACTGCATGATGTTCTCATCCTGCAGAGAGAAAAGGAAGAAGAGCAGGAATCAGGCCATCAACTCTGGTGAAACTCATATACATCCATGTATGGACGTCTACCTTCTGACACGACTCGATGAACTCCTCAATGGTCACCACTCCATCCTTGTTACGATCCATTTTCTGAAAACACGGAGAAGAAAGAACAGACACAGAGGTTTATTCAAATGTAATTAAGTTAAGACCTTAGTGTGTCTCTATTGAAGGGGTACCCTTTGGTACCCAAAAACCCACTCCTAGGTCTCAGGGGCAGCAGGGCCCCATCCAAGGTTTTCCATCCTGGACCCAACAGGCCTCCTTCTAACCCAACCCAACCCCTTAAATCAAACCCTTGAACCCAGCCCTAAACCTTAACCCTAAAACTAAACTTTAACACCATTTATGTATTTAATAAAAACATACATTTTGAAAATAATCAGAAAGTCAAAACTCTGGCGACCCAATCTGAATTTAGCAAGATATTACAACCCACATGGTTGGGCAGCCAACGTGAACACAGCAAATGGCGGATAGATTTGACCATTTTGCAGGTGAAGAGTTCAGGGTTACAAATCAAAGTAATTGCTCAGCCAGGCCATTCCCCCGGGTAAGATGTTTTATTTCTAAAAAGAACCTTCTAGACTCTGCCTGCTCTATTATATTCTATTCTTCTGGGGCATCATCAGGAGTGAGGCAGGCAGGGACTTTACAGGAGCACACTAGACATGGGATGACCTGGAAGAAGTTCTCCACGTGTTCCCTTGGGGCCTCGTCCTGCATATTGGGGTAGGTGCACTTCCCCATCATGTCGTAGATCGACTTCATGATATCCAGCATCTCCTACAAATGGAGCAAAGGAAACCGTGTCACTTTATCAGAAAGAACCCCAGTATCAAGGTGGATTCATCTTGGAACCTTCATTTAAAAATGTTGTGTGTGCGTGTGGTTGTGTGTGTTTGTGTGTGTGTAAGCGTGCGTGAGTGAGTGAGTGAGTGGGTGTCGTTGTGTCTCCTTTGCATTACTTCTTTGGTGATGCAACCATCCTTATGTTGTGTGTGCATTTGGTTGTGTGTGTATGTGTGTGCGTGTGCGTGTGTGTGTGCGTGCGTGCGTGCGTGTGTGCGTGCGTCCCTGTGCAGTACCTCTTTGGTGATGCAGCCGTCCTTGTTCAGGTCGTACAGGTTGAAGGCCCAGTTCAGCCGGTCGTTGATGGTGCCTCTCAGGATGATGGACAGGCCGAACACAAAGTCCTGGGGAGAAGGAGGTTCACTCAGGGGAGAAGGAGGTTCACTCAGGGGAGAAGGAGGTTCACTCAGGGGAGAAGGAGGTTCACTCAGGGGAGAAGGAGGTTCACTCAGTGGAGAAGGAGGTTCACTCAGGGGAGAAGGAGGTTCACTCAGGGGAGAAGGAGGTTCACTCAGTGGAGAAGGAGGTTCACTCAGGGGAGAAGGAGAATCACTCAGGGGAGAAGGAGGTTCACTCAGGGGAGAAGGAGGTTCACTCAGGGGAGAAGGAGGTTCACTCAGTGGAGAAGGAGGTTCACTCAGGGGAGAAGGAGGTTCACTCAGGGGAGAAGGAGGTTCACTCAGGGGAGAAGGAGGTTCACTCAGGGGAGAAGGAGGTTCACTCAGTGGAGAAGGAGGTCCACTCAGGGGAGAAGGAGGTTCCCTCAGTACAGGATGTGTATTTATTTGACCTTGATTCATACAGGTTAGTCTCAATGAGATTAAGCACCTCTTTTGCAAGAGAGATCTGATTTGCAACGTCACACATTTAAGAACCACCAAAAACAAAACAGACAATACAGGCAAATACAATTATGACTTCTAATAATAAACTGGCAATGGTTCAAATTAAATTATGAATAAACAGTATATTTAGCATTCAAGCACAGTATAAAAATGCATCTTTCTTCCATGTCAGATTATTCTGTGGACAGTGAAAGTGATTAACCTGCTGGAGACAAAAATATATTGTGTTGTTCTTTTTGAGACAGTCAAACAAAAATAGCACTCACCTCAAAACTAACAGAGCCATTCTTGTCAGTGTCGAAGGCTTCAAACAGGAAGTGAGCGTACATACTTGAATCTAGAAAGGCAGGGAGCAGCAGACTTAAGACATGAACGGCGTCTTTGAAGAACACAGACACCAACAAATATTAGAACATGAGCTAAGCTAAATATAGCAACAATGCTAACTATACCGCATATTATTTAATTCATTTGTATATGATGTTTATATGGGATGTGACATGCCCGTGTTATAATGAATTCTGCACTGATCAGTGGAATATATATATTTTTTCCTCTGGCTCTTAACTACCAAAGTATAGGACATGGAAAGAAAGTAATAAAGAAAAATAATGGTCGGCATGGGTTTTCTCTGTGCTGGCCTATTACCCAGGTATAAAGTATATAGTAACAAGGGGAAGTCAGGCACCAATTTGAAAATATCTTCTTGTTATCCGTCTCAAGGGTTAGCCAAGGGCTGCTGGGGAAGGTAATTGCCACATAAATATTGTGTTTATAGTGTACTCCTCATGTTGAAAGTAAGTATAAGGCCCAGCATTAGAGGAGGCTACACACAGTGTTCCTTTAATCAAAACATGAATAGCATGTTGTATCATGAAACGAAACGTATGCTTAATGAATAATTTCTAAAAGTCGTGATGAAGCAGAACATCTAAAGCCGGCAGGACTGCAGCCCTTCTCACCTCCCTGTGGGAAGAACTGAGAATAGATGGTCTTGAAGTTCTCCTCATTCACCACCCCACTGGGACACTCCTGGGGTACAAAGCACAAACATAGCAGTGAGCATCCACACTATCCACTACCACGCAGGGTCTTTACCAACCCTCTGGTTTGGTTCGTCCTTCAATCTAAAGTAGTACAGTATCTACATGTGTAGTATCTTTCTATAAGTTGCATGATAGGGGGGGAGGGGATAGGGTGTTCTGACTCCCAGCTGAAAGGTACCGGGTTTGATCCCCCCTGACCTCAGTCCATCTGTAGGAATCCTACAGCTAAATAACAGGAAATATGGTCTCTGCTGCAGCACAGCAGGACTTATTGCCCTTTGTCTTTCAATCTAAAGGTGATACTTTATAATCTATACTGGTTATGTCAAAAGCTTCTCTCTCCCCAGGGTACCACGTACGTTCTTGAAGCCCCGGTAGAGGACCTGCAGCTCCTTCTTGGTGAACTTGGTCTGATCCTGCAGCTTGTCCATGCTCTCCGGGCGATGGCACACGGTGGACAACTCAAAGTCATCTTCGATGCTGTCTGTAGGAGAGGGGCGGAGACTGGGTTTAGACAACCAGCCACACAGCCTTTGTATTGGAGTGGATCATTCAGACAACCGGCATAGACTGGACTATTATTGTATAAAGTGAAAGACAACAGAAATCTATAATTAACTTTTCTCTTTCAACATTTTGATGCGGGTTATCGAGGAGTGCATTAGGCATCAGAAAATGATGTTCCATGAAATCCATCGCAATCTAAAGATAATCTCTGTTTCTCGGTTTCCTTCTGTCCTTAACCGCAATTTATTTGTGTGGAGTCTATTTTCCCTCATGGCCTCTTAGTCAGGGGGTCGGCCAATTACCCTACTCTCACGTGACCAATCTAGTGACCAATGACTGGGGGGACCACACCCCTACAATTCTGAGACTTTCTAAAACTAAGTTTATTACCTGACTTTGAGATGTGAATCAATAAACGTTGATATGTGGATCAATATACTTCTTCAAATTTTCCTTGCATGGTATTGAGTAGATTTGTAGTGGATAAACTCCTCTGTGATGATTGGTTATGGTTATTTTATATTTTTAGACCCTGTTGTCCATCACTTTTATATTATACTATAGCATCATTCTATTAGATGGAATATCAAATTGATCACGCAATTGCCATTGCTGATGATCACTACAAAGCCAGAAAGATATGATTAGTGGGATAGCATAAAGAAAGACGTGCATCCCATTGTCATTCAAAATATGACTGCAGATCGGTTTTTTTAACCCTTTTTCGTTTAAGAAGCAATCCGTCATCAACAAACCACTGCTTCAAATCGACCTGAATCCCTCTCAGCCTAAAGCCAGATACATCTAGCACAGAACATCTAGGTGTCCTCTCTATCTCCCTCTCAATCAGTTTTCCCCTGGAACACCCACTTTCTTCTCTGTCACACGCACACACACACACGCACACGCACACACACAAAAAAAAGGACAGTTCATTGCCAAAGGGAACAATGACGTTCAATCACAAAATGGGCCAACAGGCCTGCACCATTAGGCGAAATAAAGCACTTATGCCTATTTGTGTGTGTGTCTGTTTCCGTGGGTGTGCCCTTGTGCCTGTGTCCACTGCTTGTGTCTCCAGTCTAAACCTGCGTGCCCACTAACAGGAGTCCTGAGTCCTGTCCAGTCGATGGATTTGTGATCACTGAGTATTGGTCATCAAAGGTTACATGGGAGACAGAGACAGCGGAGGGTCACTTGCTTTCACTTATAGAGGGCGGGGCCGGGGCGCTGCAGCACGCCAGCAGCTTGAGGAACCGCTGCTTAATGCTTTTTTTGCTTTGGCTGTTGGAAGGGTTACCTGCAAGCACCAAGTCACAGCACAAAGGTTAAACTCAGAGCACTCACACACACACAGCATGCCAGGTGATTGTTATCGTTCTTTTGAGCGCCACGCGTACACACAGACAGACATCATGCGGTCTAGTTTGACTTGCTGACCTGGCTTATGGATGGGAGACCATGCAGAGAAGAGATTGTAAAAGAGAGGTAATGGCAGCTCCGCCATGCTGCTCACCCACACCCCAAGAACACAGAGCCACTAGTGACCATCACAGCACGGGCGCCGGGCGAAGGATCCTATCATCCACTGAGGTGGACATGAGAAGAAGGTGTTCATTCTAACTCCCCAGTCTTATTTGCCAGACTTTCGGACCGTATGGAGGGACTGCAATAAAAAACGTTGAACTATTCCAGCCATCATCTCTAACACTTACACCCTTATCTGGCCACATCTGGCCAATTCACACAATCCAACACTGCCTTCAATAGTCAAGGAATGACTATGCCAATTGATACATTAACAAACCAGTAGAAGAAAGAAACAGAGGTGGAGAGAGTACCCTTTGCACATCCTCACACCACTACACATACACATACTCACTCTTGCCACTGCTCCTCCATGGGAACAGCCCTTTGACCCCCTTCAGGAGGACACCAGCTGTCTGAGGGATGAAGGCCATGGGGTGGACGGGTGGGGTCGGTCCAACCCTCCTCCTCTACTCTACCTGGGCTGTGGGACTGGCTTTGGCTTCTCTCCACTAGACTGTCCACGAGCCGCTGTCCAATAGTCCCTGTACACTAGGCTCTGTCCAATAGTCCCTGTACACTAGGCTCTGTCCAATAGTCCCTGTACACTAGGCTCTGTCCATTAGTCCCTGTACACTAGGCTCTGTCCAATAGTCCCTGTACACTAGGCTCTGTCCAATAGTCCCTGTACACTAGGCTCTGTCCATTAGTCCCTGTACACTAGGCTCTGTCCAATAGTCCCTGTACACTAGGCTCTGTCCAATAGTCCCTGTACACTAGGCTCTGTCCAATAGTCCCTGTACACTAGGCTCTGTCCATTAGTCCCTGTACACTAGGCTCTGTCCAATAGTCCCTGTACACTAGGCTCTGTCCAATAGTCCCTATACACTAGGCTCTGTCCATTAGTCCCTGTCCACCAGGCTCTGTCGACTGCCCCTGTCTCTGCCTCTGTCTTATATACTCCTCTGGTCTAATCCCTGTTTAATGACAGTGGTTCTGGTGCTCTGCGACTGTGGCGTCACGCGTGACGCTCCGGCCAGACACCAGTCAATATCACCTTGCAACCTAGCGCACAGCCAGCTCTTTGCCCCAGGGTGTGTGTGTGTTTGTGTGTACGTGTGTGTTTGTGTGTGTGTGTGTGTGTGTGTGTCTGTGTGTGTGTGTTTGTTTGTGTGCTTCCAGTTGGAAAGTGAGGTGATTGTACATCCACATCAGTACTAGCATACAGCAATATTAAATTCAGTTAAGAAAAATATTAGAAAATCTTCAGTTTGTTCACGGAGGGTTATGATGTATTGAATATATTGTCAGAGTCATTACGTTTAAGAAACATCAACATAAAGTAATGAATGTTTTTTTAATATCTTTCAACCCAGGCTCAGAATTGAGTTGAAAAACTCAATTGAGATTTAGTTCCTGAACGGCAAGAAGCTGTTTGATTTCTCTCCCTTTGGTTTTCTGTCTCGTTCACAACAAAAAGACAAAGGATCTCAGAGAGGTAATTTATCTCCTGAAACTAGGCTGAAACCTACATAGGTAGAATGAGTCTGACAAAACAGTGCATCTGTTTCAATTCGGAAACCACGTCACTAGGAGAGTACTGCGTAATTGCTTGATACGATCGTTTTTTCAATTGTTCCACTGCGCCCAACACTGCCAAGCCTTGCACTGGAGTGATCGTAAAGAAATTTAGGGGAAATTACATTTCAAGTGATCTACTCGTATTATATGAGGATACTGCAACATATCAACAAAGTACAATCATGTGACAGGGTGTTCTTTGAGGGCCCATGACACTGATTAAATCTGTTGTGTGTCTGTCTGTTAAGGACAGACACATTGCCCTCTTTGGGGTTGAAGCCACAGTGTTCAATCATGTCATGAACCTGTTGTTTCATCTGCCACCTAGTGGTTCAAATGTTGCACTTGCAATAACTCATCGTAATTCCCACAAAAACAAGTATATTATATACTTGGAACCAGACAAATCTCCAGGGTTATGTTTAATTTGCCCTCAGATGCGCGTTCAGACAGATTCAGAGCAGACCCATCACAACCTTCTTTCTAATGTGGGGCAGGATGATACGATGGCTACACAGAGCGCCCGATGGGAGCGTTTCATAAACAACCACGATAGATGACTGCTGCTGATCTATCACACGTGAGTGGTCTGATTTGTTTTAGGTCTGTCCAATTGTGTCCAGAGAACTTTGGTCTGTCTCTTTGGGAATCTAAAATGAACTGAGGTTCATTTTATTTTATGAATTGGTCTGGAGATCTCAGGCTAAAGGTTATACATTATTACTAAACATCCACCAAGTAACAAGGTCATACAGGCGGACATAATACAGCAATTGGAGAGTGGTCACTATTTTAAGAACTATCAGTTGAGTTGGAGTTAAAAATAGAGCATGAAAGGAATATGTTTTCATTGTGTTACTAACAATGGAGATACATTGGTTCAGTCGAATCACTCTGTACCAAAATTCATAATGAGGTATTAAAATGTTTTTCCATTTCATTGTCTCACACACACACACACACGCACACACACACACACCCCCCCACACACACACACACACACACACACTTGCAAATGAATCAACGCACACACTCAGTGTGCAGGTATAGACACACAAACAGAAACTGCTACCAACAGAAACATACACACTCACACACACACACACAAACACAGTTTTACGCACACACACACACACACACACACACACACACACACAGATCGGAGAAATGGAGGCACCCGCAATCGTACCCCAACCACATGGAGAGATGTGTCCTGAAGTCTGTCTGAACCACCCGTACAAAAAGACACCATCTTTTCCCCAACTCCATTAATCCACACTATCTGGCGACTTTGCGGAGACTTTGCGAAGGGACCCCGGGGGGTACCGTACCTGGGCTGCTGAGGTCGATGAGTCCCAGGAAGTGCATGAGCTTCAGGGAGCTGCAGACCACCAGGAGAATGCCCACGGTCTGCAGACCCTCCACCTCCCACGTCTCCTGGAAGAACAGATTCATGCCGGCTGCCCCCCCCCCACTCCACCTACCCAGATCAGATGTGTGTCAGCCGCTGTCAGAGACCCCCCCTCCCTCCCTCCTCCTCCCCCGACCGTCACCAGATATGGAGTTAGAGTCCAGCCCTGAGCGCCGTTCCCCCCCTGGTCTCCGTCCCCGGCACCCCCCGCAGGAGCTCAGCCATCCTGACGCCGCGCTCGCCCAGAACCAGAGGAGCCGCTCGTTCTCCCCCTCTCCCCCTCTCCCCCTCTCCCTCAGAGGCAGATCGTTCTCCCCCTCTCCCCCTCTCCCTCAGAGGCAGATCGTTCTCCCCCTCTCCCCCTCTCCCTCAGAGGCAGATCGTTCTCCCCCTCTCCCCCTCTCCCTCAGAGGCAGATCGTTCTCCCCCTCTCCCCCTCTCCCTCAGAGGCAGATCGTTCTCCCCCTCTCCCCCTCTCCCTCAGAGGCAGATCGTTCTCCCCCTCTCCCCCTCTCCCTCAGAGGCAGATCGTTCTCCCCCTCTCCCCCTCTCTCTCAGAGGCAGATCGTTGCTCCTCGCAGGACGGGAGTGGACCGAGGAACTAGACCGCCGCTTCCAGAGGACTGCCTCTTCCTCCACCAAGAGTCCAAAGGTACTTTAGGTCCCAGGTGAAGTTGTTTTTGTTGGCTTTTTGGTGGGAGGAGGGGCTCGCGGGCAGGAGGAAAATGTTTCTAATGCTCGCTCCGCATTCCGCGCCACCGATCTCAAACTCTACGTGCTTGCTTGCTTCTTCCCTCCCTCTCACGGTTTCGCTCTTTCTCGTCCGTCCCTCTCTTCCTTAGTTGTGTGTCCTCTTTCCCTCTCTCTCTGTCCTCTCTCTCTTTCCCCTCTCTTCTTCCCTCACTCTCCCTCCCATGTCTCTCTTTCTCTTTCTCCCTACTTCACCCTCTCTCTCATCCTCCCATCCCTCTCTCTTATTTGCAACTCTCTCTTGGTGTCCCTAGCCCTCCCCCTCGCTGTGTGAAATTGGGTCAGTGGAGGGTCTGAGTGAAGGGAAACGAGAGGCGAGGGGGGCAATCCAGAGAGGAAACACCAGAAGAGAACGGAAGGAGAGAATGGAAACAAAGGTAGAGCCTCCTGCCAGGTGAGAGGAGAGGGGAGGTGGGGGAGTAGGGGGGAGTAGGGGGGAGTAGGGAGGACAACAGGAGGAGGGACAGAGACCAGGAGGACAAAAGGAGGAGGGACAGGGACCAGGAGGACAACAGGAGGAGGGACAGGGACCAGGAGGACAACAGAAGGAGGGACAGGGACCAGGAGGACAACAGGAGGAGGGACAGGGACCAGGAGGACAACAGGAGGAGGGACAGGGACCAGGAGGACAACAGGAGGAGGGACAGGGACCAGGAGGACAACAGGAGGAGGGACAGGGACCAGGAGGACAACAGGAGGAGGGACAGGGACCAGGAGGACAACAGGAGGAGGGACAGGGACCAGGAGGACAACAGGAGGAGGGACAGGGACCAGGAGGACAACAGGAGGAGGGACAGGGACCAGGAGGACAACAGGAGGAGGGACAGGGACCAGGAGGACAACAGGAGGAGGGACAGGGACCAGGAGGACAACAGGAGGAGGGACAGGGACCAGGAGGACAACAGGAGGAGGGACAGGGACCAGGAGGACAACAGGAGGAGGGACAGGGACCAGGAGGACAACAGGAGGAGGGACAGGGACCAGGAGGACAACAGGAGGAGGGCTGACAGGTAGGTGAAGGGGGGGGCAGAAGATGAACTGCTAAAACAGGAAGATGGAGACGAATCAAGTGACCCAGCAGCACACATGTGGTCCCTTTCCCTTGAGTGAAGAGCTGCAATCACACAGCCAGATACACACACACACACACACACACACACACACACACACACACACACACACACACACACACACACACACACACACACACGTGTACATGTCATTAGCTAAAAGCTAGAGCATATACAGTGCTGCTGTACATGCTTTGGGGCGGTTCCAGCTGCCATGGAATATAGTGATGCCTCATCTGGCACATTACGGACGACGCCTGAATGGCTTCAGACTGTGGACCAAGGCACCAATCAAACGACTGATGTTATCTTGACTTAGTGAATGGAACATTTTTGTTAAAAAGCGTTCATTTACACTTTTTTGCTGCAGCCATGGTGAAAAATTATATATTTCCACAATGTGTAAGGAAAAGTGTGTCACGTTTGTGTGTGTGTGCGTGCGTGCGTGTCTGTTGAGCTATTGCTGTGAGTGTTCTCTCAGTCCTGGCTGGAGTAGAATTAGCCCGGCTGAAGGTTGGGCTTGATCCAGGTTGGACCCCCTGGTCTAACTGTAAAGGAGATCATTGTTGAAGCCACTGAGCAGCCAGAGCTGTGCGTTCTCTCCAAGGCGAGGCCGTGGCGGCTGAATGCATACTGACAGCAGTTCATCTTCAACCAACAATACTCAATGTTTGAACAATTTCAGCCACACAATTTTTCTTCCTACAGAAACTGAAACACATGTTTGACGTAAGGAATTCAAAAGCATATTCAAGAATATATATGCATTCAACCAACATCATACATAAAAATCGTGAACTTATGTTTTATATGCATTTATGCATCTGCTTCATCAAATAAGCAGTGCAAATCGCAACATGTTGCTGTGCATGTGAGGTAGAATCATACAACGCCACACCTTAATCATCTGATGGCTTAATCAGGCTCGGTTGATTAGTCTCCGTGAGAAATATTGTGCCTGCGGCCAGACACAGCGAATAATTGAAATATCTCCGTATTTAGATGTCTACCTGGGCAATTACTCCTCCCAAAGCTGATTAAAATTTCTATCTGAGCAAGAGGAGGGAAGCAGCCGTGTGTGTGTGTGTCTGTGTGTGTGTGTGTGTGTGTGTGTGTGTGTGTGTGTGTGTGTGTGTGTGTGTGTGTGTGTGTGTGTGTGTGTGCGTGTGTGTGTGCGTGTGTGTGTGTATGTGTGTGTGTGCCCCTGTGTGTGTGCCCCTGTGTGTGTGTGTGTGTCTGTGCATGTGGGTGTGTACATCTTTGAAGAACTCATAGAGGAGGTCAATGACAAATTATTCTCTAAATTGGCTAGCGTGTTTTCAATTAGTTAAGTGAAGGAGAGATCCATTTGCCTAGAATATTAGCACTTGAGGGCATTTATTCAATACGAGATGAAGAACAGAACATCTGATCAATTCAACCGAGGCAAAAGAGTTCCTCAAGAAAGATTACAACAACAAAGAGGTGTCATTGAACACAAAGCCTTCACAATCAAGTGGGACTGAAGTTCCCTAAATTAGGTTTAATTTTTCCTCTGTTGGAAATGAGAGATATTTACTCTCCATTTATGTCCAAAGGTTATGTAAGCAGTCACAATATATGATGAAATGGTGACTGTAAGAGTATATAGCACACCACCAAACAATATATACTTATGTATGCGTTTATTCTTGCTATGTACTGTTAGACCTAAAGAGGGCAGCAGAGGGACAGGAATTCATCTGGTCCTGTACCTCTCTACTGCCCTTCATTTAGATTCAGCTCCAGAGACCAACTGTGGGAGGGCTCTGAAAGATCAGCAGTCATTATCAAACTAGCATCCACACACGCAGGCTCATACGCTCACGCATACAAACACGAACACACACACACACACACACACACACACACACACACACACACACACACACACACACACACACACACACACATACAGGACAAAACTAAAAATACTGCTGTCAAGAGATATGCCAAAGGCTGTCAGTTCATAATGTCCTGTCACTAATGTGTGTTTGTGTCACTGTGTGTATGAACATGATGAATTTGTACATTTGGTAGTTGCTAACAATAACCTGTACAACTCATTTTAGATCACATTGGATTAATACATTTCTACATTACTGCGTATACTGCAAACACCACATTCTACAACATAGACACAAACAGGTTTCTGGATTCTGAATATATGTATTTGATCGGTGTGTGTGTTTGTGTGTCTTTGTTCATTGTTTTTTATCTGCTTCTTTGCGCTATATCTTACAAAACATCAACAAAGAATGTATGGCTCCCCAAACTGAGACACAGAAAATTGATTGCTGTCTCATACTCACTTGATGTATGCTACTACATGACTGGTCATCATAAGAGCAGAGACAGAGACAGAGAGACAGAGAGAGACAGAGACAAAGACAGAGACAGAGACAGAGACAGAGACAGAGAGAGAGATAGAGAGAGAGACAGAGAGAGACAGAGACAGAGAGAGAGATAGAGAGAGGGATCAGACAGACACAGGGACCGAGGCACAAAGGGAGAGAAAGTCAAGGACAACAGAACGTCTGTCTCTAGACAGACTCCTGGGGATGAATTTCTAACTTTTCTCCCCCCTCTCAAAGCCCTCCATGGGCACCCGAGTCACTTGTTGCCCACTCCCCCATTTGCAGACAGATGAGTCGAATGCCATTATCACTCAAACTCTTCTGGTGCCCTTTTAAAACCTCCTCCAGCAGAATAGTTTTATGACTTATAGATTGGCGGTTTAATACCTCTTTACAACTTCCTTGTATTATATATAGCCCATCTGGCCGAGCCCCTTCTCCTGAGGCCCAGGGGCAACAGTTCCACTATATATATATATATATATATATATATATATATATATATATATATATATATATATATATATGATGGAGAACTGGGGCGTAGCGAGCCAGTAGAATCCAAACAGCCTGTGTTCGCTAGCCGTTCTCTAATGTATGGAGCAATCCATCTCACTTCGTGCAGAAACATTACAAATAATACACAATCTATCACAGGGCAATTACAATGATGCTAGACAACTAGATATGCATTGTTGTGTGTGTGTGTGTGTGTGTGTGTGTGTGTGTGTGTGTGTGTGTGTGTGTGTGTGTGTGTGTGTGTGTGTGTGCGCACGCACCTATGGGCAAATGGGACAATATATCTGCCTAATAATTTACCTGCACTTAGTTCTGTTCCTCATCCTGTCATGTCCAAGACACACACACACACACACAGTGCACAAAGTGCAGATTTCCTGACAGCAATTGTTGCCAAATCTCATCTTAAGCAGCAAATGGCGGATGAGCAGCATTGTATACGGTGGGAGGATATTATTTCATGATGGAGCCATCGCTTAACTGCCATAGAGCTATTACGGACCGTCCATTTCACTTCCATTACCACAATAACATCACCTACATTACAGCCATTACCTTTCACTAGCCCTGGACACACACACACTTGTGCGCACACACACATTCATACACGCAACAAATACACAAAAATGGGCTCCCATACAAACACACTTGCTCACACACACACTCTCTCTCTCTCTCTCTCTCTCTCTCTCTCTCTCTCTCTCTCTCTCTCTCTCCCAAACACTCTCACACACAATCAATCAACGGTGTGTTTTTACGTGCACACACACAATCACAGTTATATAAAGCAAAGAAAAACATTGTATATTGAAGGTGACCCCTGGAATGTTACATTTGTAAAGATATTCAGGCATGGCTTTCCAATGAAGGAAAGCCATTGAAAGATAGCAGCCATGACATGAAGAGGATGAATTAACAGATTTATGTATCAGTATATCTCATATATTTAAAAGCATCATCTCAGTAGCGCACAATCAGTGCCAGCCCTCTATGTAGAATCAGCCTAACATCCAACACAGCCCAACATTACAGCACTGAGTAGGCTAAATGGATTAGACCTTTGAAGCATTGCTCACATCCCGGCCACAAATCAGATATGAGCTGGTATGAAGGCCAGCGCAGCCATTACACAGCAAGAGGCCCTTCTGAAGTGATGAGGCTGCTCTGGAACACATGCCCCTTTACAATCCGACAACTCATCAAGTCCAGAGCCAAGTCGATCTTAGTAAAAAAAAATCTAGCGCTAAGGGTGAGTGTTCTGTCCGCTGAGGCACAATGCCACTGCTAATGTTTAAAGCTAACATGGCATAGCTATAAATACTTCCCGCACCACACTTCGACAGCTCAGTCCTATTAGTCTGTGTTGATTGGCTGGCCTCAGAGACCAACAGGTGGCACTGGGCTGATTTTCACAGACAGAGATGCTGGAGAGAAAGCGAGAGGGAGAAGGAGAGAGACAACTGAGTTGAGGATATTGGCGAAACTTCTAGAAGAGACTCTCTCATCGTTCCAATGAGATTTCTACACCTAGATTACTAAAAACAAGACACAAAGCTTATTTAAAGAGTAACAAACAAGTGAAGGAGACATGTTTAAAGCTATTAGTTTCTGGAGGAACATCCAGGAATACGGGCGATATGCAGACCATATTTTATGTGTCTGTGTGTTTGTATGCTCTGTGTGCATATAAACTCGACTGTGGTGAGGCCACAGCCACCAGAGGTGTTACTGTATATTGCTCAGCTCAGTTTCTATAAAAGCCAACACCTGTTTGAGCTAAAGTGTCCATGGAAGAATTTGAAGGACACTTTTAATGAATTCCAACACACACAAACACAAACACAGCCACAGCCACACACACAAACACACACACACACACACACACACACACACACACACACAAACTGACACGGGTACAAATGTGGTATAAAGATTCAAAAGGCCAGCAGCTGTTGGATGACAGATAATAACATGCAGTGTGCCATTACGGATCTCTTTTAGCAGTAAATAAGTGATGAGCCGGGTTCCCACAAACACACACACACGCACACACACACACACACACACACAGACACACACACACACACCTCATAACTAGTTTTAAGTGCATACGTGTAAAACATAGTAGAATACAGATATGATTATGTCGTCACTGTGTGATGGACTGCAGTCTATTAATTGTTGAGGTGTGTGGGTGTGTGTGGGTGTGTGTGCTCGCACAGTGACAAGAGATTGGGGAATTAGGAGATGACATTGCTGTTGGCACACCTTGACTCCTGGGTAAAGTCCAGCAGGTGCATCAGGAATGAACCTGGTGGGCTATTACCCTGTCCACTGATGTATGAACCCCCCAACATGGTGGGGAAGGACACATATACATAGACACCGCATTGACTGCTACCACCTGTCCAAGACAACAGTAGAATAGCCTCTAAATTCAAATGTAAGTAAACTTGCATTATCTGGATATTGTCTGTGATAAAATTTGAATATTAAAGTGCTTCTATCCATTTAATGGTTGGCCCGTTTACTACAGGCCAGTCTTTGCTTCTCCAATATGGCAGAGACTTAAACATAAAATCCAAAGGTCAGTGCAGCGTTCATGAATATGTTTTCTGTGATTGCAGGCCTCACACACCCAGCTGGTGCTGAGATCCAAGATGGCCACTAGGTGAATACATCCAATTAGGGAAAGGTCTGGGGAAATGCAAAGGGGTCACCTTCAAATGACAAATGCAACGTTTGGCTCAGAGGGGAGGCGGGACCCCAGACTCCCAAACTCATTTGTTGTCTTCATTGGTTGTTGTCTTCTTTCAACGATACCATTTGTCTCCTGTCCATTTGATATGGTCATACGGATGAGTCCTTAACGATGGTACTGAGACTCAAACCTGAGCGAGATGGCAGCCGCCGAGAGCACTTAGACCCTCTCTGCCCTGAGCTATTGATCCACGTGTAATCGCACACACACCCCAGGGGAGGGCTCTCACACACACAGCCAAAGTTTCTTTTGCTGTGTGTGTGTGTGTGTGTGTGTGTGTGTGTGTGTGTGTGTGTGTGTGTGTGTGTGTGTGTGTGTGTGTGTGTGTGTGTGTGTGTGTGTGTGTGTGTGTTACGGTGAGTGCGTGCATGTTTGAGTTTGATGCCTGAGTGCGCATCGGCATTTATGTTGATTTAATGTGTGTGTGTGTGTCTGCCTGTCTGTCTGTCTGTCTGCATGTGTTAAAGAGCCAAGGTGCACATCACTAATCAGAACTCTTAATACAGTGCAGCCGAGTCAGTTATAGCATCACTACTAGTCAACAGGTGCATCAATACACCTGTATGTCAACATGCAATGTGCCAGTGTACAGCAACCCACTACAATAACAAAGACACAATAAATCATGGAGGCAGAGAGAAGTTACCTTCACCACCGACGGGCTCAAACATCCCAAACTGCTCCAGAACTTTAATGAAGAGGCCCATGACCACCAACACCGCAATCATCTCCAATCCATCCAGACTCAACATCTTGGGAGACAGCTCTCTGTCATCGCCCAGAACTCCAGAACCTAGCCAGAAGGGCCAGGCCGGGCTTGGCCGGGCCAGGGACCAGCACCCAGAATATACCGCAACCGATAAGAAAAAACAAACTCTGTGTCCAACTTCAAGACAACCAGCCTCAGCCCACTTCAACCTCCCTCCTCCCGTTGGGAACACTTCCGAAACTTTGTATGGCTGGACGTTGCGGCGGCATGAAGCAGAGGTGTCTGACAACTTGGCGGTGTGTCCGTCTTTGCTTTGCTCTTCTTCTGGTCCAAAAGATAGCCGTCCCACCCCCCCTCTTGTCCCTCCTCCTCCTCCTCCTCCTCCTTCTTCTCCTCCCTGGTGCGGAAACAGACAAGACAAGCCAGACGAGCCCTGGGCTAGGCTACACCAACACACGGTGATACGGGCTCCAACCACCACCACCCCACCCCACCTGCCAACGATCGCCTGGAGGTCTGAGTTAAGCAAGGACGCTAAGGGTCCCAGAGTCTGTCCCCCTCGCTGCCGACCCCCTGAAGAGTGGAGGAATCTGGGGAGGCTGCCGGGGCTGCTAGTCCGTTTGGCAGCGCTCGCAAGGAGGCGTGTGTGTGTTGTGTGAGGGGGAAGGATGGGGGGAGTGTGTGTGTGTGTGTGTGTGTGTGTGTGTGTGTGTGTGTGTGTGTGTGTGTGAGTGTGTGAGTGAGAGAGTGTGTGTGAGTGAGTGGGAAAAAGCAGGAGCCTGCAGATACGGTTGAGAAAATGTGTGGGGAGACAGGAGATAAACAGAAAGGAGAGGGGGAACGAGAGACGGAGGCAGACAGACAGACAGACAGACAGACAGACAGACAGACAGACAGACAGACAGACAGACAGACAGACAGACGGAAAAAGAGAAGAGAGATATGGAGGGGTGAGAGGGGTGAGATATTTTCCTCCCTCCTAAGGGGCATTACCTCCATCGATATGTCTAATATGGTTTCCAGGGTAACACAGAGAGAGAGAGAGAGAGAGAGAGAGAGAGAGAGAGAGAGAGAGAGAGAGAGTATATTTTGAATCAGACTTGGCACACAGTGATTAAAGAAAGTCTCATTGTGGATTTCCCCCGGCAAATATCTGCATCTGTTCTACTGGATGTTTGCCTGTCTGTCTATCACAACCTGTCAAAAATACATTTCCTTTTGGAGAAGTAGTTTTTTCTATTATCTAACTCCAAAATGCGCTTGGCTTCAGAGCAACAAAATATGACATCAATAGAACCAGGATTGCAGCCAACCCTCAAAACACTGAGGCAGAAAAATATGAATCATTTTCGTTGCTGTGAATCTATGTCGGTATAAGGGGTAAGTATTATATTTCAACCTTGTTAAATATCTGTGAAACATCACACATGTGATATGTCACATATAATTAAATTACATGTTTGACATGCTAGACGTTCCACACTGTGATTGATCACTTCACAATATGGTAGCATTCAGGAACTGGCTGGGAAATAATCGCAGAGCATCTGGAGCTATGGGCAATCCCTGTAAGACTCTGTTGCTGCATGATGTGTCAGTCGCTCTGACCATCCTCTGCGTTGGCTCACAGACACAACGCCGTAGAATGTGATGCTCGCCTGCTGCAGTGGCACCGCTCCGGTCCCTCAAATACATCTCCTAGCCCCATGTCCCCATGCAGATATCCTACTGCCCTTTGTTTAAAACATAACAGAATCAAGAAAAGTCTCTCTCTCTCTCTCTCTCTCTCTCTCTCTCTCTCTCTCTCTCTCTCTCTCTCTCTCTCTCTCTCTCTCTCTCTCTCTCTCTCTCTCTCTCTCTCTCTCTCTCTCTCTCTCTCTCTCTCTCTCTCTCTCTCTCTCTCTCTCTCCAGTATGGCATTTCCCCAGCTTCACTCTCTTTCTCCCTCTCTGTCTGTGGGTTTGGCAAGAGGTAGCAAAGAAGGAAAGAACCGCGGCCAATGAATCTTTGACACATGTTCTTGTGTCTGTATTGGGTTCCTGGTGTGACACTGGATGTCGGCTCTGCGGTTTTGTGACTGCGACACAAAATCTACCTCATTACCAAGACACATGTCATGTCATTGGAGGAAAAGGGCTGCAGAGGTTCACCCCCAACTCCCTTCATACTTATACAACACCACCTCCTAAATCAGCCAAAGACACACACACACAAGCACACAAATACACAAACGCACACACACAAGCACACACATACACATAGACAAGGTGACAGAATACCAAATCTACCTTTGACGTCACTCTTGTTTTGTTGTGAAAGCAAAGCAACACCAGAATCTCACGCATCACACTATGATGACATGCATGCTGTGGTGCGAGAGACTATTTCAAGACATTCTCAGCGTAAACAGAGAAACACTGCACAACCCTCCTGAAACACACATCTAAGAGACAGAGAAGAGAGTCGGTGAGAGACGAGGAGGAAGGGAGAGACATAATCCATACTTGGCACGTGTAGGTTAATAAAATATTGTTTTCCTCACTTGCATTGATCGGCTGTCATCCACGCGGGCTTAAAAGAACGGGAGGCTTGCCAGCTAAGTGGATGTGGAACAACAATGGAAAAAGTGAATCAACTAACGCATGCAGATGGAGAGAGTGATAAAACGCGTTGGAACAGGTTCGGGGGGGGGGGGGGGGACGACAAGGTGGAGGGGGTGAGGTGGGTGAGGTCGTATCCCACTTGAGGTGGGATACAACCTCACCCACCATTCCTCTCCTTTGTTGTTAAGGAGGGAGCAGAGAGGGAGGGGAGTAAGGGAACGTCTAGCCTTCATTAGCTTCCAGCATCTCTCCTTTCTGGGAGGATTTTTCACCTCATTCCGGCTGTCAGGATGAAGATTGGGGCCACAGATGTGTCCCACACTCTCCATTATTAGCCTATATCTCTCGCTCATTCATTCTCATCCTCGATCTACCTTCTTTCTCATTCCCTCTCCCAGCCTTCCTCTCTCTCTCTGTTCTATGCTTCACTATTGGACACATTTCTACAAACAAAAGGAGCCACGTATTAGGAACACAGAGAAAGGTCATGGCTGGCAAGGTTAAGATGGTAAGTCTTTCCCAGGTGTCACACACACACACACACACACACACACACACACACACACACACACACACACACACACACACACACACACACACACACACACACACACAGCCACTGCTGTCGTTTGAACCAACACAAATGAAGCAGGCCTAGTCTCTTTCATTATGACAGTAAACAAAACAAACAGGGTCGCCTCGTTGTACAACCACTGGATTCAAACTGAGGAACAGGCAGCAGTTTTTGAAGAAAAGTTTTCTTCAACAACAATGTATGACTATGTATGATTCTGAAGACTGGCCAGTACAACTGGTGACTTTTTGCTCCCCGGGAAGTCATAAAGACAGCATTTCAAATGCTGTACAAAATAACTTGAAACCCAGTGGTGTGGAGTGAAGCAGAAATACAGAGTTGGCTTGTATTGACTGTAGTTATGACCGGCTTCTTTCAAGCTTATCCTGTGACCGGGAAATCCCTTGACATATACAATCCTGACCAAGGAGGGCCGGTCTTTCAACCAGACAAGGCAAGCAATAAGCTACCTTGAACCTTATCGTAACCCCAACCTCAAAGAACCCCAACACACAGTGAATGTTGGTGCTGTGTTCTCTCTCACTATTAAAAACAAAAGCACTACAGCTAATACCCCCCAATTTATTTATTTTAAATGAACCCTTGGGGTGATAATGATAACAATATCCGGATTGTTACCGGATATTGTTATCATTATCATGGTAGAAACTTGGAAAAGAATGCAGAAAGAGGGATTCCTCCTTTCATGGATCATCAGGAAGTAATGGGCGCCATAATGGGAGAGAGTATGCGTTGGGCATAGTAATAGTGTAGTGGACCATTTATTATGAATATAAGATCTGGAGGATTCCCATCTTGCTCTTTCTAGATAGAAAACCTGGATGGGACCTTGTCGTTGCTTGAACGATGAGGTCCAATCAATCGAAACACATTGATAGGTAGTATGAAGCGTGTTAGAAAATAGGCATAATCAAACTTTCAATCAGCATGCCGGATTTTGACGTCAGATACATAAATAGGGATGTGTATGTGGTCGTATGCTCAGCATAAAAATGAAGAGAGATAGACAGAGTGAGAGAGTGTGAGAGAGAGAGAGAGATAAAGAGAAATAGAGAGAAAGGGGGAAATATTATAATAGCCAGCAGCCGTCTGTTAGCTCAACCAGGACCCCTAGTGGACACACAACAAACTGATATTTTCTTTTACATGACATTTTATGTCAGAATAAATGAAGGCACTCACTTGCCATGCTACTAGTAGCTCTTCAACCATGTTCAGAAGTATATATTTATGATTCAGTCATTTAGCTTTGGTCCAAAGCGACCTAAAGTGGAGGTTGGGAATCGTGCTAAAGCATGCCTACATGCCACTGAATTATATATTTGAATTATATATATATATATATATATATATATATATATATATATATATATATATATATATATATATATAGGGTTAGGGTTAGGATGATTCCCGTCCCTGCACAATTCTAAACAATAGAAGTAGCAACCATGGTAGTAACCATGACAATTTTGACGCATTACAAAATCCAAAATCAAAACTCACAAACTCTCTAACACACACCCACACACACACACATAAACCACACACAAACACACTCACACACACACTCCAGGTGTCAGAGGCACCCCACTCTCCTCACGAGGAGGGGACCCCTGTGCCGCCCCCCACCCCGTCCTGCCACGGGGTCGACTCACACATCACCGTTCAATAGAGACGAGGGCAAGGGAGCCATCCCAACAGAGGAACGCTGTGTGTGTGTGTGTGTGTGTGTGTGTGTGTGTGTGTGTGTGTGTGTGTGTGTGTGTGTGTGTGTGTGTGTGTCTGTTGTTTGCAGAGTTTCGAGATTCTGGCGAAATTCGGGGACTGCCTGGATCCGTCCTCAGCCATGAGCAGCATGGCTGAGGACGTGTTCACATTGGGACAGCACGCATCCACTCACACACACACACACAAGCACACACAGACACACTGTCAACACACTCATCTACCATCGCACACATGCACACTCACCCAGCCGCGCACACACACACACAAGCACACACACAGACACACCGTCAACACACATGCACACTCACCCAGCCACACTCACCCACACCAACACGCGGCACACATCGTCGACACAGACATCCACCATCACAACACACACACACACACACACACACACACACAACACACACACACACACACACACACCTGCCCCCCGGCTGTGTAGTTAGGCCGTGCAGTGTTTTCCTTCCATGATTAGGCGGCTATTGAAGCCTTGCTGGACGCCAGGCGCAGCGTGACTATTGTCGGCGCCTGCATGAGTTCTCCTGGCCCTGGATTGATGCACTCCACCCGACACTGGGGTCCCACTGAACGGCCATTAGTCGGCCATTACCCCAGCAGCACCTGTGGAATAACCAGGAGGGGGAGCCGACAGGTGGGTACGCACGCACGCACGCACGCAGGCAGGCACACACACAGGCACACACACACACACACACACACACACACACACACACACACACACAGGCAGGCACACACACACACACACTCACTCACTCACTCACAAACAAACAGAAAGATACACACACACACAAACAGACGTGTACTATACACATTTACATGCACAAACATGGGCAGAGCTACAGGAACACACACATACGCAAGCGCACCCACACACACACACAGACACACACAGACCCATGAATACAGACACAAACGCACACATTTATGTAAACACCCTGATACACCGGACATACCAAGCAAGTAAACACCAGACATGTAAACAAAGAGTGTGTGATACACCAAGTTCACATCAACAGCAGTAGAAAACTGCCCAAAGGAAAACTACTGAGAACGATTGTGTATTTCACCATTCAAAAGTATGCCATTTATTATTGAAAAGAGTGAGGGGGAGAGGACCGAATACACTATGAGCCGACTACATCAGTAATCCAAGAAAAGCCAGCCCAGACAGACAGGGTGCTGGACGGCTTCACAGGAGAACACAGAACTGAGGAAAAC
>NC_136935.1:656251-693751 GCF_949987615.1 Pollachius pollachius
GAAAATAACAAGTCCTTTCAAATAGTTCTGTACCCATATTGACCAGAGGGCTCATCATGATACACTTGGCAGCCTCAATACTTCTCTTTCAGAATCCACTAGTAAGGGAGGGTTTCCCAGCATAACCTAAAATGTATAACTCCAAATCCAAATGCAGCAATATATGTCATCTAACACCATCTATTTGTACATACCAACTGGCATATATGAAATATGAACTCAATTATACCACCGTTGTGAATAAGGAGGAAGAGAGGGAAGCTCAGTTAGAGAGCATTTGAAGGTGAGTGCAGGATCTAAAAGTGGTTAAAGGAAGAGAATAGAAGTGAATAAAGCAAAGCCCTGACATCCACACAGAGGTGAAGGGCTAATGCAGGCAGCTCTGAGGCATTTAATAGCTATAGATAGCCTGGATTTATTTAACGCTGTGATGGCTATTGTTAGTAGTAAATTTATCCACCTGCCACGGGAATACATCAACCCAGGCTGTAAAATACACTTAGCTCGAGTTAGTTAGCCTTTAATGATGAAGAGCTGGCTGGGAAAAAGGGGGCTGATTAGAAAATCAATTATTTATCAAAATACTACTAAAAATTTCCCAGGAACATTGAAAAATGGCGCTTGGGTCATTAAGGTTCAATTAAATGTTCTGGATGCCATATCGGGTATGTAATTTTGCATGTGGGTGCAAAATTCACTCTTTAGGTTGATACTTGCTTATGGTTTTTAAAGTGTTAGTTAAGGCGGGATGGGCTTAAGTCGTTTCATATGTGAGACGGGCTGTCTGTCAAAGCTATGTAGGGAAGTTTCTTATTGGTTTGTTAGCTCATGAGAACCCAAAGATGGCTCTGACCAGAGACAGTTCTATAACAACATGTTTAAGCGCCTCTAAATCTTAGAGAGCCTAACATGAAAATGCTTCCACTGAGTCAACACCACAACAATTGCCTGCAATACATTGCATCGGTAAAGAGTTTGACCATTGCATCGTCAAGGACGGAACGCGGAGAACAGAAGGTTAAAATGCACCGACTGTCAGGGGAAAGGGATTCCAGGAAGTGAGGGGCTATGGGGATTGAGTGATGGAGGAATGGGAAGGAAAGCGTGAAGGAGAGGGGGTGAGAGGGAGGACAATGAGACTGAGACAGCGATAGTAAAGTCATTTTCCCCGCGGGCCAGAGGTGGTCCGGGGAATGGTGTCGCCACTCAGAGAGCGAAGGTAGTAAAGTATGACCTGAATTGTAAAGAGTCGTTAGATAGTAGAGGGAGGATGGCATGGGAAAAGGCCGGAGAACAGAGAACGAGATTTATCTGATATAATATGTCATCATCACACATTATACCTACAGTATGATAAACCCTCTCCTCCTGTAGATACATTATGCTGCGATACATGTTATGTTTAGGAGAGATTGTAAAATGTTAAAACATCTTACAATCTCTCGAGTTAAAGGAGCCAGGCAGTCATAGTTAAGTGAAGCAGAATAAAAAGTAAATTTTCGTTTTTTTCGCAATATAAATAAAAATGAAAACCCACACATATGTGGGTGTTTCATGTGTTCTTCTGTAATGTATTTAAAACAATTCATAATTATTCAGGAATAATTCTCGGGAAATATTTAATAAAATTGTCAAAAGATTTACATATTCACAAGGCGAAAATATTCCTTGGATACATAAAATCCTCACATCTTTGGATTCCAACCATCCACCTATTTGAAATGATCATTTTTCTGAAGACTTCACAGTATTCTTTGCCTACATGCCTCCTATGATGTGGTTGTTTTAGAGTGAATTGACTCCCACAGTCACATACTAAATCGTTACATCACCCATAGCGCATAGACATAGTTTGCTGGAAGTGACATCGTTTTGACCATTTTTCATGTATGACGTTCTTTCTTTATCACACTCTTCATAAATATGAATCTTTCTTCTTGCTAACCCTGTCTCATTCTAGTCTTACCCTGGACACCGCTGTCTCCATTCTGTGCTCTCTCATCTACTGTTTGAAAAATCTTCAGATGCACCCGGACATAACACTTGTTCACACCTCCTCAGACCCTCTCTCTCTCTCTCCCTCTCCCTCTCCCTCTCTCTCTCTCTCTCTCTCTCTCTCTCTCTCTCTCTCTCTCTCTCTCTCTCTCTCTCTCTCTCTCTCTCTCCACTCTGACCAGACGGTCGCTAATAGGAGTTTATTTTTAGTGAGTGTGAGGTGAGGTGTGAGGTGTCCATGAAAGATGGAGGTGATGTTTCTCACCTTTCGAGTAAAGGGGCGGGGAAAAGGATGTTGAGAAGGGGAGGGGGGGGGGGGGGGGGGGAGAAAGGCCAGGCAGTGTGTGTGTGTGTGTGTGGGGGGAGGGGGGGTTGGTGCTTGAGGGCTGTGTTCCCAGGGTGGAATTAAGGAGAGAAACTGGGTCAGGGACTTGGCTGTGACCTGACCTCGTCACACACACACACACACACACACACACACACACACACAGACAGACAGTCAATTTGAATCACATCCAAAGCAGGTCAACGGACCAATCAGATCAAACATTATTAAAATGCAGTTCAACCCAACCTTTGATTTAAGCAAATTAAAATTGACTTCAATACACTTGTGATACTAGCTATCTTTCCATGATGATCCATCCATCCATCCATCCATCCATCCATCCATCCATCCATCCATCCATCCATCCTCTCTATCTGGCAGGTATAATTCTATCACACATGTATCCGCATCTCCCGGTCTACATGCCTACTATTGTCTACATATATTCTATATATAGAATGGGATGCTTCTAAAGTACTATCAACATAGACATTCTGTCTAGCAAGGTAAATAATTAACACCAGCAATGTAATTTTAGTGAGAGTTTGCACTTCTGCGTCTGCAGAGTATATTGTTCACAGCCGCACTCAGAAAATGGATCCGATCTCTCAGAGGTGATAAGAGGCATCTTGTCCGTCTCTATTGCTCTCGCTCTTATTCTTTCTCTGTTTTGCTTCTGCCCTGTTTTGCCTTCCTCTTCTAATAACCTCTATCCCTCCTGATTAAGGGATACGTCACACATAGTATCAATCAAGACTTAATCAAAATGACCAGTCGCAACTTTCAGTACAGGTTGGACTGCCAACCTTAACAGCTGGAGCAAAGTTGTACTTCTCTCCATCTCTCTACTCATCACTCTGTTTCCCTTCGTCTCCCACCCCCGTTTCCCCACCTTTCCCCTCTCTCCTCACCTCTTTCTCCTCCCCCTTTGCATCTCCCTCCCTCTTCCCCTCTCTCCCCTATATATAGCACCCCTCCCTCTCCTAGCTCTCGGCTGTCCCTCCCTCGCCACCTTCCCTATGACCCCCTCCCTATATCCTGCCCCTCTCTCCAATACTTCTCTCTCTTTCTCTACACGACCCCCCAATCCCTCTTCATCTCTTTGTATATCCTCTCTCCTCTCTCTCCCCTCTCTCTCCCATGCTATCTCCCCCTCTCTTCTACCTCCTATTCTCCCTCCTACCTCCCCCCTCTATCCGCTACCTCTCTCTTAACTCCCCTCTCTTCCCAATGTCTCTTTCTCGCACCATCTCTCCCTCTCTCTCTCCACCATCCCCCTTCCCCCTCTCCCCCTCCGTGTGTCTGGGACCTCTCTACCTCCCCCCCCCTCCCCTCCGTGTGTCTGGGACCTCTCTACCTCTCCCCCCCTCCCCTCTGTGTGTCTGGGACCTCTCTACCTCCCCCCCCCCTCCCCTCTGTGTGTCTGGGACCTCTCTACCTCTCCCCCCCTCCCCTCCCTCTCCCCCTCCGTGTGTCTGGGACCTCTCTACCTCTCCCCTCCCTCTCCCCCTCCGTGTGTCTGGGACCTCTCTACCTCCCCTCCCTCTCCCCCTCCGTGTGTCTGGGACCTCTCTACCTCTCCCCTCCCTCTCCCCCTCCGTGTGTCTGGGACCTCTCTACCTGTGGCTGAGGCTCCGGGAGCATGGCACCCTGCTGAGTGCTGATGTTACCTGAGCACCCATCCATCAGCCCGGCAGACAGTGTGCTGCCCGTCTCCCCGTTGCTAGGGGGAGAGGGGGGGGGGGGGGGGAACGCTTGGAGTAAGTTATCATCCTCCTCATAATGAATAACCCCCCGCACCACCACCACCACCATTACCACTCGCTGTGATATAGCCCCACTGGAAGTCACACTCAAACACACACACTAAAATGCACACGCACACACGTAAACACAAAGCCCGGAACACCTTCCCCCTCAGCAAGTGCTCCAAACTTCGCAGGAGTTGATGTTTTATTCATGACCTAAAGTTGACATTTTCTGTCAGTTTGGTCGGAGGCGGAGGCCATGATGGATGGCTCCATAACGACGTCTCGCTCAGACTCTAAGACTGAGCCACAGATCTGACATTATTAAGCACACAAAAGGTGGCTTGTGGGGCCACGGGGAAATAGAGATATGTATAGAAGACACATATAGGTCTTCTATACATATTTATATCCTTGCAGCACTGTCAAACAAGTCTTCCCCGAAACACAGGATTTGTGGGGTGCATCTTTATGTTGTTGAGATTGAAGTATTAAAGAATACTATAGCTACTGGACGTATCTAGATGCATCACTGTATTGGAATCCTAGAACTAGGATTGCCATTCAAAAACAAGCCATACCGGGGAATAAACAAGCGAAGGTGATTCTCATCAGGAATTCCACATGTTAGACGGTCCACACTTCCTTCAAACGAACATGGTTACCTCGATGCCAAGAGCTTGAACCTCACATATTTTATTCATCAGCCAGGTTCATACTGTATTCTCTTTGGTTATAGCTACCTGCTGGACAGCCAAGATACCAAGCTCCCAGGTGCCATTATTGCATGTGTGTGTGTGTGTGTGTGTGTGTGTGTGTGTGTGTGTGTGTGTGTGTGTGTGTGTGTGTGTGTGTGTGTGTGTGTGTGTGTGTGTGTGTGTGTGTGTGTGTGTGTGCCTGCGTAAGAATACGTGTGCATTTTGGCATGTAACAATGATTTATCATCCCTGTGTATGCTTGCATGGTTGTGTTGTTGTGTGCATGTGTGTCGCAGGGTTGAGAAGGGTATCTAATGTGTGTGTAGAATGTTTGAGTGTGAGTTCTCTTTTACAAATGTCCAACAATGTGCATGCATCGATTCATGATGCATATTTGTATATTTCTTGGTAGCATGCAGGCATGTGCATAGTACTGAATACAATCTGGACGTGGTAATCCGTGTTCATTAATGAGGAGTTACAGCTTTCTACCTGTTTTACCGGATACCAGAGGACAGGGAATGGAAAGCTCAACTTAATTTAGCTCAAAGTCAGACACCTAACAAATGGCCGCTGATTAAAAAGAGGAAATGACTTTTATGGGAACTCACATATCCTGAAAGTGGTGAAAACTATCTATGATGGAGTATGATATAACAGCATATATATGCCTTAGAAGAGCATGAAGATGTTTTTATGTTTGAACCATGAATATACATTTTTCTGGGACTTCTAGTTTATATTTACCTTGGGCTCTTTGAGTCATTAGTATATATATATATATATATATATATATATATATATATATATATATATATATATATATATATATATATATATATATATATATATATATATGTGTGTTTTATTCATAATTATATTTCAAGGTTCTGCCAAAACTATCTGAATTTAAATCTCATGGTGGACTATGGTGGCAAATTACTCCTTTAGCTATTTTTCATTGGTTTTATTTATCCCCAATGTTCAAAGTATTGTGTGTTGTTTTTCTATTTGAAGCCTTTACGTTGTGATGTTTATAACTATGTAACCTTACAGCAATCTTGTCCAGGTTTACCTAATTTGGACCTCAAGGGGAATAACCTGATGAATGAAGTGTAATATATATATTATATTATATCATACATACATACATACATACATACATACATACATACATACATACATACATACATACATACATACATATATATATCAACATACATACATACAGGTATCTCTGTCACTACATGACCAGGTGGATCCGATGCCTGCTGCCAGCCATACACGTCTCCTGTTCTTATGACACCATGTTGAGACACATTGACATGAGCACCAAGGCCCCCAAGGCTCAGAGGGAAAACAGGTTCCAGGCCCTGGATCTCTGGCTGCTGTACTCTGTGATAAGAGCAGGGTTACAATGCAGATCAATGGCAACTAGACAGGAGGAGAGATGATGTCCTCCACACACCGCAGGCCAATGTCCTATAGACAGGGCACCACGCGAAGGAGGGGTGCCCTGTGTGTGTGTGTGTGTGTGTGTGTGTGTGTGTGTGTGTGTGTGTGTGTGTGTGTGTGTGTGTGTGTGTGTGTGTGTGTGTGTGTGTGTGTGTGTGTGTGTGGTAATGCATGTGTTTGCACGTTGAGGTTATAAATAGACCTATTTAAGATGTTCATTTTTTTTCAAAATTGAGGTCGCTTCAGGACAAATTAAAGCCAGGTTAAGAACTTATAAATCAAATAGTTGAAGATTGTCTTTTGTTAAATTTAAGCTTTGAACTATGCGTGCAGGTGCAAAACATGAAAATTGGTTAGATTTTTTAGCTAAGCCAATGTCCAGTCATGTTCAAACCTTAGGTTTAAGCCCGATTCAACATAAATTAAAAATCCATGCACGCACACATTAACGAGCATACACAAACAGAGAGCCTCTGGCACACTAGCCAACTCTTTAATTATTACGTAGGTCTGTATGCAGGAACAGGGTTGTTGAGGCTGTACAGATCATTATAACAAGAGTGAGAATATCCAGAAACCATTCAGCTCCAAAAAACCTGACAGGGCAAGAAGTGAAAAAAAGACCCAAGCTAGTCAATAATACAAGCTCATCGGAGATACCTCTGGAAACACAAAATATAATGAAGTAATGATCCTAACGTAACCAATCTACCTTGAAACAAAGTGTGTGTATATGTGTGTGTGTGTGTTTTTGGTTTCATTTTTTATGGTGTCGGTTTGTGTAATAAGTGTTAATGGAGCTTTGTAACTAAATTTCCCGTTTCTCTCCCTCCGCTTTCTCTCTGCCTTCTCTCTGCCTTCTCTCTGCCTTCTCTCTCTCTCTCACTCTCACACTCTCTCTCACTCTCTCTCTCTGCCTTCTCTCTCTCTCTCTCTGTGCCTTCTCTCTCTCTCTCTCTGTGCCTTCTCTCTCTCTCTCTCTCTCTCTCTCTCTCTCTCTCTCTCTCTCTCTCTCTCTCTCTCTGCCCTCTCTCTCACTCTCACTCTCCCTCTCTCACTCTCTCACTCTCTCACTCTCTCACTCTGTCTTTTCTGTCTGTTATTGGAAAACAAAGAAGCTGGTTCTTGTAGTCATGGAAACCTTTTGCTGGGTAATTTTAAGAATGTGCACATGCATAAACAAACAAATGCCTCACACACGTGTGTGTGAACACACACCAACACATACACACACACACACACACATACACACACATGTAATCACGTACCACTATATTCATTCTGGTAGCATTTGGACCTTGATAATTGGTTCCTTTGAGACCACCAGACCTAACTTCACTAAAGTTATCTCCCCAGCTCATGCCTAGGTTGCTTTCCTATTACTACCTGCATTTGTAAAGTATATGAATGGTGTTCTCTGAGCAACGAGATATGACATTAAATCAGTAATCCCATAATCCACAGACAGAGGAAATATCAACTTTGACAAGTATTAAAAAATACTGCTATGAAATCTTTGTCTAACCTATCCTTTTTTAGCAAATGAAAGAATAAAAACTGTCAAACTAATCAAAATGAAATCGTTTTTCTTTTTCACAGTAACTGCTGTGCCAAAACTGTTTTGTTTTTTTCTACACACACACACACGCACACGCACACACAGTTGATATTATGAATATGCAGGGCCAGTCCAGGGACCGGCCCCACCAACCTCCTGTCCCCATCAGATTCATGACGTCAGTGTTTAATAATTATATTTAGTTAATGAGTGCCAGGTCACTAATGCAACAGAGACCTCATGCCTGCACTGCACTCAAGACCTGACCGTGACCCCTAGAAAGGAGGAGCCAGGGACAGACCAGCAGCTCTCGCCCTAATTGACTTAGAACTCATTATCTGCAGACAGCATCCATGTGTGTACAGTGAAGAACAGCCAACCAATGAGGGACGGAGACTGGATTGGACTACGACTACGCAGCATTGGGTGACTCTTTCTTTCACAATCTTATGTTACTTTCACAGGAAAAACATGTTATATCAGACATTTGTACACAAACTATGAACATAGTCTGACTATGTCTGGCATTGTGACTATGTATCGCGTCATGGCAAGACGCATTTAGGAATAGTTGATTGATATGGGGTGTGTGGGGTGTGTGTAGGTGTGTGTGTGTGTGTGTGTGTGTGTGTGTGTGTGTGTGTGTGTGTGTGTGTGTGTGTGTGTGTGTGTGTGTGTGTGTGTAGGTGTGTTTGTGTTGTTTACGCCCCTGCAGCCTGAAAATGTGCACAACATGAATACATACAATACATGCATTTCGACGATATACGGAGCGTATACATACACAGAGTTAGTATAATTGACGTTACACGTGTGTGTGTGTGTGTGTGTGTGTGTGTGTGTGTGTGTGTGTGTGTGTGTGTGTGTGTATGGGCACAGCATGCGTGTGCCCATACGTGTGCACGTGGAGGCGTGTGTGCGAGCGAGGCCCCATCACAGAGGATAAGAGAAGGGGTGGATGGGAGACAAGAGGGGCGGACGTCAAATGAACATGCCCATGCTGCTGGATGGACAAGGTCATCTAACCAGCCTTATCTCCTGGCTCCCTAGGACCAGCGGCTGAGGTTCAATCTCTGCGTTCTGCATCCCCATATCATCCCAGGTAACTGGAGCCCCTGGTCGCTGTTCATGGCATGGAAGAAAAAGGATAGACAGATTTGTCAGTGTGTGTGTGTGTGTGTGTGTGTGTGTGTGTGTGTGTGTGTGTGTGTGTGTGTGTGTGTGTGTGTGTGTGTGTGTGTTAAAATACTCTAGAGAGTTTCTCTCAAAGTGGTACTTTTCCTATAGGAAATAAGGCTTAGTAGGAGAAAAGGGAGCATAAATACCTTTTAAACCTCCCAAAAATACACTGTGTGCAACTTTAAGACAAAAAAGGGGAGAACTGAAGAGCAGAGAGAGAGAGAGAGAGAGAGGGGAGCGAAAAGGATAGTTCAGATGAGAGAGCAAGTGATAAGGAGATAGGTAAGAAGAGAAGGAGGAAGGAGGTGGAGGAAGGAGATATGATAGGGAAGAGGTGTGGGGAAAGGAAATAGGATTTGTAGAGTTGATGCTTGCTGATTGCTTCTTAAAGAAGTGATCGTTTCTTGCACTTTCTCTGTGTTGCTGCAATGGAGGTGGGAAGACTAATGCATTCAGAGAGCAGGCAGTCAGATTGTCGATGAGGACACATACACCCATCACACACACACACACACACACACACACACACACACACACACACACACACACACACACACACACACACACACACACACAAGGTATGTGTTCATGTTTGACAACGGTGAAACGCAGGCATCCGAGACACAGATGCTCAATAACTCACCCTTTACAGCCCTGCTCACAGCTATGCTCTATTTGATAAGCAAGCAGCAAATGGGAATCAAAGGGAATACAGAGGAGACTCTGAGCCAACACAGAGAAATCAACTGTTGAGACAGGAACAAGCTACAGGAACAAGCTACAAGAACAGGCTGCAGGAACAGGCTACAGGAACAGGCTGCAGGAATAGGCTGCAGGAACAATCTACAGGAACAGGCTGCAGGAACAGGCTGCAGGAACAAGCTACAGGAACAAGCTACAGGAACAAGCTACAGGAACAGGCTGCAGGAATAGGCTGCAGGAACAATCTACAGGAACAGGCTGCAGGAACAGGCTGCAGGAACAAGCTACAGGAACAAGCTACAGGAACAAGCTACAGGAACAGGCTGCAGGAACAAGCTACAGGAACAGGCTGCAGGAACAAGCTGCAGAACCTCTTTCTGCGACCGGGCTGGAGTCGACGAATAGCAACAAACAATCGTAGAGTGAGTGAAACCACTTGTTGTTCCGTGGCAAAGAAGAAGAAAGATACTGCCAACAACACAGATTCTGTAAGACAAAGGTGCCAACAAGACGCGAACATCAAGCTCCCTGTGTGGTGGTCGGCTGCAGGCTGAAGCCCTGTACGTCCCTACCTTGGGTGAGAGTTCCTGTGACGAAGCGGTAGAAGTAGCGAGCCACTTTGGTGAGCTGCCTCCGACACCTCTTCCTGCACTGGCTCATCCTGGAGGTGGTGGAGGAGGTGGAGGAGGAGGTGGAGGAGGAGGTGCTCTGGGGGTGGAGGTGCTGGTGGTCTTCGCTCCGCTGGTGGTGGTCGTGTTGGTGGCGGGATCGGCACAGATGGGGGGCTTTGTCGGGGTGCTGTCAGCTGGTCTGCCGGCGAAGTGCACCGCACTGCTCGAACGGGAGAGGAGTGTGTGTGCGCGCGGCTGTGTGTGTGTGTGTGTGTGTGTGTGTGTGTTTGACCGTGCCGAGGTGTGTGGAGATGGGGCTGGTCGCTGCTGCTCTGTTTCTCTCTCCCACTTTCTCTTCTCCTCACTTACACTCACTCTCCTGCTGTCTCCCTCCTCCTCCTCCTCCTCCCCCTCCTCCTCCTCCTCCTCCTCCTCCTCGTCCGCCTCCCTCCCACCCCCCTCCACCCTTCTTCTTCCTCACTCCACCTGAAGGTCTCGGGCTGTCAGTCAAGGAGCTGTGTTCTGTCCCCCCCCCCCGGCTCTCATTGGCTGGCAGCACAGTACGGCGGAAAATTACGGAGTTGTATGCTGTGAGCACTTGTGTGTGTGTGTGTGTGTGTGTGTGTGTGTGTGTGTGTGTGATTGTGTGTGTGTGTATATGTGTGTGTTTTTGATGAGTAAGTGAGTGAGTGAGGTTGTGAGGGTGTGCATGTTTGAGTGAGTGAGTGAGTGAGTGAGTGAGTGAGTGAGTGAGTGAGTGAGTGAGTGAGTGAGTGAGTGAGTGTATGTCAGCAAGAGGCTGAGAATAGCGCCGGAGAAACCACAGCCCATCCATTAATTAGCACAGTACACACCTTATAGGGGGACCATGGTCACACACACACACAAACAACCACTTTACCCACACAATGTTCTCTGTTTAGGTATATACCGCTGTCTAGACTCGACTGTTGTGAGTGTATGTGAGAGAGTGGGAAAGAGAGAGAGAGAGAGAGAGAGAGAGAGAGAGAGAGAGAAAGAAGAGAGAGAGAGAGAGAGAGAGAGAGAGAGAGAGAGAGAGAGAGAGAGAGAGAGAGAGAGAGAGAGAGAGAGAGGAGTTCTGGGAGCGTTCAGGTGCGGAGATAGGAGGTGAAACTGAATAATGGTGAATGCTAAATTGATTTCTTGCCGTTTCTCTGATAATGGGATTCAATACAGTATCTGGGATTCCAGTTATTTAGCGCAACTGAGGCGATGAAGTCGGAGCTGCTCTTACCCCTCTCCTCTCAAGAACGGCACCTTATTGACGGATAAGTCTGTTAGCAGCCGAGGAGCGAGCAGGGGAAGGAGGATGAGGAGCGCTTCCATCCCCATGGCAACACATTATAAACATAATTTCGCACAGAGCTTTTCCTCACCTATCTACCATCTCTTTGTTTAGTTAATTTTCCTTCTTTCATACATCAAATGCAGGCAGTTCACAAAATAATTAGAAAAACACACGCACAGAAAATCTGTCACGATAAAAAGACACACGCGCACAGCTACATGCGTATGTTTCTACTCTTTCAACGTCGGCTTCTTGCTCGTTTACGCGCGAGGCGTTCACACCCTGACACACATCAGCGCTCCCTCCTTCTGTCCTCTGCGAGATGCTGAATAAAAGGTGATTACAGTTACCACGGCAACGTCAGACTCTATGGATTTTTTTTGGTCACAGGCACACACACTTCACTCACGCACACCAGCACACAAACGCACACACACAGACAAACAACGCCCTAATGCACACAAACAAAGCATACACACGCATAGACAAACATCAGGGGAACAGAAATAAAATCAATTGTCACTTCGGCCGAGTCCCCGTTTGAAGAGCCGGTCTGCCCCTTCGTCCGACACCCCCTGAAGTCTCCATCGTTTTAAAAAGCCACTGAGTCGAGGTCAAGCAACAGGCGAGTCTCAGAGTGCTCGTCTACACTGAGATCATCCAACGAGGGTCTTCGGTCCCATGATCGACAAGGATAGGACTCAAGACACTTGTCATGCAGAGGGAGAAGACGGTCCAGCCGATATGAGGGGAATAGATAAAGCTGCTGATCTGTGAACAAATTCAGCTTTGTAATATCTTGAGCAGGGGGGCTGGGAACAGGCAGGTGGGGAGTAGCAGATGGGGCTTAAAGGTATTATGCACTCTATAGTAGTGTCAGTCACCAAGATGAAGCTGATGACAAACTGTTCATCATCGTTCACTTTTGTAGGATTCACCATCCATCTAGGTTAAGCTTGGTGAGGCACAAGACTGACTTTTTGAGTGTGTGAGTGTTGGCACGCTTAACAGGCCGTGTGTGTGTGTGTGTGTGTGTGTGTGTGTGTGTGTGTGTGTGTGTGTGTGTGTGTGTGTGTGTGTGTGTGTGTGTGTGTGTGTGTGTGTGTGTGTGTGTGTGTGTGTGTGAGAAAGTGTGAGCAAAGTCTTATAAAAATTCTTTAATCATGTTCATCTCTTTCACTCTCGAAAATATAATGAGTAATACTGAGCGGCAACCAGCCGGGGCCTGACAGGCAAAGAATCACTGATCTCTATTACACACACACGCACACACACACACACACACACACACACAGTAGGTACGTAATCGTGCCTGCATTGCAGTGGATGAAAGAAGTTCTGAAGCATTGATGATCAGTCTAGCATGTACGATGAGAGACCTCAAAAAGTTTTGAAATGGTTGAAACAAACCACCCACCATGCATAAGTCTGTGAGTCAGTCCATCCCTCTCTCTCTCTCTGTCACACACACTGACCCACAAGGAGAAACGCATACAGAGCGAGACTGCGAGACATGAAGCCAAAACCAAACCAAAAACATTGGTTGACTTATCATAAATGCGACGAGCATTTACGAAATTTGCTTCCTCATTTTTTATATATTGCCAATCACCAAAGGTTCTCCAAACACAACACATCCGTACCAAATATACCCTCTTCCCAACCGGTGTGGCTCAACCTGTCTCGCTCTGTCTCACTCTGTCTCACCCTGTATCACCCTGTCTCACCCCGTCTCACCCTATCCCACTCTGTCTCACCCTGTCCCGCTCTGTCTCGCCCTGTCTCACCCTGTCCCACTCTGTCTCACCCTGTCCCACCCTGTCTCACCCTGTCCCACTCTGTCTCACCCTGTCCCGCTCTGTCTCACCCAGTCTCACCCTGCCCACTCTGTCTCACCCTCCAACACTGAAACAGTAGCAAAGTCGGAGGCGCCATTGGACAGACGTCCGTTGTCCCCAAGAGCTAGCAACTCACAGCAAATAGACAGACAGGCAGTTGGAAAGTCAGACAGACAGAGAGCAGACAGGCAGGCAAGCAGACAGACACACACGCAAAGGGAGGCCGAAGGTGTGCGGATGGATGAACCGACACACTGACATACACACCGGCCAAAAGCCAATGATACAATGAAAGACACTTTGGACAGAAGGACAGACTGTTCTAACGATTATAACAGCTGATTGAACATTGACGGAACACGGTTCTCTGAGGTAGTCAAAAGAAGATCCTTAGGGGACATTTATTTCTGTGTTTGTGTGTGTGTCGGTGTGTGTGTATGTTTACTTGAAAAGAGGTAGGGAAATTGAAAGAGAGTAAGAGAGAGAAATTGAACAAGAGAGAGTACGACAAATAGACAGAAAGAGACAGAGAGAGCGATAGAGACTGAATACACCCCTTAAGATAGCACACGTGACCTCACTTCTATCCACAGCATCAATTGTTTGCTTACAACACCGAAGCCAAACCTTTCAGCCCTGTTAAGCCCTGACATTTCCTGCTATGACTGCACCTCATTAGCAGTACTGTGACTGCAGCGGGACTGAGCTTCAGTGTATGACCAAAGGTCTGGTCCAGGAGGAGAAATTCATACCGGCACCGAAGCAGAGGAACAAGGAAATGAGAGCAAACTCTAGGACCCCTATTAGCAGCCATCCGGTTACTATTAAGTATTTGGTCATTTAGCCATACAAACAAAGAACTCAGATACATGTCATTCAAGCGCCAGAGAACCCAAAATCCTGTTGGTGACGCCGATCTTGCTCAACGATGCTGACCAGAAGGCTATGGGCAGAGGGGGGATCAGACCCAGTGCCATACGC
Organism: Pollachius pollachius; assembly: GCF_949987615.1. NCBI lineage: Eukaryota > Metazoa > Chordata > Actinopteri > Gadiformes > Gadidae > Pollachius > Pollachius pollachius. The sequence goes on from NC_136935.1 coordinate 670,654, forward strand.
CCTGGAGCTGAACAACCTGGTCACTTCACTACAGTCCTGCCCTACTACAAGTGTTCTGTGATGCAAACCGATGAAAAACAGAAAACCGGCATTGCAGAGGAGGCAGCGGAGGAGGAACCACAGGTGTAGAAGACACTAGCAGCTACAGGAGGTTAAAACTCTGATGGGTGCCATCACGGGCTGACACAGCATTGCCTTTGACCCCTCGCCCCATCAGTCAATCATATCAAAGCACGGCAAACTCCCTCAGCTTTCGCTGTGCAACACCGCACAAAACAATTGAAGAAGAGTGTGGGTCATTGTGTGTGTGTGTATGCGTGAGATTTGTTAAAAAGGTCTTCAAATGGTTTCTAAAACCTGCACAGAGAAACGTCACACTTGCACAAGAGAGAACAGAGATGTTGTAACTCTGACATGTTACTCAAGGACTTAAACTGGCAGAAACACAGAAACACGTTTGCATCTTGACACTATTTATGTGACAGCCAATGGCACCAGCTGGTGAGACCCACTCAACATTCTATTCACTGGGAACATGTGATTCTGGAAGGACAGGGGAGAGAGAGAGAGAGAGAGAGAGAGAGAGAGAGAGAGAGAGAGAGAGAGAGAGAGAGAGAGAGAGAGAGAGAGAGAGAGAGAGAGAGAAAGCACAGGTGTTAAATACTGGTCTCTGGAGCCAAGCGGTGCACCAGTAAATGTCTGGGAACACACACACACATACACATGAAGATATACACATACAGTACACACACACACACAAACAAACAAACAGTAACTCAAACCGTATCTATAATTAAAAATAACTCAAAAATGTTCATATGACAAATAATTTCACAACAGGGGCACACATCATTTATGCGTAATGCGGTAATTTGATATATTTTTACACACACTGGGCTGAGCATATCACTACACACTTCGCCTAATCAGACCCACTAAATCACCCCAACATAAAATAGGATTTCTACACCTCCATTCTTATCCAAAACCCAGTCCCGTCTCCCATATCTATTATTAATACACGGTGTATATCCACTGAGGCTGAATCCCCTGAAACACAAAATAATTGAAACAGCAGGAGAGGGGAGGTTAGCAGGGATTGGTGGATGATTGAAAATGCTGCCTCACAACTCCAGATTGACTACTAAATAAAAAATATACAAAAGATTTAATAGGGGGCTAGGCATTAATAAATAACCATTAACTTCACACAAAACTCTCATAGTTTCCATTAAACAAGCTCCTGACTTTCAGAGCGTCTGAGTGTAAATGTGTGGTTGAAAGTCTGAGGCAGGAGAGATTCTGAAGGACATGAATAAATAATGATTATACTAAAATGAAAAAACGATTCTCAGTTGCTTTGAATGTCAGAAATGTTGCGCTACACTTACACTGAGAGGGGGTGATAGGGCGGGGGTTTGCCAAGGCAATTACTGTGGTACACTCTGCCAGAGTCTTAGTATTGTCAGTCAGGATGACACAAATAACAAAAAGATTGGTTCTTGCCTCTGGGCATCCCAATCTGTAGATATTTTTTGAGCAAAAAATAGTGAAGCCCAACTTTCTTCTTAAGTGTTAAAAGTAGTAACGTTTATTTAAATATATGTCCCTAATGTATCTCTGATCTTTTTATTATTATCATAAACTCATTTTATTTTGTCTTCACTTTTCATTGGTTTGAAACACAATATAATGAAGTTTGATTTATTACATTGGAATACAATTATATAGGCTATCCAAGGTGCTGTGCTTTGAAAATAAATTTAACTTCACACAGAATGCCAAAGTCCTAAAATATAAACAATAGATGAACAGCTGTACAGGTCCGTCCACTAGCCAGCAGCTATTGACGAAGTAAGGATCACTGCTGCCCCCCTATGGCTAAACGTAGTACTACATGTGTTTGCTGTTTCCCCAGTAGAGGTCCTCGCCCCTCAGGGCAGACAGATGGGCAGGGAAAGTGGGACATAGATGTCATGGAGATGTAAAGTCTCAACTTATTCCTACCAATACACATGCACACACTTCCACATAAATAAAAACTGCATCCACAAGTGCACACACACACACACACACCTGTGTGTGGGGGGGGGGGGGGGGGGCGTCTTAGCTTCCATAGAGCTAGCGGAGATGTTGGCTCGACGTGAATTCGGCTATACTTTTGCGCCATCTGCTGGTTCAAAGTGGGTGTTACCACTTAGAAGGAGACGATGCTCCTGCCATGTATCGGCAACCAATTTGGTAATAAACTAAATCTGGACACCATAGGAAGGATGTTAAATGCCAAGCTCTGTTCAAATTGGCCCAACATAGAGCAGTGCAGGGAGGGGGGGTTGCGGGGGGTGCAGGTGCCCCGACCAACCAGTAGGGGTCACTAATGCAGCGACCAGGACACAAACCATTATATTCCTGCCTCATCTAGTCGAATGAACAGATACTGTACGACCATTATTAAGAATGGAAACAGTAGTATTAATAGACACTAACAATCTGACATTCTAACAACACGACTGTGATATACTGTGTAACATCAAGCCAAATAAATTTTAAAACATAACTTTTTTCATTTTTCTATATATAATTTTTTTGTTGTGATTTTTTGTAGACTTTATAGCCACTACCTAATAACCATAATGCCACTTCCGCACTATATCCCACGATACTTAGCAGCTTTCATGGTCATCTGATTCATCCAATAGAGATGGTCCACCACATACAAGATATTTATGTGAATAAGCCGTCACAGGGCGACATCTAGCACACGTTGGCTTGTTTACGTAACAAATACATGTCACGCAGTTGGATTTCCGGTGCATAATTAGTGTCTCTCAATTTCTTTTCTAATATTCCCTAAATTATGATGGAATGAATATGGAATCAAGTAACCAGTCTGTGAGGTTTTTATTGGGTTGATATTTTTACTATATTTTTACTATATATTTTGCTGTATCACCAGTAGGGGGCAGAATCAGACCAGTAAAGACTGACCACTTTCAGTTCAACTGGGATTAAATAATGATGGACAGCTTGTCACATTATGTGAGAATGAAAGAAGAAATTGATGAAATAAAAAACTATCATGTTGTAATTGCTGTGATATATTTAATGGCAGCATTATAACAAAGACAACTATTTGACTTGCATATTGAACTTGCTCATGAGTTGAATAATACTAGGGCTTAAGGTTAAACAGGGTTTTGCTTTTCATTTTCACAATAGGCTAATAGAATAACACCTTTTAAATGATGAACACAAAATATAACGACTAACCTACTAGTTATCAAATTAATTCAGGTACAGTATTTGTGGAGGGTTTAATATACCTTTATACAAATATGTAGAAAGTATAACATTTCTGTTCCCTCTCTCTCTCTCTCTCTCGCTTTCATTCAGTGAAGAAGCTATGGTTAAGCAAGGACACAGAAGCCTACACAGAAACAAGAAAGGGCAGAATACTTTGGTATGGGTGCATGCTCTCCATAACTCGATTTCTTTTCAGGTTCCACTTGTAGCTCCTCCGAACACACACTCGGCTTCCACGCTCTGCTCTCGCTCTCAGTCATCTAGTGCTTTTATCTCCTGCCCTGCTTGATGTCCTCCTGGTGAGAGCCATACTCTGTCATTCCATCGCATTAAATCCCCGAGATGTATGTTTACACACTGCACTGCAAAATAACTGCAGCTCGCTTCCACACAAAATACTTTGGGAAAACTTGAACACTGTGTGGAGCACACACACACACACACAGCAGCACACACACACACACACACACACACAAGCTTTGTGCCAAACTGTGCAAAAGCAAGTCTGTGAAGCCTAACCTTCAGACACACACCGTGAAGGGGACAGAGCTGTATGCATAAGACATCTCGCCAGCAGGTAGAGATGGGCGCGCTTACCCAGTACCTTTAAGGCTGTACATGAATTTCAACATCGAGGGGAAAGAAAGAAGGAATGGAAAGGGAATAAGCGGGGCCGCGTCGACACTGAACAGGAACGGGATGAGACAGGGAGTCCCCGGGCAGGGGGGAGGGGTTCACAGTCATACTTCCAACCCCAGTAGACACCGCCAGCTGCCCTTCCTCAGGCCGCCTCCGCCCCTAAACGTCACCTCCTTACAGACATCCAACAGCGTTGTACATTACTGCTACTCCAAGACCTCAGCTGGCACACCTCACGTCTCCGCCACTCAACTACACAGGAGTGGAAGCCAGGGGTTTAGGTGAGGCTGACTTTGATACCATCCAGAAATCCCAAGGAATGAAGTCAACTGATGTTTGGATGGCAGTTGACAACGTTTGGGTCTTTTTTTCAGCCTTACAAATTTTGCTTCACTCTCCTTGTGAGAGGATCTGTACTCATTCTGCATGCAGAAGGCTTAACCGTTGTATGCACAACTCTGCTTATAGTCGTAGAGGACACCACACTTCAATTTCAAAGATTCAATTATGCTTATTTTTTTATCCCCTGTGGCATATTTTTCCATCACATTCATCTGTCTGAGTAGGTGCAAATAAAAATCAACTATCACTTAAGCCCAATACATCAAATAAACATATTCAGCATATCATCTAGGTAAAATCGCTAGACATGATCCAGTACTCGTAAATAAGCCTGTTTGACTTGTACTATTAAGGGCATTGTGCTGTTTTTGTTAAAGAAACCTCTTAGTGACACTTCTGTTGAGTCTCTCTCTCTCTCTCTCTCTCCCCCCCTCTCCCTCTCTCTCTCTCTCTCTCTCTCTCTCTCTCTCTCTCTCTCTCTCTCTCTCTCTCTCTCTCTCTCTCTCTCTCTCTCTCTCTCTCTCTCTCTCTCTCTCTCTCTCTCTCTCTCTCTCTCTCTCTCTCTCTCTCTCTCTCTCTCTGTCAGGCAGCAGTGGTTTAGCACTGCTTCCCCATCTCAGAGCAGAGATGGAGCGGCTGTCTGTGAGAGAGAGAGAGAGAGAGAGAGAGAGAGAGAGAGAGAGAGAGAAAGAAACACCAACACTTTTATTATTAGAATAATACCACTTGCCTCTCAACCCCCAGACCCAATCCTCACACTAAAGGCTGTGTGTGTGTGTGTGTGTGTGTGTGTGTGTGTGTGTGTGTGTGTGTGTGTGTGTGTGTGTGTGTGTGTGTGTGTGTGTGTGTGTGTGTGCGTGTGCGTGCATAAGTATGTAGCGAGTTACTGGTTACCTGAAAGTATACGACTACGCAGACATGGACGTATAAGGCAAGGAGCGGAGAGTGAGGAAGAAGACGAAGGGAGATGCAGGACACAGAAATTGAAAAAGGGAAGAAGGGAAAGGAGGATGATGAAGCGACAAGCTGGGCTTAAGGGAACTACATGTCTATGTGGATAAAAACACATGTATTCCAAACACAACCGGGAACCCAGAAAAGCCTTGCAAATCTGTCTTGTCCTTTCTTAATCAATATCTAAAGCCCGCTGAATGTTAAAACCAAGGCATTACTTCTCTCTCTGAGAAGAGACACTATTTATCTCACTTCCTCTCTCCCTCCATCTTTGGTTCTCGTTCTCTATCACTCTCTTTCTCCATCTCCCTCTCTTTCTCTTTCTGTCTCCCTCCATTTGTTTCTCTCGTTCCCTCCCTTAACATCTCTCTCTTTCTTTGCCTTTCTCTTTCCCTTTCCCCCCCGCCTCTCTAGTTCTCTGAAGGTTTGTCTAATTCCACCTCATTAGTCTCAGAGTAGCTGGAGCACTCATTCCTCTGATGAGAAAACAAGAGCATGCTCGCAATACTTAAACCTCATCTCAAAATACAGACAACATCTCTCTGCAACACTCCCAGGGGAATGCCGGGTACGCAATGGACATTCAATTTGATATTTGCTGTCGCTGTCTCTCGCAATGTTACCACTCTCTCCCTGTACAAAGGAGCAATGACTTGGTTCCTGATGTTCCTAAATGAGCACTTTTATTGAGGACACATAAGTATCAGGAGGCTCCCTTCCCATTCCAACCACTTAAGAAGTGGCAGTTGGGTCAAGGTGTCCTTGATCGAGACAGTAACCTCCAACAAGCTGCTCTTCGCCTTGCAGGATTGATGCCAGCACTGCTGCTGGGGTATCAATGTGTGCATGAATGGGTGGATGTGAGACATTGTAAAGCCCTCTGAGCAGCCATTGAGGTAAGTAAAGCACACTATTAATGCATCCTTTCTGATTATTGTTTCAGCAAATGTTGCTCCTCGACCAGCTGGCCTCAGAGTCCATCTCTATCTGTCTGTGACCCCTTCCCCCCCCCCCCCCCCCCACAGTTGGGCTCAGCAAGGTGTGTGTGATTAGGCCATCTGTGCAGGGGAACATCCCATCTGCAACCAAATGATGCAATCAAAATGTAATCACAGTGAAGTGAGGGAAGATCGATCGCTGTGCTCTCAACAGACAGGAAAAAGGTGACTTTTGGTCAAGTATTGTTTGGTATGTGTGAGTGAAGGTTGAAGATTCAACCTTCACAAGGGCTGCCGTTGAGCTAGACGCAGAATCCCTACCGGAGATGGGTTTAATATGTGTGTACACATACACAAACTCACTCTTATTCTCCGACTATTCTCTTCCACTGCTTTGACTGAATCAGAGGGTTGACTAAGTATCTGATCTAAGGGCATCTACCCTGGGGTTAAAAGCCCACTTTGTTACCTTTCAGCTATGATCTTAACTATTCGACTATAGACTGCTTCCCGAAACTACTAGTTAACAACCTGTTCCAAGTGTAATACCTTTCCACACTCAACATTACCTTCATGCTTCTTCAGGACATGATTTGTTTCACTCCTCTACTTTTCAATCTGGCTCTCTCTGTCTCTCTCCGTGTCTCTCTTAATATCTCTCTCTATGTCTCTGTGGCTCTTTGTATCGCTCTATATATCTGTGTCTCTCTTTATTACATTCTACGTCTCTGTCTCTCTTTATATCTCGCTCTATGTCCCTGTGTCTCCCTTTATATATCTCTCTATGTCTCCATGTCTCTTTATAATTCTATATATCTTTGTGTCTCTCTTTATATTTCTCTCTGTCTCTGAGTCTCTCTATGTCCCTGTGTCTCCCTTTATATCACTATGTCTGTCTGTCTCTCTGTTCCTCCTCCTCTTCACCAAAAAAACACATTGGTGTCCCCTACTTCTCACTCTTACTCATTACCATTTCTAGTGTTTATATCTGTTAATATGTCTGTGTGTGTGTCGGTGTGTGTGCTTATGTTAACACACAGTTGCGTTTGTGCACTACAAAGAATTTGGGGTGTGTGTGTTTCAGTGTTATGATTTACACAAGTTGTTGGAGGGAGGAACTCTGAGGGAGTATAGAATCCCCCTGAGCAATAGGGAGTGCAATCGAATGTTGCTCTCTCACATGTCTCTCTCTGTTTCTCTCTCTCTCTATCGCTGTCTCTACTCGCTTGTTCTCTCGCTCATCTGTCTCTCTCTCTCTTACCTATTCTTCCTCTCTTGCTCTCAACAAGTGGAAAATCCCCATAGCTGGCCCTGAACTTTGGCCCAGACTCATCCATCTTCTAAGAGAGAACACCAGCCACGAGAGAGACATTGAGCAGACTCAGGATATTAATAAAAAGTTAATGTAACAGAAGAACACACACCCACATTCGTAGTTACGCAAAGTCTCACAAACAAGGGTGAATGTGTGATAAATATGGGTCACTGAATAACACCCAGTGCTTAAATTATTACCGTTTAGGTTTCCTCCTCCTAAACACACTTTTTTTTAGCTGCTTCTTTGCAAACAAGGCAATTACGTTAGGTATCAGAAACCAGGGGCTCAGACTCAAGTGAGAGTTTGTCTGTGTGTGTGTGTGTGTGTGTGTGTGTGTGTGTGTGTGTGTGTGTGTGTGTGTGTGTGTGTGTGTGTGTGTGTGTGTGTGTGTGTGTGTGTGTGTGTTTGCGTGTCTTCCAATCCCACGAGATTCCGTATTCACAGTACGAAAGATATGACACGTGCAGGGGCATACGTGTGCGTGTTCATTCGTTCATGTGTGCGTACGTGTGCAGAGCGGCGGAGCGGTGCGCATGCCTAACAAGCACGTAATAGAGTCAGAGTCGGCTGAGTCCACAGCCTCACCCAGAGCCTCATGGGAACGCAGTAGAGTCAGAGTGAGTCCACAGCCTCACCCAGAGCCTCATGGGAACGCAGTAGAGTCAGAGTGAGTCCACAGCCTCACCCAGAGCCTCATGGGAACGCAGTAGAGTCAGAGTGAGTCCACAGCCTCACCCAGAGCCTCATGGGAACGCAGTAGAGTCAGAGTGAGTCCACAGCCTCACCCAGAGCCTCATGGGAACGCAGTAGAGTCAGAGTGAGTCCACAGCCTCACCCAGAGCCTCATGGGAACGCAGTAGAGTCAGAGTGAGTCCACAGCCTCACCCAGAGCCTCATGGGAACGCAGTAGAGTCAGAGTGAGTCCACAGCCTCACCCAGAGCCTCATGGGAACGCAGTAGAGTCAGAGTGAGTCCACAGCCTCACCCAGAGCCTCATGGGAACGCAGTAGAGTCAGAGTGAGTCCACAGCCTCACCCAGAGCCTCATGGGAACGCAGTAGAGTCAGAGTGAGTCCACAGCCTCACCCAGAGCCTCATGGGAACGCAGTAGAGTCAGAGTGAGTCCACAGCCTCACCCAGAGCCTCATGGGAACGCAGTAGAGTCAGAGTGAGTCCACAGCCTCACCCAGAGCCTCATGGGAACGCAGTAGAGTCAGAGTGAGTCCACAGCCTCACCCAGAGCCTCATGGGAACGCAGTAGAGTCAGAGTGAGTCCACAGCCTCACCCAGAGCCTCATCGGAACGCAGTAGAGTCAGAGTGAGTCCACAGCCTCACCCAGAGCCTCATGGGAACGCAGTAGAGTCAGAGTGAGTCCACAGCCTCACCCAGAGCCTCATGGGAACGCAGTAGAGTCAGAGTGAGTCCACAGCCTCACCCAGAGCCTCATGGGAACGCAGTAGAGTCAGAGTGAGTCCACAGCCTCACCCAGAGCCTCATGGGAACGCAGTAGAGTCAGAGTGAGTCCACAGCCTCACCCAGAGCCTCATGGGAACGCAGTAGAGTCAGAGTGAGTCCACAGCCTCACCCAGAGCCTCATGGGAACGCAGTAGAGTCAGAGTGAGTCCACAGCCTCACCCAGAGCCTCATGGGAACGCAGTGGGTGGACAGGTATGGATCGCAGAGGGGGAGAGGGCAGGATTAGCTTCAGCCCCTTACACTCTTTCTTTCGTTCTTCCTTTTCACCAAGTTCCCTCCTACACAGACAGTAGTGTTGTGGACTGTCACTTCGCTTAGTGACTAACATATATTGCATTATGAGATTATTTATATATTGATCTATCTTGACATTTCATCACTGGAAAACATATTGTCTCTCTATAATGTATGGGGTTAGGGTTAGGGTTATGAGTATATCATAAAGGGGAGCCGTTACAATCTCTAATTCGTAATAAGAGGGTAATGCTTCACACTCGTGTTTTGAGTTGTGATCGAAAGCATCCAATTTCTGCAAAAAAAAATCACGTCAATGGTTCAGTGGTATACCTTCTCTATTGGTAAGATTTGAAAAAATTACATCAACAGTTCAACTTCTCCGCATTTGTTTTGCGGAAACAGTGTGGATATTGAATAAGGCGATAATTTCAAAAGACGCTTAAGAAGCAGTACTGTTATATTAAAATTGTTCTGTCTTCCCTTCCTGAAAGGATGTCCCCTCTTTTACCCACAGTAGTCCTTTCCTCTTGCACTATAAACGTTGCTTTCCCTGCTATTTTTACATCTTCTCCTCTCTCTGTCTCTCTCTCTCTCTCTCTCTCTTTTCAATATCACACATCACTCTCACTGTAACTATATAATACATTTCTCTCACTTTATCTATATAATCAATCACTCTCAGTGTAACAATATCACAGATCACTCTCACTGTAACTATATAATACATAATTCTCACTATATCTGTATCACACATCACTCACTGTATCTTTATCACACATTAATCTCAATGCAGCATTCCCATATCACTCTTCGGTCTGACGACTCAGCCGATTCCACCTATCTACTAAATCTCAGCCAATCTCAGCCCAGTCCTGTCACATATTCCAACATCGTTGTAACTTTTTCCTGCCAATTAGGAAGGCCATGAAGAAAGAAACAGAGCCAGAAATAGAGGGAGGTAAAGAGAGAGCAGGGGGGGAGGAGAAACAGGACGGAGGGAGAGAGAGAGGGAGGGACAGAGAGAGGGAGAGAGAGAGAAAGGAGAGTGTGAGTTAGAGACAAGACAGAGAGCGAGAGAGAGTGAGAGAAAGAGAGAGAAAGAGAAAGAGAGAGGCAGCTGTTAAGTAAAGACATGAAGAAAAAGACGGAATAAAGCAGATGGCAGAATAAGATTGGGGAAATATGCCTCACAGCATGAAAGCCGACGACGAGCAGAAGGGAGACTGACCAAGACAGGATGAATAAATAAGGACGTGAATTAAATACAGTGTTTGAGTTGTCTGCTTTCTTTCATGAAAACGCCAAATGCACCCACTCAACCAACACTCAAACACTCATGCGCATAAACAGATACATCCTTCTTTTGTTGTAGACACCCTACAATATTTCACAGGATTACTTTTATTCTTGCTGACTCGTGCAGAAAGAGCCTACGCTGGATACAACCAACAGAAACGTTGTCCAGCTGAAACCATGCAAACTCAACCGGAGAAGAAAAAGCCAACTATTCACATTTTTCCAGTGACTCCACATTAGCATCGGTAGACAGCCAGTATTTGTATTTGTGTTATTGATGAATGGTCGGAGAGGAGCCCACAGCCGGCATGGTGTCTACCTCAGGATTTATGATGTCCCTCTACGGGAGAGCCAGCCAAAAGATAAATGCTGAGCTGACATCAGGAGACGTCCAAGGACAGATGACCACAGAGCAGGTCACTGAATCGAATAACACTGTGTGTTTGTGTCTGTTTGTGTGTGTGTTTGTGTGTGTGTTTGTGTGTTGTGTTGCTGAGTGTGTGTCCCCCCCCCCCCACACCAACCCTAACCCCCACTCACGAAACTGCATTATGTTTTTATTTTCTGTGTCTCTGAAGAGTTTAATTCTCACACACACACACACACACACACACACACACACACACACACACACGCACACACACACACACACAATATATGAAAAAGACAAGAACTTAGTGGACACTTGCGTGTGGCTTGAACTTGACAAAACCAACTAATTGCTGAGAAAGATCAGCATTATAATGCTAAATAAGTGATGGTACCACCTCTCCTAGTCTTTATATAAACCCTTCTTAACTTGTGCAGAGGGACAGACAGAGAGAGATTAAGAGCAAGTGAAAGATGGAAAGAGAGAGAGCAGGTGACGAATGACATTTAAGCACAAAAGAGCACCATGCCACCTCCTGTACTTTGAAGCAGAAGCAGTGGGTGGAAGAGACAGTTCTTTCCCTGGCACCTCCACTCCTCCACTCCTCCTCACCTTGGCAACGGAGTCCCGGTAGAGATGCCCCAGCACGTCGAGAAGAGGACCAATGGCAGGGAAGGGGCAGAAAGATGAAAGGGACAGAATGTATTGGCAGGCACTGACATCCCTCCAAAGGGCCTCAGCTCGGTTCCACCGTTGTTCTAAACACGAGCAAGGGCGTGGAACTGAATGTGGAATTCTGCCTTCAGCTGGAAACTGTCCTTTTCTTATATCTCTCTTAAGTGCTGCAATACAACACATGGAACACTGGGGGGTGCTTTTAGCTTTGATTTAGGATCAATTTTAAGTAAAGCGCTTGCACTCCTGACTAGCAAAAGGCACAAAATACTCTGCAAGATGTGAACGTTCCAGATTGTAGCGACAACCTCAACACCTCTAAACCCCTTAAGATCCCATAATAAATCAGTGTGTAATCAGCTCTACTTCCTGTATAGGTCTGCTGCACACTTTAATCACCACAAAATGTCCTCCGTTTTTCATTGCCCCTGCATTCCCACTAAGCTCCACAGACTCTCCCCGAGGAGGGGATGTGGGGGCCAGGCTGGCTGGTCAGGTGTTCTATGACCCACCTGCAAGCTTTAGTCCACAGCTGGGCTTCACATCCCCCCGTCCCCCGACCCTCAAGCCCAGACCCGGGCCCCCTGGGCCCTTCATTAGGCTGAGAGGAGCCCGGTCCCAAAGCAAGGAGTTAGTGGACCAGTGGATCAGGTCTCATCCATACCCCCCGTGAAGAATCTGGGACGGTGTCCGAAATTGTTTTTGTGTGTGTGTGTGTGTGTGTGTGTGTGTGTGTGTGTGTGTGTGTGTGTGTGTGTGTGTGTGTGTGTGTGTGTGTGTGTGTGTGTGTGTGTGTGTGTGTGTGTGTGTGTGTGTCCAGACTTTTCCCCTATTACCAGGAACGGCTGTCCTGTTTATATAGCTGCCTCACTCGTCACCCCAGGTTAATTGTTGGACTGACCTTTTTCTGAACAGACACCTCAGAGAGAGCAGACGGGCTGGCATTGGTTCCTGCCAGTCACAACATACACAGGCACACACACAGGTACACACACTACCACACCCACAGGAAAAGGTGTGTTTGTTTAGAGAGGATTGCCATCATCCTAATCTCCTGCAGGGATACAGAGCCATGGGCCAAGAGAATGAATTCTATCTTGTGTTTTATGATTCTGTGTTTCTAGCCAATGTTCTTACCTATTTCTGCACATTACTGCGTCTATATTTAGTATAATTTATTAAATATCGAAGTACAATTTTGTTTGATGTATTTTGTTCTATTTTCTTCTCTTCACTCTGTAATTATGCCTAGCAAATTATATCTTCTTTGACAAGCACTTTGCCAATTACAGTTATTTCTGTGGATTCATTGGTGACCAGTGATGTGTTAGTAAACTGTGTGCTGTTTAGAATATCTTACGAAGTATATCAAGACTTTAAATGAAATGTATTATTGTGGAATAAAATATGCCAAATTTATATGAAATATACAGAATATACTGTATATATATATATATATATATATACACACACACACACATACATACATACATACATACATACATATATATATATATATATGTGTGTATTCTAATCTAATGGCTTTCTGTGTTCTTGATTATGGATCTCACGTAAGGGAACCGGCCTTGCATAATGCATGCACATTCATTAAGAAAAGTATGCAGACACACACACACACTTTGAGCCAAATCGTCGTGCCTCATCAACTTGCTCAGCACATCTTCGATGCTTCACAGCCCCTGTCTCGAGCCAAGTCGTATACCCATGGCAAGCCTGTGGGCATCAGAGCACGGGAGAGAGGCGGAGTGAGCACGACAAAGAGCAGGGGAGAGAGGAGAAGGTAAGAGGAGGAGGAGGAGGAGGAGGAGGAGGAGGAGGAGGAGGAGGAGGAGCCACACTCTCCATTAAAGTGAACACTAGATTGAAACTGCTGCCTCAGGTGTCCGGTGAATCAAAGGGCAGAATAAACAATGGCTGTGTTGTCAGCTGACCCCCCCCCGCTACCTGCCCGGACATCGGTTTATTAGCGATCGCCCGGGGACAGAAGCATACGTGATCGGGAAGTGCCAAGGCCCAATGAGGAGGGTTTGGCAGACTTTACGGCCTTTGGAGAGCCTGACCTTTACTAACTTTAAAGGCAGCATCTAAGGCAACTATGAATTCTGACTTCTCTAAATGCTACTGTGATCTCATAAAGGCCCAAAATGTATTTAAGTATTTAGCAATCCAAGTAATTATTAATAATCTCAACTGAGGCAATCATATAAATAAAACTCCTTATTCATTGCATCATTCTTTAACCACACATCCAATCTGCATCTGTTTAGCTAAAATGACACGTGTTATTATGGGCTGGACGAATGGTTAAATATGGTAATGGTTGTATGATTAATTAGGTTATTTTGGTTTTATGATTTTACTATGCATTGTGCTATACTCTTCACCGTAAAGTTAGCCTGAGTGAAAGGTAAAACTGGGCTCCTTTGACAAGCCTCAAATGAGTTGCTATGGTGACAATTTCAGTAATAACCAAGTTACCTGAAAGAAACATACCTGAGAAACTCTGAGATTGCAAACACAAAGAGAATGAAAGAAGGCGTGTGTGTGTGTGTGTGTGTGTGTGTGTGTGTGTGTGTGTGTGTGTGTGTGTGTGTGTGTGTGTGTGTGTGTGTGTGTGTGTGTGTGTGTGTGTGTGTGTGTGTGTGCAGCTCTGAGGACAGGATGATGAAGCTGCTGGATGTGAAGAAGATATGTCTTTAACCCATAAATCCAATAGATCTAGCACCCAGAGAGGACTTTAATTCTGGATCTTCTGGATCTTCTGGAACTTCTTCTGGGGATTCAGAAGCAAGGCCTTGGATTCTGGTGTTTGGAATAGTTGTACAGTTTTAATCTCTGAGGTTCTAGTACTACAAGCCAAGTGCTAAATCCTCTTATAAATTATACCATTATGCATAATTCATATGTTTACAAACACATGAGCAGGCTTATTCTTCTTTCATTAACTTACTTTCGATAACATTTTCTTTTAAAGCATCCTCCTATTTATATTACGTTGCATCAGTGTGAGGATATGTCCGTGCTCCGTTTGAAAGGAAAACAATACAGCATACTGCACTATCTGCATGGATTCCGTGGCTTAAAGCAACTGAATGCCAGTTGTTGTCCTGTTTAGCAGTGAATGTGTAACGAAGCGTGTGCGTGTGGGTCTTTTAGATGGATGAGCAATAAGTGCATATGGTAGCCGTAACACAACAATAGCATACGCATGCCTGGCTGGAGTACACATCCATGCTGACGACTATATTCTCATTGAATTAGAATGCTACAATCGTCTCCACGACTGGCCGCGTTCCCCCTGCTTTCACACACTTGACACAGAGACACACATGCTCTTCGCTGCTTTCGCAGTCCTGTCCATTGTTCCTGTGCCTATTTCAGAGCACGCCGGGCACAGAAGTTGAGTAGAGATAATTAGCTCCTGTTCAAATCACCAAAGCTTGTGCAGCTTAGATGTCAACACACACACACACACACACACACACACACACACACACACACACACACACACACACACACTCTCTCTCTCTCTCTCTCTCTCTCTCTCTCTCTCTCTCTCTGAGGTGGTTCATTAAAGTGCCTAAGTAGGTGAAAAGACTGGGGGAAATATAGTAATTAACAGCCACAGACAGGTGGCATTATATGAAGTCACCCAGTGAGGCCGCAGAATGAAAATATGCAGTCAGAAAATATGTCCCCCCCCGTCATTAATAATTCCTCTGCAGGCTTCACACTTAATGAAGCACATCGACAGGCAAGGTTCACTGTTCTAACTTCTAGTTAGTGTGTGTATGTGTGTGTGTGTGTGTGTGTGTGTGTGTGTGTGTGTGTGTGTGTGTGTGTGTGTGTGTGTGTTTCTTGTGCTTGTGTGCCAACCTACGTGTCTGTGTTTATCTGTGTGTGTGTGTGTGTGTGTGTGTGTGTGTGTGTGTGTGTGTGTGTGTGTGTGTGTGTGTGTGTGTGTGTGTGTGTGTGTGATTGTTTTGTGTCTTTGTTGACACACACCAGTGCATCCATGCACCTGATTGCATGCTATGAATGGGGATCGGGCCAAATTATTTCTCCCTCTTCTTTAGCTCCGGGAGAATTGGAGGAACGCGCCGGAGAGAGGTCTGTATTCCCAATCCCACAGCTGGCTGAGGGTGATAAGAGGACTAGCCCCGGAAGAGGAGAGGAGTGGAGGAGCAGAGGAGAGGTGAAGGGAGGAGAAGAAGAGGACTGAAGAGGAGAGAATAAGAGAGGAGCGGCAATTGAAGTGGAGAGGAAGGGAGAGGAGAAACGAAAAGAAAAGCAAAAAATGGAAAGGAGAGAAAGAAGACGCAGAGGAGAGGAGAAGAGAGGAAAGGAGACGATCTGAAAGGAAAGGAAAGGAGAGGAGAAGAAAGGAAAGGAAAGGAGAAGAGAGGTTACTTGAGGTGAGATGCAGTGTTATACTAGTGAATGGGCTCAAGCTTGTTTGAATGTCTGTGCGGTTTATAGATGGGAGTTTTGTATAGTGAACAACAACATATTTACCGGTTCCCTAATACATTATGAGAGGACAGCCTTTATTCAGGTTAACTTCATAGAAACGGACACTTTTTTAAACTAGCTTTGTTTTCATCAACATATTTTTACTCAGTTTGAAGTATTGCATTAGAAGGTTGATGGAAACTGCATAATTTGGAGGAAAAAGACAACATTTATAGGATCGATTAGTTTTGTTTTTTTTCTTTTTCGATAAAGAGTTAATATGCTTGATCAGAGACGTGACTGGCGTTCCTCCTCTCTGTGGCTTCCCGGACATTCCCAGTTGGCAGCCACAACAGCCGAAATATTTCTTTGTGTCAGAAAAAACAAAAAAAACATTTAAGATTGAAAGCAGCACAGAGTGCCACAATCTACCTGGAAACAGAGTGAATCCTTGGTCAATGATGCCAAAAGCTCACTATTTTTTTCGGTTTGCACCGCCATGCGTAATGTCACTGATAAATCCATCTTCCGACAATACTAAGATCTTATTCGTCCGAAACCATTTGATTTCTTCTTAATTTTGGGTGATAAGATGAAAAAACGGCACAACCACTTAATGTGATGCCAAAAAACAACAAATAAATGAAATTCAAAAAGTTGTGCTGTGTGCTTGACAGTGGAGGGGAGGCCGATAGTGAAGGAGCGGTGGGGGGGATTATAGTTGAGGCTTTGATGTGCGATTGCGACCAAGAGGCGCCGAGCCACACATCAGCAGAAGACGGGATGAGAGAGGAGGGGATTTTCCCTTTAGCTGCTTCAGCTTTGACCTCGGCAAACTAAATACTAGACAAATACTTCCATCAGCATTATCTTTGTTCTTCAAAATCCCTTCATGCCATCGTTGTCTTTTATAAATGCTGCTAAATCGATGTCAGGAGAACAGGGCATCGATTAGCAGTCCTCTTCATTGTCTCTCGCCCGGTTCTGTACCAGTCGCTTGGTCGCTCTATTTCTCTACAGAACAATGCTTTAGATGCAATTTGGAAAAACACATTCAGATATCGGATGGTGAACACAATGAGCGCGCGCACACACACACACACACACACACACACACACACACACACACACACACACACACACACACACACACACACACACACACACACACACACACACACACACACGTCACTGTTTCTTGGCCTAGTCAGAAACTGAAATAATTATATCTATATTTACACCAGGTATACAGAAAGTTGTTTTATAACTTGGGTCGAAATTGAATATCTTATTGAGTTTCAATCAACCTTCATTTCATGACACAAAACAAATAAAACCCTGACGAAGACACACAAAAGCCTTAATCTCCCTTATGTCTTAATGTGAAATGATTACACTAATCTCCATCAATGCATAGATAACGCTCAAACATGAAACATTCCACCAGGAACCCGTCATGTGAGAACAAAGAACCTCTTTGAGTGCAATCCTTATTATAATACTCTTTTAGAAGCACCGTGCTCGATTCAGCAAGTTTGAACCATTAAAAAAAGTCCCAATCACAGCCTATTAGGGCAGAACTGAAGCACGAGCCTCATTGTTACATTCTATCTTTAGCGCAAATATCTAAGGCTTAGCAGAGAGCTTGGAGAGGGGAGTGTTCTTTAAGGACCTGGTGAGGTTTCTGTTTTCCCTGATACTCAGCAGACAGATTTAGAGAGGCTCGGGAGAGAGCAGCACTCTTTATACCCATGTATTAGAGTTTTTTTGTCTATTGGCCAGAATATGCTCACAAACATTGTGATATAAATACAGCATGTCACATGAATTGGTATGAGTAATATGATATGTACATTTTACCATCATTGAATCCGTTGTGGTGAATAGTGAACTCTAACTCTCTCTGCCCTCTCTCACTCTCTCTGCCTCTATCTGTGTGTCTCTCTATCCGTGTGTCTCTCTATCTGTGTGTCTCTCTATCTGTGTGTCTCTCTATCTCAGTGACATCATCCAAAAGTAGAGAAGATGAGAGAGGATATGGAGAACTGAGGCGGTGGAACAAACAGCATGTTCTCCGTGTGCTAGGCAAGAGCTGGCTTTGCCAGCCCTGCAAAAACATACACCCACGACCAGACACGCACGCACACCTAGACGTGTGCGTGTGCATACATGCAGGAGTGTGTATATGCGTGTGTGTGTCTGTGTGTATGTGTGTGTTGTGTCTGGGATCAGAGTTACACACCCTGAACCAACGGGTCGCTGTCATCGTCCGTCTCCCTTACTGTGGAGTCCACTTCATTTCCGAAAGGATAAAACAAATAAGGCAACAGGGTGGGTTGGCCTTGAGGCTTTCCGTTCTTGGTTGCCAGCTGTAAGGCCGCTAAATATATACGGTTTCCATGAGAGTTATGTAGACGTGGAGACAGACTGAGAGGCAGTGAGGGCGGGGGAAGCAGGGTTAATACCCACTGACACACAGCAGCTGAACTATTAATCCACAGGAGTCCACCTGTCCATGGGCCCCGAACCTCACCTGTGAACCTGTGTGTGCGGGTCTAATCGTGCTGTTTTTGACTGACAGCTGTAGAATTCAGTGTGAGTGTTAGGTCAATTCGCACAATGCACACTTGTGTGCAGATCAAGCCGCGGTCGGGAAATGCTGACAGCTTAACAGTTTTTTGATGTGAGCTGCACCAACATTATAACGCAAGCCTTGCTTAACATCAAGGACTGGAGAACAAAAAGCACAGAACTATATTCCTGCAGTACCAAGACGATACACCTATGGACACGTGGCAGGGTGAAAACGGTGGACAATCTGCATGTTGTGATGACCACGCCAGTGTCATGGAGGTGTATTTAAAGGGTCTTGAGTCACCTGTGGTTGCGCAAGAGGCAGAGTATCCCATCTCCACCTGTTCTAGATCTATATCCACGTGTACGTGTGGGTGGATTCTGTGCCATCGGATTGTGTAATTGTGCTTGAGCTTACGGAGAACATGAAGGCAGGCGGTATCGCCGCCACAGAAGTCACAACGGCTGGGATATTAAAATATAAAAGTGGATGATTCAAAAGAGAATAAAACATTTGCTGAAAGAGTAACATTAAAAATATGCTATTTTAATAATATAATGACAGAACTGTAGATTTAGTGTAATCAAAGGATTTTAGTTTATTTTGCTTTAGTTTGTATTACAATAAGGGTACTAATAAGGTTTACTTATCATGTTCAAATTAACTAAGGTAATTGTGTTCATATTAAGTAGGGTATTAGTTTATACACTTTTTAACAGGTTTGGTTATGTATTGCAGTTTGGTACTTAGTTAGTCAAAATTACACTGCTTGCACTGGTCCCATCTACAATCCAAACATCCCCTATCCCCTATGCTAATGCTATTTAAAAATGCTTATTACTTAGTCAACTTGTGTTAATTAATGGTACTCTAAAAACTGGGACTGCTAGGTTTCCTGAATGTTCATTATGTGTAAGGATGTCAAAGGAAATGCAAGCACAGAGAGGAACCGTATCTCAGACTCCACCGCTGCTCTTCATGTACCCTTCACGCTTACCCATGATGCACTGGGGATCAGATTTACTGATGCAAACCCCCTGCAGCCGCCATTGTGGCTCAAACCCATGACAGGCCAGCCATGCTGATGGAGCTAATACTTTCTGACAGTAACGGCCATTTTGGTCTGAGCAACTCATTAAGACAGGAGCCTGAAGAACATAGTTACAGGGACTTACGAAAGGAAATGACAAGACAATGCAAGCATAGTCATATGCTTACACGCTTGAACCTGAATTTGGAGGGGAAAAAAGTTCTCATTAACCATATATGTGGCATGCCTTGATTGACAACAACAGTCTAAAGATACTTGACTTTCTAGCATCCAAGAATAAAAGCAAAATCTAAAAAACGTACCCTGTTTAAAAATAGATAATCGGATGTTGGGAGAAACCATATGTTCTACCGGTTTGTGAGTTGCAATGTCTTTATACAACATTTATAAATCAACTTGAAACAAAACCTATGTAGATAAAAAAGCCTTAGCTTTGTGTAAGTTTGTGTTTGTGTGGTTTGGGAATGTGCATGGTGAGTGTGTTTGCGTTATCCACACAGCATGCAAGTTAAGTGTCTGAGTTAAATTATGCAGTCTTCTCAATGGTTGGTGTGTGTGCGCAGGCTTGGTTCTGTAGATCTGGGGATGCCTGCTGTTCACTTGACTACCCTTACTTTGCAGTCTCTAAACACATGCATTTTGGGAACAGATCGCATTTAGTCAACAAACCAATACAAATGGCTGTAGTCCTGTCCTGGCGTCTATATCTCAAAAAAAACTGTTAACAGATTGAATCTTCGGTAAAAACATTGTCCACACACACACACACACACACACACACACAAGGCCTGACCAACCAGTTATTTCATAATGCAGGTGGCCCTTTGACATGGGTTCACCCAGCCATGACGCTGGAGACCAAACTATTACGATGCATCCACCTTAATAACCTCAACTGCCCCTGAGAGACGGAGCTAGG
This sequence comes from Pollachius pollachius, assembly GCF_949987615.1. Taxonomy (NCBI): domain Eukaryota; kingdom Metazoa; phylum Chordata; class Actinopteri; order Gadiformes; family Gadidae; genus Pollachius; species Pollachius pollachius. The sequence goes on from NC_136935.1 coordinate 691,220, forward strand.
GAGGGGAGAGGGAGAGAGGGGGAGAGGGAGGGGAGAGGGAGAGAGGGAGGGGAGAGGGAGAGAGGGGGAGAGGGAGAGAGGGAGAGAGTGAGGGGAGAGGGAGAGAGGGGGAGAGGGAGAGAGGGGGAGAGGGAGAGAGTGAGGGGAGAGGGAGAGAGGGAGGGGAGAGGGAGAGAGTGAGGGGAGAGGGAGAGAGTGAGGGGAGAGGGAGAGAGGGGGAGAGGGAGGGGAGAGGGAGAGAGGGAGGGGAGAGGGAGAGAGGGGGAGAGGGAGAGAGGGGGAGAGGGAGGGGAGAGGGAGAGAGAGAGGGGAGAGGGAGAGAGGGGGAGAGGGAGAGAGGGGGAGAGGGAGGGGAGAGGGAGAGAGGGGAAGAGGGAGAGAGGGGGAGAGGGAGAGGGAGGGGAGAGGGAGAGGGGGGGAGAGGGAGGGGAGAGGGAGAGAGGGAGGGGAGAGGGAGAGAGGGGGAGAGGGAGGGGAGAGGGAGAGAGGGAGGGGAGGGGGAGAGGGAGAGAGGGAGGGGAGAGGGAGAGAGGGGGAGAGGGAGGGGAGAGGGAGAGAGGGAGAGAGGGGGGAGGGAGGGGAGAGGGAGAGAGGGGGAGAGGGAGGGGAGAGGGAGAGAGGGGGAGAGGTAGGGGAGAGGGAGAGAGGGAGAGAGGGGGAGAGGGAGAGAGGGAGGGGAGAGGGAGAGAGGGAGGGGAGAGGGAGAGAGGGGGTGAGGGAGAGAGTGAGGAGAAGGAAGAGAGCTAGAGCAGGAGAGGAGAAGAGAGGATAGGACACAGGAACGAGAGAAGAGGAGATGAGGGAAGAGTGAAGAAAAGAGAGAGGAGGTGAGGGGAGAAAAGGAGAGGAGTGGAGAGGAGAAGGCGGGAGGAAAGGGAGAGAGGAAAGGAGAGGGAGAGAGGAACAGAGAAAAAGGAGAAAAGAAGAGGAGATAGGAGAAAGAAGAAAAGAAAGAAGAGAGGAAGGGAGATGAGAGGGACTAAAAGGCAACTGTGTTAATTTAATCCATATTTCATGCATTAACATGCAGTAGTCAAGGATAGCAGAGGTCAACAGTCCTTAAATGAAACATTCACATAGGAATATCAATGAGCTCTGCCTCTGCACACCCACACAAACTCAAACTCACACATTAACACGCCTTACACACACCAGACACACACACACACACACACACACACACACACACACACACACACACACCCATTAGAGGTTCCAGATCACACTGACTGTGATCTGACCGAATTACAATTCAGTGAGTAGCAATGTCAACAAAACTAGACAGGCACTTAAACTGAGCTGTCATATCTAGATGACGCAAGTAACCAGGGACTAACAGCAAAGGAGAGTTGGTTCTGCTAGAGAGAGACGTGCAGCTGCAAAGGCAAAAGTTTGAAAAACAATATAGAAGAACATAAATAAAGACCGTCACACCTAATTCCTACTAAATACACATGCTCCGGGACCCACACACACACACACACACACACACACACACACACCATGTCAATTGATTTATACAGCTAATAATCAAGGTGATACCGTTTTCTCAATTCAATCAATCAAACTTTACAAACCGGCCCTAATAAGAATATAATAATATGATATATAATAATAAGAACCTCCATTACAGCGGGTGGCTGTAGGTGACCCACGCCGTTCGTCTTCAGGCTGGGATCAGCAGGTAAACACTGGCTCATACACTACGCTGTGAATACCATAATGGACTCATTAATAACAGTTTGCGGCCCTTAATGACTTTCTCTGAGTGCTTCGCCTCTCCTTAGCTCACCCCTCATTAGGGGAAAACATCTTGATGATGTTGACTAACCCAAACATTGTCTGAGTCTTCCAGACGTCTTTGGTGCGGCTTCAATCTAGGAAACATCAGAGAGAAGCACGGCATGCAGCTAATTACGGCAGTGATTCAACAACAATGAATTATTTAATTATTAATATATTGATTCATAATTGAGTGCATGTAAACTTAGGCTGCAGCATGAAGGTCATTTGCTAAGTGTTTAATTGATTGTTAATAATTCTGGGGTTATATATCTACAGTGATCATTAGTTACAGTTGGCAAAGGTTCTCTGTTAGCTGTGTTGTCATTTTTCCCATACTTGTTAAAGATTAAGTTTGTCAACATGAAATATGAGACATTTCATCCCCCCACGAAATCAGAGACATTTTTTATTTGTGATTTATTTCATTAATCAAATCAAGTAGAAATAAATCAAACTCAAATGGAGTGAGGCAGCGCTACACCAGACACCCTGGTGTGTAGCTACTTCCTATTTGATTATCCAATTAACACCGAGCAAGCTAAGCTTACCCATGGTAATTGTTGAATTGTTACTTTAGGCATCTTTAAGGCATCTAGTTAAATCGTTTTCTGTGTCCAACTATATTCCATCAACATTCATCAAAGAACGAAAACCATGAATCCACCCCTCCAGGTTATCAATCTGGGCTCCTGGTGCACATTGGACCCACTGTGGAGGCAGGGGAGCAAGGACTCACATTAACCTGCA
>NC_136935.1:696251-761251 GCF_949987615.1 Pollachius pollachius
GGTTTTATCTGTTTTGGGAGCGGTGGGATTCAGTTCCAGGACAAAGGACTCTGCAGTTGTCCCGGGCATTTATTGGCTCTAGCTGCGATAGGCAGTGATGGAGAAAGGACGCACGGTGGACAGACATTATTTTCCCAAGTAACCGCCATTATATTTTCACTGGCCTCCATACAGCTCCCCTGCTTCCTACTGTTGGCTAATGAAGTGCATTCTGCACTTAATTTAGTCTGCAGAAAATCTAAGAAAAAACTGAAGAAAATAAGTAAATAACACATACTCATACATAGACACACATCACAAGAGTACACACACACACACACACACACACACACACACACACACACACACACACACACTTTCTATCACTCTAAATAGAGAATGTCATGACCTTCACACTCCAAATGAGTGGACGGCTCACACACACACTGCACCACCCGAAGCCCGACTGAATAAACCTTTAATCTCCAATTCCAACTATATAGCTGATAACCACTGATGAGATAAGACCATTTCTGATCTCCCTCCATCGCTCTATCTCAAACACACACAAGCATAGAAGATGAGTCAGTATGGTTAAGAAGCATGGTCCACCTCTCATGGTCCACCTCTCATGGTCCACCTCTCATGGTCCACCTCTCATGGTCCACCTCTCATGGTCCACCTCTCATGGTCCACCTCTCATGGTCCATCTCTCTCTGTGGTGCCAACAAGATGCTGTCAATTTGATTGACAGCATTACCCCATTAGAACCATGGGGTAATGCAGATCAGGTGTTGTGAGTGACAGGACAGTGCAGGCCCAGGGAGAGACAGATGATGGATGACATGGTCTTCGGCTGAGACGCTCAGTCAATCATCATCACCATCATCATGATTTGGAGAAAATGGGGATAATACACAAATACACATACGCATGAACACACATACTCTCACAGTCACACATCCTACCACAGATTTAATGCAATTTAATTTAGCAGACCCTCACATTACGAAGAGCAACTTACATCAACTGCAATAAATACAACTTACAACTTAAAACATCCTCGTTTGTCATTATCCTCCACACATATTCTTATTCATTCTATTAGTAGCTATCGCACACTTAAGCGTTCTCTGATTCCCTCTTGACTCCTGGGGATTGCATCTCCCCCCCACTGAAGGGCTGCTGTGCACATAAGAGGGCAGAGGGGCAACGCTGGAACTTAAAACGGGTTTTAATTAACGATCCCAGGTCTCCACGCACATTTGGTCAAAGATTAAAACTTGTTAGAATTGATTCTGGCATCCACTCCCATTAAGCTATAGTCCCAAGACGTTCGTCTGTCTGTGTGTGTGTGTGTGTGTGTGTGTGTGTGTGTGTGTGTGTGTGTGTGTGTGTGTGTGTGTGTGTGTGTGTGTGTGTGTGTGTGTGTGTGTGTGTGTGTGTGTGTATGTGCGCAGTCTCTCTCAGAGAAGAAACAAAGAAGGGGACGTAATGGAAAGCAGAGAAAAAAACACATAGGTGGAGGGTAGAAGTAATGTTATGTGAACTAACAGAACCTTGGACATGGAAAGCTGGTTGCAAAAAATCTCAAGCAATGGCGTTGCGGCGTACAGAAGCACCCTCAAAATGGTGGCGTGTAAACCAACGGGTGAAGTCACAGACGCCATGTCCATATTCTTTCAGCCTATGGCTAACGCCAACAGACAGGCTAATCCTTCTGTCTGCTCTGTACTTCCTGGGGGTGTACTTTCAAAGGCGGCCATGCTGTTCTCTTCTTCCTTCCTTCCCTTAACACTCACACGTCTTCCTCCTCTCCCCCTGTTATCATATTTAAGATCCCTTTGATTATGCAACTCAAATGACACTGGGTGTGTGTGTGTGTGTGTGTGTGTGTGTGTGTGTGTGTGTGTGTGTGTGTGTGTGTGTGTGTGTGTGTGTGTGTGTGAGCGCGTGTGCGCCTGTGTCCATGACATCCAGTAAAATCAAGTCGGGCCCCCTGTGGTGTTTCACATACCAGAAATGTCTCAGCACATTAGATGACACATTAAACCAAGCCTATTAATGATGGCCATTGGCAATTAACATCCCAATCCCGCGCACAGAGATGGGCCCATGAGCCCCTTCCCCTCTGACAGTCTGAGACACCCCAGCGCTGAACACACGCTCATACAATATCACAATTATCTCTGTCAATCAACATGTGCAGGGGCTGAAGAAAAGCAGAATAATTGCCCTGCAGCTCAACCACACAATTTTGTCTCCCTTTTCTTGACCAGGTTGCATTACAGTTATGTTTTACTTTTGTACTTTTATCGTTCATTCAACGTTTGAATGTATGTGTATTTGTGTAACAATTATAATGGTAATCAATATTATATTATATTTATTAGGCTTACATAAGCCTATTTGGTGTGCTAATGAAACAAATAATGCCCCCTTTGGGATGATTAAGTATTGATATAATCTGATTTTATCCAATCCAGTCCAATCCCATAATGTAATCAAATCCCACAAGGTAACCCAATCCAATAATGTAATCCAATCTAATATCCTCTAATGCAATGTAATCTTTAATAGTGTGAATGCAGTTAATGTTGTTTTGTCTTTACTGGGGAATATCTTGTAATAGTCTTAACAATGGTCCAAAATAAACTTTTAGTAACTAATCTTTTTACCTGCCAGTGCAAAAATTGACCAGCCAAGCAATAGTTTCAATACGTAACCCTGAAGGTCTTCCTGGTGTTCCTTGAGGAATAGGAACTTACATGCTGACTCATCTTTTCTATCATGAAATGCCCCCACTCCGTCCACAATGTTGACAAAATCCAGTCAGCCGTGGGCCACATGTGTATACCCCTGCTGATTGGCTATCAGTAATATCCTCTCAAGCTCGCCCCCTCATTAAGAGCCAGATGAAGCCCTGCCTACCTCTGCGGTTCCCCATCATTAACACACAGAACCCTGAGAGAACACCTAGCGAGAAGGTGTCCATATATCACGGCTCACTCGCCTCCCACGTTGACAGTCCAGCTCTGAAACAGTGCCAGGACTGAACACAGCTAACAGCCATCGTCTCTGACAGAAACACGTTTTCTTCCTTTTGTCTTTAACTAAAACGACTTGGGAAAAACGAACAGAGCAGGATGTGGGGGCGGGTGATGTGGGGAAGGCGGGTGTGCAACTTTAATTTCGGTTAACATCATATATGCTTGCAGGGTTTATGTGGAACGTGATTGGGTGGCGTCTGCTGACAGGCACTGCTCATCACCTAGCCAACAGAGGGTATATTCTGGGCTCAGCCAAGTGATACAAAGGGAGCATAAGTAGACATTATAGCATATGTGGAGAAACAAGGATGAGTGATTGTGTACGTGTGTGTGTGTGTGTGTGTGTGTGCGTGTGTTTGTGTGTGTTTGTGTGTGTCCAAGCGTATATGTGTGTGTGTATGATTTGATGCAATTCCCCTTGAGTTTGGCAAGTGAGGCGGAAGAGGAGATTACTGTAGCACACTTCTATAATTACCACTCATCTCTCGAGCCACAACTCTTAAAACACACACACACACACACACACACACACACACACAAACACCTAGTGAGTGTGCTCCACCGCACTTAGGTGCACCAGCAGTTATTTCTAGAGGGTTTTCGTTTCACTCTAAACAAAGGCGGATGGTTGGAGACCACCCACACTACCTTTAAGCAATGCGCAGGTCAGCTTCATCGAGAACGCACACACACCGACACACACCAACACATAACGACACACCAGCACAGCACATGCCCTCTCGCTTTCCCCTCAATCCCTCACACACATGAACACACACACATGAACACACACACAGCCACACACTGCTTCTAAGTAAGAAGAATGACTCAACTGTACAAGTCCTACCCACACAACATTTCTCATAACAGAAAGTCATGCACTCAGCAGTCAGTACACAAATTACCTTGTGTACACTGTGCTTTTCAGCCGGAAAAAAATATGAGGTCTTGATTTATCCTCTTCCTCCCCTGTCTACTTGTCCCTACTGTTTGTTCCCCCGACGTGCGAATGGAAAAGATAAAGTAGAGCAGCACACCAGTTGAACATAGGATGTGTTTCCTTACCGCAGCAATGCATTGTATCATTAGAATGGGCAAGACGTATGCCCATCCTTCACCATTCCATGTCTCAGGGCAAAGCGGGCCTGAATTCACTGGGGTCTATAGAAGATGGGTTAGCCATGATCAATCACAGAGGGAGGAAAAGTTTGGCTTAACATTTTTGTGCCAAAGAGTCTGGGAGTTGAGAACGGATGCATAGAACATATAAATCAAACAAGATATAGACATAGGGAATAAGTAGGACGGGAGCATTGAATTGGAAGACGGTGAAGATAACAGCTATGGAAAAAGCTAGACGCTAATGGGTTTCAAAGCATTATAAAAATAAATACTTTGGCTGAAAAAATGTCTTGGCTGCGTAACAAACAAGCAAGCACTTGCTTAAAATAACTCTATTTGTAATCTGGTAACCTGTGATGGGCATTAGTGTCAATAGTTACGACATTTTATAGACGAGCAACTAATAAACACATCGACTATGTGAATAATCGTTAGTTGTGTCAGCTGCCGTGATAAATCGGATCCAAGTTTATCAAGCACACCAATAACACACAGCGATAAAGACATTAAAAAGCCTGGGTTGAATGAATGCACAGGGGTGTGATTAGCTGACCATGAAGTCTAAAAACACAAGCTGAAAACAGCAGAGCAGGAGTCAATGTTCCATCAAAGTGATTTGCCATCCTCCTGGTAGACCTGTTTTATGTTGGCCATGCAGAACAGCTGGTCCACCAGCATGGCATACAAGCACTGGCAATCCCAGTGTATGAAGTCCCCGTCTGGAAGGTGATGTTCACTATTTCACCAATCTTAACAGCATACTCTTACCACTAGCTCCCACCACTCACACCCACCTAAGATAAATATATAGCCTAACCGCACATGCCCAGTCGCACGTACACAGACACTTTCCGATGCCTAAACCCGCACACACATATCACATGATCACACACAGCCGGATAATAAAATGGACACAAAGGCACTAGTACACACACAGATAGGCACAGACACACAAACGCACACACACACACACACACACACACACACACACACACACACACACACACACACACACACACACACACACACACACACACACACACACAAACACAGGCAATCTTATCTTAAATTGTGATGCACTAGATTTGTACTAAACATAAGGCTTCTTGGCAGCTAATGCATAGCTCTCCTGCAAATGAGATGTGATTTGCTCCGTGGAGCCCAGGTACAGCTATCAGGACAGACAGAGCCGCAATGTGTTCAGCCATAAAGCCCTTTATTCTGGCCGCTGAGGATGAGCGGGCCAACCATCGTAACTAGAGTGCAGTTATCTAATAGCACAATGCAAACTGCTACACAACACTTTTGTCATTTGGTCTTTGGAGAGAAATTCATGTGCATACATGTGACTAAAATGTTATGTTAAAAACAACTCATCAACCGCAATAAAGATATACTGTGTGTGTGTGTGTGTGTGTGTGTGTGTGTGTGTGTGTGTGTGTGTGTGTGTGTGTGTGTGTGTGTGTGTTTGTGTGTGTGTGTAAACATTATTGTATGATCAATTAGTAAAACATGTTCACAGCTGTCGGAGTCACTGTCTGTCACGCACGTGACTTTCTATTCATCCAATTGTAACGCTTCTCTTTTCTTGTCACTTTTCCCATTAAGAGAATCCAATGTGTTCCAACAATGGGGTACAAGCGGCAATGGTTTACATTAACTCACTCTACAAAAAGCGTGTGACATGATTCTGGAGAAATTGTTTGGGTTATGCTCACGGCTCACGCAAACATAAGCTCACACGCAAGCGGGAAAGCGTGAATTGCTTTGGCACGAGACAGTCCATTCACTTCAAACGAGTCAACCACACAATTATTGTCGTCGTGTCGTTCTAATGAAGGGCACGAGTCATTACTCTCCAAACTCAAGAAGGTCAGACACTTTTAGATATCGCATGAAGCAAGTGTTAACCGGCCATACAAGCAATGGGTCTCCCATAAATGAGCCATGTCAGCAAATCTTACTAATAATATACATTACTTAAAAGCCGTCAATATGTAATCGACATTATCCACTGACACATTTTGCATGCAACACATGCCATTAAAAGATACATTATGCATTTTAGTTTTTTTTTCGGCACGATGTTGGCTGGAAAGTCTGGTTAACGCGGCTGGCTGTATCACAACAGGTTACATCTAACAGGTTGTGATATAGGCTACACCATACAAGTTCAAGTTAGGTGGAGTAGCCTACGGTTGTAATTTGTTGATATTGCATATTGAATCCTTTAATGTAGACGTTACTTGTGAATTCGCCGGGGCTTTAAGTGCCCGTTCACTCACCCGTCAGCTGGTCATACGAGCCGTCGAGCTCCCTGGAATCCGACAAGCTTTGGTCACGGTTTTTCGTCTTCATTTTTCTTTGCGCTTGAATGCTATATATGCAAATTGTTTTTCACAAGACGCGCCTTAACGTTAGCCTACCTCACGACGGATGGCCCGACTTTAGAATGAACGAGTCATGTTACGCTGCCATTTGGAGGGTGGGGGGGAAGACGTCCAAGAAATCTTTTCAAGTCGTTGTTTTTTGAGACCCTCTATGAGCGTGCGCTCTCGCCAACCAGATGCTCTCCGCGCTCTCGGTGAAGTGAGCCACGCGCGCCTCTGTTTCACCGGACTCTCCTCCACGCTGGCACGCACATAACACGCGCACGCCCACACGCGCATGAAAAATATACACCTGATCACCAAGTCTCATCCTTTTTTTCTATTAATACTAAATTAACTTATAGATATCACTTGAAAAATTAACGATGCAATCAATAAAATGCCAAGTTTAGGATGGCAATCAAAACTGTGGAACATTTTAAATGCATTTCATTATTGTTTATTGCATTAATTAATTAGGGATTTAGGTAGGGCCTATATCTCAACTCATAGATATTGTAGTGAGCAAAGCCATAGCAATTGAGGCTTGTAATTTGGCTAAAGGTTGTCTTTCCTTCTTACCTAATGTATCCACGTTTTGGGTCGTTTATCCCTGTCAAACAGGGCCATAAAAATCTAATTTGAAGATGCACTCGTGAAGCTCTTTGGGAACTGAACTGCCATCAAGAGCTCCTTTTAAATAAGCTCCTAATCAACAACCTTGAATTGTTCAACACATTTATTCGTTCCGAGGTCAGACGTTGAGATGTATACAGAGACATCGGCCACAGCAGCTGGGAGTGCGCTCTGCTTCAGACAGGCAGAGGTTCCTCCGACTGTCTGATCTATAAATACTCACAGGCGCTGGGATGCCTCTGTGTTTCTGTGTCTCCCTCTCCCACTCCTTCTCTCTCCCTCTTGTTCTCTCCCCCCCCCGCCCCTCCCCTTCTTTGGCTCTCTCCCTTCTCTCCCTCTCTCTCTCTCTCTCCCCCCTTCTCCCAATCTTCCCCCTCGCCCTCTTGCTCCCTCCTTCTCTCCCACTACTCTCTCTCTCCCTCTTCTCTCTCCCTTTCGCCCTCTCTCTCTCTCTCTCTCTCTCATTTTCTCCCTCTCTTGCTCTCTGCCTTCTCACACTCCCAGACCCTCTCTCCCCTTCTCCAACCAGCTCTCTCTCTCTCTCTCTCTCTCTCTATCTCTCTCTCTCTCTCTCTCTCTCTCTCTCTCACTCTCTCTCTCTCCCACTTCTCCCTCTCTCGCTTTCCAACTATCTCCCTCTCTCTCTCTCTCTCTCTCTCTCTCTCTCTCTCTCTCTCCCTCTCTCTCTCACTCTCTCTGTACATTTTCTGTCATACTCTAGCGTCCCTCCTTTTCTAGCTCTGCCCCTTCAAGTGAGATATTTGGTCACAATCTGTCCAGCAATCTGTCAAACTTTCAATTTGTCCCAACTTCCAACCGCCCCCTACCCCAGCCTCCATGTGTATCCCTTCATCCATTCATGCATTCATTCAGTCTATTGATTAATGCATCCATCCATGCAGACTTTCATCCATCATCCATCCATGCAACAATTCATCCATCTATCCATGAATCCATCAACCATATATGCAACCATCTATCCATGTATCATCCATTCATGCAACCATTCACTCATTCGTCCATCATCCATATTATTTTAATGACTGTAAGGAAGTACATTTGTCCCTCATTTTCACTTCAGTGATTTGTGGTTGTTTGTTTGATTGATGTCTCGTCATATTTTGTGTTTGACACACCTCATTCTCTCCTTGGGTAAACACGTGGATTCCTCTCTTTCATTTACATTTACATTTACATTTAGGGCATTTAGCAGATGCTTTTATCCAAAGCGACTTACAATAAGTGCATTTGTTACAATAAGTACATTTGTCATAAGAAGTGAAACAATATATCGCTGTCGGTACAGTAAAGACGTTCATAGAACCAAGTGCAAGTATTACAATCGCTAGGCTAACCCATTCCCCGTGTAAAGCAGCGATAGCAGCTACTGTAGATGCTATGCACAATTAAGTGCCAGGACGTACAACATTCAATGGTGGCTGTGCATTGGTTTCTATGCAGAGTCGAGATGAACTCTGAACAGGTGAGTTTTGAGTTTTTTGCGGAAGCTGGTGAGTGACTCTGCGGTCCTGACATCGGTAGGGAGCTCGTTCCACCACTGAGGTACCAAAACAGAGAAAAGTTGTGACTTTGCTGATCGACCTTTGCTTGCTCTTAGCGATGGCGGTACCAGACGTCCGGCTGAGGTAGTCGAGCGGAGGGATCGAGCTCGGGTGTGTGGCTTTACTAATGCTTGGAGGTAGGCAGGGGCAGTTCCATCGACTGCCTTGTATGCCAGTACCATCATCTTGAATCTGATGCAAGCTATTACAGGGAGCCAGTGGAGGTCTCCTTCGTCATCTCGATCTGCATCTATTTGTCTGTTCACTTGCCCATCTCTCCAGACCCTCTTAAAATGGGCAGTGCTTTTTATATTTTATCATAATAATCGTAATTTTCCCCATTCCTTTTTAAAAGATGAACTAAGAATTAATTCTGATAAGTTGTTTTATTCTACATTTTACAGTGTACAGTAATGTTAGATTCATTTTAAAGCGTAACATATTTATCATTGTTAATGACCAATAAGTAGATAAATCTAGGCTGTCAAGACTGAATATAAATATACTGCTATGTCCTGCATTGTTCTGAGTTTATCGAGCACGTCTTCAGTAAGGTAACGCTCGCTAACAAACCGTGCACACCAAACTGCTGTGGCAGGACTCACGGGTCAGAGCTGCACTAGGGATGTATTGTAACTTCTGTGCTTACTTTGTAAAGTGCTCGCAGCCAGGGGACGCAACTGAAATAATTGTTTTGGTGTAATTAAAAGCAATAAGTCTCAATGACTCAGGTGTGTGTGTTTGAGTGTTGACATGTGTGTGTGGTTGTGTGTGTGTGCATGTCAAGGACTCAGGTGTCTGTGTGTGTGTGTGTGTGTGTGTGTGTGTGTGTGCGTGTGTGTGTGTGGCTGTGTGTGTGTGCGTGTAAAGGACTCAGGTGTGTGTGTGTGTGTGTGTGTGTGTGTGCGTGTGTGTGTGTGGTTGTGTGTGTGCGTGTCAAGGACTCAGGTGTTTGTGTGTGTGTTTGTGTGTGTGTATGTGTGTCTAAAGGACTCGTGTGTGTGTGTGCGTGTGTGAATGTGCGTGTGTGAATGTGTGTGTGTGTGTGTGTGTGTGTCTAAAGGACTCGTGTGTGTGTGTGTGTTTGTGTGTGTATGTGTGTGTGTGTGTGTATGTATGTGTGTGTGTATGTGTGTGTGTGTGTGTGTGTGTGTGTGTGTGTGTATGTGTGTGTGTGTGTGTGTGTGTGTGTGTGTGTGTGTGTGTGTGTGTGTGTGTGTGTGTGCTTGTAAAGTACCCACAGCCTGCAGGTGATCCCTTCTCGTGTGATATGAAGGCAGGGAGTGTGACCCTAAACCTCTAACAGTGGTAGGAACATAGCCACGGAGTGTACGACATCACACCACGATAAGCTTGGATGTACTTTTTTAATCCCTGGGCAGAATATTATGCTGTCCCAGCAGCAAGGGACAGGTTATAAATCTTGTTGAAAAGAGATCAATATTTTTTTAATGTGCCAATAAACAAGACTAACACTGGACTCTAGGATTAAAAAACAATAACTTGTATTGAGCCCAGCCGTTTAACAGTAAAAGCATGAGCAGGAGAAAGATCCTAGACTATAGACGTGCTCTGGTGGGTGTTGCGGCATATAGCACGACCAGTGCTGTGCTATCTATAGCCCACGTCATTACAGCAAGGGATGTGTGTGTGGTGTTTTTTAATCAGCCAGGAAACAATGACTCAGATCTCAGAGTTATTGCTCTTGAGTCTACTGTGAAACTGCAACGAAATATTCACAATAACCATGTCCTTTATTTTCATTCTGTCATCTAATTCCAAGCAAATAATTCACAGATACGGGTGAATGGGAATTGATTGCATTTCTGTGGGAGGTAAATGGAATGGAATGCTGTGTGTGTGTGTGTGTGTGTGTGTGTGTGTGTGTGTGTGTGTGTGTGTGTGTGTGTGTGTGTGTGTGTGTGTGTGTGTGTGTGTGTGTGTGTGAGGGAGATTGATGAATGATGAAGAAGCATAGGGTGAGGAGTGGAGGGAGGGCACATGTAAAAAGTCAATAGTAAGTGAGTTAGTCAGGATTTGAGGCTGGAGAAGCCAAATAATAGCAATGGGTGAAACTTTCATGACTGTGCTGTATCTTTGTCTGTGAGTGTCTTTCAGGGTAAGTGTGGTGTGCATGTGTTTGTGTTTGTGTGTGTGTGTGTCTGTGTATATGTGTGTGTGTGTGTATATGTGTATATGTGTGCGTGCGTGTATGTGTTTGTGTCAAATTATATTTGCATGTGTGTGTCTTAATATTTCCCTGTGTCTGTGTGAGTTTGCATACATTTATGTGCAGGTGAACCTGTGTGTGTGTGTGTGTGTGTGTGTGTGTGTGTGTGTGTGTGTGTGTGTGTGTGTGTGTGTGTGTGTGTGTGTGTGTGTGTGAAGTGTTTGGGTGCATGCGTTTGTGTATTTCAGTAGATGAGCTATGAATGTGTCAATGTGGCAAAACCCATACAGAGAGAGTCTATGCAGTGACCCACAAACGACCTTGTTGTACCACAGGCTGGGGGCGGCTCAATCCGGAGCGGTGCCAGAAAGCCACAGGCAGTAGTTTGATGAGTGATTCACAAATCCTTATATTGGCCTACCTGACAGTGCCCACAGGTGCATGGAGAATATAGTTTTCATATGCATATGTATGAAAGGGAAGTTAGCCTCTCGACAGCAGCAGAGTTATGAAGAGGGCGTACAGTATTTGACACATCATCTCTTCCTCGCTTTCTCCCTGTCTCTCTCTCTCACTCTTCTTCTTTCTCTCTCTCTGTCGGTCTCTCTCTCTCTCTCTCTCTTCTTCTTTCTCTCTCTCTGTCGGTCTCTCTCTCTCTCTCTCTCTTCTTCATTCTCTCTCTCTGTCGGTCTCTCTATCTCTCTCTAAGTCTCTCTTTCTTACTCACTCTCTGTTTGACCCTCTCTCTCTTACTCTCTCTTCCATGCGTGTTTCTCACTCTCTCTGCCTCTCTCTCCCAACCTTTAAAAGATGTGATGTCTAACATGAATTATGTATTTATACTTGATTGTGTCTCTTTAAATGGCACCACTGAGTACCTAAGAGGTGTAAGGCTGTTACCAGCATGCTGTTTATTCCAGAGGTTGGCAACGTAGGCAGAACTGACCACTCAAGCCTCATAAGCTCAGGAACACGTTGTAAAACCACAGTTTTACTATCAGTAAGTAGACTCAAGCCAATAATGGGATGTTCCCGATGATGGGATTACCAATGCATGCTGAAACTCACAGATCAGTTGCTGAAATGCAGCCAGTGTTGGCAGCTGTGAATGCAAAAATAAAATATTAGTAGTAGGGTGAGACAGGAGAGAAGGACAGCAAAGAGGGAGAGGATACATAGGAGAATAGGAGAGAAGATAGGAAGAAGAGAAAAGGAGAAGAAGAGGAGAGGAGACACCCTCTGGCTCCGTCTTCATCCTCCTGAGTCAATTGTCCTTGACGAATCACGCATGAGCCAAACTGCCCCGTGAATATTAATAATGCCAAACTTTTGGGTACCAAACTGAGGTTAACAAGCAAACACTTTGTGCTTCGGTGCGTGTGTGTGTATGAGAAAATGTGTGTTTGTGTGTGTGTGTGTGTGTGTGTGTGTGTGTGTGTGTGTGTGTGTGTGTGTGTGTGTGTGTGTGTGTGTTCATGTCTGTGTGTGAGATGGACAATGATGATGGCAAAAGATCTAAGGTGATAAAAGTAACTCCAGCATGGGAAATAGCAGTCCAATGGAACACACACACACACACGCACACACACACACACACACACATACACACACAAACACACATTTAAACACACACAAAGTCAAACAGAACTACAAATAGTAACTGCATATATGTTATACTATATTTGAACCATTCTGGTCACCATGTCTCCAGTGGATGTTACACGCTTCAGTCAGGCCAGGGATCTCTACTAGCAGGCCTTCCTGCGCCTCCTCCTGAGACTCTAACTCCTCCAGGTTCAGCTGCTGCCCTGTCCCATGTCGGTCCAACAGACCGTGTCAGGTCCTCAGGACCAGTTAGGACATGGACGAATAAACCTCTCTATTCCCTCACCTGTTGAAGGTGGTATTCACCCTGGCAGACACACACACACACACGCACGCACGCACGCACGCACGCACGCACGCACGCACGCACGCACGCACGCACGCACGCACGCACGCACACACACACACACACACACACACACACACACACACACACACACACACACACACACACACACACACACACACAGACACACACACTCGGGGCGGCAGTAGCTTAGATATGCGGCAGTAGCTCAGGAGGAAGAGCGGGTTGGCTGGTAACCTGAAGGTCGCTAGTTCGATCCCCGGCTCCTCCTAGCTGAGTGTTGAGGTGTCCTTGAGCAAGGCGCCTAACCCTAACTGCTCTCGACGAGCTGGCTGTCGCCTTGCATGGCTGACTCCGCCATCGGTGTGACAATGTGTGAGTGAATGGTGAATGTTAGGCAATATTGTAAAGCGCTTTGAGTGGCCAATAGGTTAGAAAAGCACTATATAAATGCAGTCCAATCACACACACACACACACCTCCTCAACCTCAACCATTCTTAGAATCTCATAGTTTCCTTGTAGGAATTTATTTTTCCTCCAAGGAGTTCTCCACCTGCCGTGAGATGAGGGTGCACCTTCTCTTCACCCAATAACACCCCCATACTGCTCAGGATTCTGGTCCCAACACCCGACAGAGCTAAATGCAGAAAGGTCTAAGTGGAGGGGAACCTTCTCTTGTTCCTGTCTGCTACTGCTGTCGGCTGTTTTGAAAAGCGACGGGCACACAGCTTAGTAAAGCCATATTATCGTTAAACCCCAAAAATTCAGATAACAGCTTTGAAGAAAGAAAATCAAATGCCTATGTTAAGTGTATTACAATGGTTTTGGTGCAAATTGTTTTTGTGTATTTGTTTTGTTTTATGTATGTGTGTTTTTGTTTATTTCAAGTCTGCGTACCTGCATGTGTGTGTGTGTGTGTGTGTGTGTGTGTGTGTGTGTGTGTGTGTGTGTGTGTGTGTGTTTATTTGCATGAATTTGCATGAGTGCATGTAAAAGTGTGTGGGGAGGAAACCCCAATTCCGGCCAGAGTGATGTGAACACAAGTCAACACGGGTCATTTGCACATCTCTGTTCTCACAGGAGACAGCGAAACACTGCAGGAGAGCTCTTATTAAAAGCCTTCTCTCCAACCTAATGTTGTATGCCAACCTAACAGATTCAATACTTTGTAATTCCAACAGGGCCAAGGACCAAAATGGCTTTTATAAAGCAGAGGCAGAACAGCTCATCTGCCCTCAGCGAGTTAGGAGGGATTATAACCAACGACTCAGAGAAAGATGTTATAGATGACATCTTCGAGCCTGGAGCTTGGCATTGCATGGGGAGAAAGAAACTGCTTGTGTAGCAATACTAAAAAGCACTTTCCAGAAATCCTGAGAGTGACACGTCCATGCATTATTTGGTCAGCCAGCAGCTTCCAGCGTTGTGAGTGAGGATCACTCACCAGATCCTCTCTCACAGTCAGTACAGGCTGAGTGATTTGGTCCAAATGTATATGTAGACATATACATACACAGTCTTATGTATACACATACAAGCAGATACACACATACACATCAACATGTACACACAGACACACACAAATAAACATGCACCACTTACACAAACATACACGAACAGACCACACACACGCACACACACACACAGACAAACGTACACATATACACACACAATCAGACTCCCATGCTAAATTACACTTAGTCAATTGTTAATGTGGGTGTCGTACTTTATAAATGTTACTAATTTCTTCTGCGGCAGCTTTCGTGTATTTTACAATGTTCGTTCTAATTCCAATAACGTTTTATTTGAGCTAAATATTTCACAAAGACAGTCTTCATGAAAGGATAATTCACCCTGGCAGGATCCCTGGCTGTGTCTGCTGGTTCCCACGTTTAAAAGGTCCAGAGTGTAAGAGAACTTCTGGCCAATCAAGGAACTCCGAAGCCACCCACCTGAATCCCACCCGAGCACTTTATTCTGTTATTACTATCGATTCATTCGGCCCTCATCGAACCAACCAGAGCACTAATTCAAAGCGACTGACCTACCTAGTCGCTCTTCCTGTTGTGGTGGCTGCAGTACAATATGCTGGTTTCTCTCTAAATCCCCATCTACCTCGATCCACTATCTCTCTCTGCCGGCGGTCAGGGCTGGGGGGGGGCGGGGGAAGGGTGAGGTGGCAACAGGCGGGGAAGGACAATTTGGTAACCTTCAGGTAGATTAAACCAAAGCATTGTCCCTCCTTTGACTGTAATTGTTGTGATTCTCTGAGTCGTGCCGTCCAAGGGAGTCAGGGTGCTGTCTCTAGAGTCAGGGGTACTGTCTCTGGAGTCAGGGTGCTGTCTCTGGAGTCAGGGTGCTGTCTCTAGAGTCAGGGTGCTGTCTCTGGAGTCAGGGTGCTGTCTCTGGAGTCAGGGGTACTGTCTCTGGAGTCAGGGTGCTGTCTCGGGAGTCAGGGTGCTGTCTCTGGAGTCAGGGTGCTGTCTCTGGAGTCAGGGTGCTGTCTCTAGAGTCAGGGTGCTGTCTCTGGAGTCAGGGTGCTGTGTCCCCGGCCGCTGTGCGTACGTCGGCTGTCATCGGTCATTGCGGTGAGTGGCTCAGACGCGATGAGTCCTGACACATTTCTGCGGGGATTCTTCTGCACATATGTCACACTTTTGTTTTTTTTCCCTGAGGGACGTCTCCATTCATCTCACACACACACACACGCACACACACACACACACACACACAGATGCAACACACAATACGCACGCACTCAGACATAGACACACACAGACGGACGCACATGCAGGCATACACACACACACTGCCGCAAACACAGACACACACTGGGATGCATTATGCAAAGACAGACACACTCAAACACACCACCATAAATTTAGACACACACTCAGACATAGACACACACACACACACACACATTCACAGACAAACAAACAAGCGCACACACACACACACACACAAACACATGCAAATCTAAGGAGAAAGGACAAGTGATGCTCCCTTTGCCGGGGCGAGAGCAGTTAAAGCACCATGAGAACAGGCCGATCATGAGTCATCTCTTTGTGTTTACTGGCCTGAAGCAGAAACCTGCCTGAATTACTCATGAATGTTAAGTGCACGCTTTCTCCCGCTTTCTCCTCAATTTTAATCCCATTATTTGAAAATATATTTTTGCCACGCTCCTATTCTCTCTCTCTCTCCCTCCCCCCCTCCCTCCCTCCCTCCCTCCCTCTCTCTCTCTCTCTCTCTCTCTCTCTCTCTCTCTCCCTCCCTCCCTCTCCCTCTCTCCCTCCCTCCCTCTCTCTCCCTCCCTCCCTCTCTCTCTCTGTCTCCCTCTCCCCCTCCCCCTCTCTCTCTCTCCCCCTCTCTCTCTCTCCCCCTCTCTCCCCCTCTCCCCCCCTCTCTCTCTCTCTCTCTCTCTCTCTCTCTCGTCCTTGTGTCATCCCAGTCGTATCCTGGCTCCTTGTAGACCTTGGAGGGAGATTGGTCGTCTAGAAATCCAGACACATAAACGCACATGGCACGGTAATTTGTGCATGTGGGCAGATAACACACTTAAACCTATTCAGTGACACGTAAACACAGTCATGGCTTATAAACATTCAGACAGACTGTCGCCCACACAAACACACACATACACACACACACACACACACACACACACACACACACACATACACACACACACACAAACACAAACACACATACAGAAGTAAACACACATGTACACCCACACACCCACTGAAACACCTGAACACACATGGCCTGACCCAGAGGTGCCCTCTATGAAGGGTAATCAGGAGCCACCTGATGTTTGCTCAGATCACTCAGCCGCCGGGCGGCACGATTCTGTTCAGGCTCGGCTTCAGGTGTCCGGAAAAAACATCAAAGGCACGCTGTTACAAAGTCAAGACATGGTCTGTGGGCTGAAACAAGGTCGCTCATGACACGGTGTTCATGGAAGCATTGCAAACATAGCAATGATGATATACACTGTCTGCTTCAACACATGCTGATACTTCAATCATCTAGTAATGTCTGATATTAGGTATGCCATCGCCTATGCATAACAAATGACTGAAACAAAGAAAACATGAAGAACGAACGAATTAATGAAAGAACAACAGAAAGAATAAAAAAAGAAAAAAATCATGAAAGAAATCGCATTAGAAAGATAGAAAGAAATACAGATGAAAGCAGGGAAAGACAGAACTAATTAATTAAAGAAAGAACGAAAGAAAGAACGAAAGAAAGAAAGAAAGAAAGAAAGAAAGAAAGGACGAATGAAGTAAAGAACGAAAGAAAGAACGAAAGAACGCTAGAGAGCGAGGTTTGAGGGGCGGATGGGGCCAAGCGGAACAGGAAGTGTGTGTGACCGTCTGGGTCGTCCGGGTTCATTAGGCATCCGGTGAGTGAGCAGTGTTAGAGGTCAAACCCAACCAGTCCATCTATCTGCCATTTAAACTCCCTGAGATCCACTATCTCCCCGGCCGACAGCCAGACAACGCCCTGATACCGCTGGCCTTCCGGCTAATAAACACACTCTCTCTTGAGTTGGATCAGGCTCCCTGCTCCCCCAGGCAGTAATAAAACACAGCGTTTACCTACACCTGAGGAGCAGAGGTTTACCAGGTAAACCATAAACCCCACATTGATTCTCATAGCAGAATGCTGATTGCATTGTTCTCCATTCAATCCTCTCTGATGAGGACATCATTTAAATTCTGAGCTGAGCTACAACAATGGAAAGCCAGAAGCTGTGTTGTGTAAGTCGTTGCCAGTGATGCATTTCACGTCCACCCAACACAATTGATTACCGGGGAGATGTATATTTTCTCACAGGGATCTTTCTGTCTGACCTGCCGGACGGTTAAACCTTAAACGTCAATACGTCTCCAACCCTCAATCCGCTTCTTGAGTCGGGGAGAGTGCTATGACTTGTTGTTTTGGCATTGAGGTTTCAGTTGAGACAGTGAGCGAAATTAATCCACTTGACGCTTCACATCGCCCGTGAACAAGGGTGCAGCAAGGTCGGCCGTAATTACACTGTGCCATCTTCGATTTGTCAGAAAAATACCGAAAACCAAAGGCGGAAAAATACTTTATGGAGATGAAAAACAGAAAACACTCCAGTGTAATGACTGCAGGCTATTTCTTCCTCGTTTCATGGCACTATAAAGAGACAGAAGCTGATATTTAAAGGTGAATCTAATTTCAACCAGACATTTGTTATTTGCGCTGTATACACAAAGATCTCTCCCAACAGTCTCATTAGCACAGCGAGATCGCCATGTTCTGGTCCAAGCAGAGAACTCTTAGATCCAAAAAAAACCGAGACTTTCCATTAAGCTGACATCTCCCGTCTTGAAAGAGTCAGATGAACACGTACATGCATTTCGACTGTCCTCTGGGGGATTCATGCCAGCTAAGAAGCCATCAGTAGATGGCTTCTTAGCTTTCCAGCCTATAAACCACTCCTCCCCATAACATGGGGAGGAGAGGTTTATAGGCTGGAAAGGGCAGTGGTTGGGAAGGGGGGCGGGGGTAAAAATTAAAACATGTTAACAGAGACAGATGTAGCAGGGGAGAATGGGCGGGAGAGACAGCGAGAGAGAGAGAGAGAGAGAGAGAGAGAGAGAAGGAGAGAGAGAGAGAGAAAGAGAGATAGAGAGAGAAGGAGAGAGTAGGAGAGAGCGAGAGAGATGGAGGTAGTAGGAGGGTAGCTATGATGGAGAAACCAGGCAGGGGAACATGGCGGTGCAGAGGCAGACAGATGGATGGAGACCGGCTTGGAGAGTTCCTCATCACGCGCGGCAGAGTGTGTGGTCACATTAATGCGGCCGCAGGCTGCAGCGGCTGGCTGGCTGGCTTGTTTGGTATTGTCTCACAACAACAACATCATCAACAGCATCATCACATCGTCTGTCCCGGTGGTTTGAAGCGGCGCCGTGGCCGGGCTCACCTGCGCTGGGTTTGATCCGTGCTGCAGCACACAGAGGTAGCAGGTGTCTGGATCTCCGCTGCGTAATGTGATAATGACATTTCCTACAAGGCTTTTAAAAGCCCCCCCCTGGTTTGGTTTATCATCGGGAAGCACTTGTGAAGTTCCGCTCCAACTGCTGCCTCAGCTGGAGATCCCTCTCGAGAGAAGAACGGCGAAATGGAAAGATGATGGTACAAACTAAAATTGACATTTGGACATTTGTTGTTGTCTCTTTGTTGTGTGATGACCGAGAGGCGGTACTTCAAAAAAAGAAACGTGATGTGTCAGAAGTGCCAAGTACAAAATGAGTAGAGTGTATCAAATCAGGGAGAAAACTGTTAAGGTTTAATGGAGTGTTGGCCTCAGATGATGAGTTCAGAGTGTGTGCGTGTGCGTGTGCATGTGTGTGTGTCGAATAAGTAATGGAGAGGCATCTAATGAAGATAATGGCTAGTTAATGATCTGTCAGAATTAAGTGTTTGCTTATTGAGAAGGGATGATCCCAAGCTTTAATTTCCACCCTGTGACTCATTTCCAGAGGATATTGCCTTCCATCAGACATGTATACACAAGCAGGCAGACATGCATATGCACACTCATCTCATGCACACTAATCTCATGCACACGCATCTCATGCACACTCATGCCATCCAAGTGCACGTGCACAGCCCCATGCAGTACAGTCTGAGATGTTTCCTTCGCTCAGAGCAATTGTACTGTGTAAGTGTGTGTGTTTGTGTGCGTGTGCATGTGTGTTTGCATGTGTGTGCTGGTATGTTTGTGCACTGGTGTCTGTGTGTTAGTGTGTGTGTGTGTGAGTGTGTATCGCCTCTCCTCATCCTCAGCAGCCTCAGTGCTCGTGGATTATCCAGAGCAGGAGGCAGCAGCCGAAGCGTCCATGAATGGCGATCGCGCTGGGGGCCATGAAGAGGAGGGATTACCCCCGGCTCCGTTCGCCACGCATTGTCAAAATAAAGAGGAGATCCTCCGGCTAATCTCGGCCCCCCCCTCTCCAGAACTCTGCTTCCCTCCCCTCTGGTGGAGCTGCTGGTACACAGACAGGTTCCCCCACCGCCTCCTGGCACCGGGGTGTTCTACTGGGGCGTCCACGCAGGAAGGAGACATGAGGAGGTCGGTCGTCTTCTTTTGTTGTCAGTTGGTTGAGAGTTGTTCAAATGGGAGCATAATGAATGCCAAACCCGTTAAATCATTTTTCCTTTTAAAAGTTGTTGTTTTTCCCCCAAGAAAGATAATTGTCATTAGCGGAGTGCAGTTGCCTAGCAACCAAAAAACGATTGGTATAAAAAACACTCAATTTTATAAAACAATGGAAGGGCGGGAGGCATGTATGCACTATCAACTCAAGCCTCAGAGTACCGTTGGGTTGCATTTAGCCACCGAGGGGAGAGCATCATGCAGAGGTTCAGTGCTTATCTTAAAGGTTAAACTCAGTGGGGTTATCCCACATGGAGGCCAGTGAGGCACACCATTGAATAATTGTTTTATAGTACATTTGATGCAAATAGTTTTATCAATCTGTTATGTAAACCTAATGTCAACATACATACACACACAAACACACAAAGCTTTTTGAATCATTCGTTTACCATTCCCGTTTACCAGTAGTGAAGCTTTTTTAATCATTTGTTTACCAGTAGTGAAGCTTTTTTAATCATTCGTTCACCAGTGGTTAAAGGGATACCTCACCGGTGGAGATATAAAGGTTATATGAAGTAAACATTTCTATGTATTATAAATGTTCAATTTTTTTTTAAATCGGTTCATCCTAGCCTGAGAAAAGGCAGAAAGTGTCTCTCTGGCTCAAAAGTAAGAAATCCTCCAACTCCCACAGTGCATTGCGATCGCTGCACCGCCCGCCTGTTTCCGTTTGGAGGGGGAAGGACCCATTATACTAGAGTGGTAGCGCGAGCAAACTTTGTGTAAACATATCGATAGTTATGATATTATAACTCTAGGTCTATGATTGTAGGCGTAGCCGTCTAGGGTTCGCCTTATAGGCTTGTCCTGTGCGTGTGCTCGCGCGCACTGAAAATTTCAACTATTCACCATCAACGTGGGCACTGCCCACATTTCCCATGGCACCATCAACATGTATATAAGGCGGCGCATACCGCCGCTCATCCTCCACGCTATTCTTTCAGCATTTGGAGGGTACAGCAGGTGGGAAACTAGACGGCTACGCCTACAATCATAGAACTAGAGTTATAATATCCTAACTATCGTTCTATTTCATGCAGGCTTCGCCGTCTAAGCTTCGCCTTATGGGCTACGGCGAAGCTGTGAGCAGAGCCCCATCAATGTACTCCTGCTGGACCCCAGTCAAAAAACGTAAGTCACCAGGGCACATCAGACTAAAAAAGGCGAGGATGTGCAAAACACAACAGTCTAATAAAAAACAAATTCCTCCTAGATCAAGCAGGGCGATGATCCAGAGAAAAAAGTGAGTCTGTAAAAATTCCGAGCATTAGCATTTTACAGACAATGGATAGGGTGTTTGGTAAGGTCCACCACCGTTGTTTCTCTCCCCATTAAAAGCTACAGTCAGTGTTTAATGAAGTTAATTTACCTTTGAGCATTTCCTATTATAGGCTACTGTGTAAAACGCTGTCTAGAATTAACGTTTGTATCAAGAAAGAAGAATCGAGTGACACTCTTATTCCCGCTCTCCTTACTTGACCGCGATCTAGTATCTAGGATCGATTACTCTTCCTTGGGTCCCCAGATGTAAACGCTGAATTTTCTGACATTGAATTTCGCAGCTGAATTTGGCATGTTGAATTTGGGGACATTGAAAATATTTACGTTGAATTTCTTAACGTTGAATATTTGATTTTGAATTCTTGAATTCTGAATTCTGAATATGATTTATTGAGTTAAATTCAGAGGCAAAAAATCCAGATACGTTATTTCAATGCATAAATATTCAGTACTTAGAATTCAATGGCTTTTTATTTTCAAAATCCGATGGCACATATTTACTTCCATAGGATTCTACATTATTGCTATGGGTTTAATTACAACTGGAGGTTTAGCGCGCGCAACGCACACGCAGAAACTCTAGTTGTAATAATAGCAATGATAATGATCATTATTGTTTTTGTTAGAATTTGTGTTTAAAATATGGATGATTGTAACAATGATATTGGTAATTATAGTTATTGCTATTTTAATTAGTATTAATATTAATGATAATAATTATTAGGGCTGTCAAATTAACGCGTTAATTTTGATTAATTAATCCCTGAAAAAATAACGTGTTAACAGATAACACAGATTAATCACGCTTCTATAGTGCCCTTTGACCAGGTGCATCATTTGCGTTGAAACAAAATGGAGGCAGACGAGAACACGCTGCTTGGCCCCGTGAACGGAAAATTCAACTTTAAACAACTCCCAGAAGGAACTGTAGATAGGAACATCAATATCTGCAATCTCTGTATTAAGGAATTATCCTATCACCGGAGTTCATCAAACCTTAAATATCACCTCAACGCAAAACGTTTGGTAGCAAGCTGGCAGGTACGAGCTGCCACCGCCCCTGAAGCTGGCGCTAGCAGCCAGCCTCGTCAAGCCACACTCGACTAAGATGCATTGGATCTTGAGTGAGATGGAAATGTTATTAATTTTATCTTTAAATGCACCGTATGTTAATGAAAGACATGTTTTAAATAAAAGAGACATTGAACTTTAAAGTGTATGTCTATTATTCATTGAATCACTCATCTGCCATTATTTACTTGAATTAAATTATTTTGAAATACTTTCTCGGAAAAATGTAAGCATGCGATTAATTTAGATTAATTAATCACAGAGCCTGTAATTAATTAGATACATTTTTTTAATCGCTTGACAGCCCTAATAATAACATGTTTTCTTTCAGGGGGGATGGACTTTGTGTTTGGTTGGCTGTGGGTCCTGTGGTGTTTAGAGACGATGTCGTTCTGTTTTAGAGCTCATATCTTCTATACTCATCTGTCCTGGCCTAGACTCACCGTCACCCTGGAGGGAGGGAAGAGAGCACTTACTGGATGAACTCGGTGAGGGTTTTATCCAAGTTATTAAATCAATCGCGTTATTAACATTTACTTCAAAAACACCCTCTGCTTTTGTGATTTATGTTTGAACACCCCTCTTCATTATAACTTCACATTATATATTGTCAGGCTAACAGAGCATAGACGGTGATAAAGTACCAACAAATAAAATAAATAAAGGGTGTCCCTATTCTGGCAGCACGGTAGTACTGCAGGTGTTGTTAGTCTCCTTCTCCAGCAGGGGGAGCAGTAGAGTACAGAGGAGCTCGTCTTTGCTATCTGCTGCATTAAGCTGGGTTTACAATTCTACGGCACTTCCTCAAAGATCGACCGATTTCTATTGTGGTCTACTAAGGTCAGGTTTCTATTGTTGTCTATTAAGGTCATGCTTCTATGTGGTCTGTTAAGGTCAGGTCTCAGGGTTGTGTGTCAGTAACGGAAACTGTAAGATAAGCAGTTCTGTGTTTGTTCAGGATTTTCTTTTACATTCAACAGATGAATTGACACTTCAGGGCTGGATGTTTTACGACAAGAGTTTCTACCTTATTTCTACTACTAAGAAGAGCTGGACGGCCAGTAGAGAAGACTGTTTGCAGAGAAACGCAGACCTGGTGGTCATCAACAGCAGAGAAGAACAGGTGTGTGTGTGTTCATCTGTGTTGTCATAACAACATATGCTTTTACCTTTAGAACCAGGTTTTCAGGTTTGTCAGCAGATTGATGGGCCCTTCCTGGATTGGACTGAGTGATCGAGAGACAGAGGGGACCTTCAAGTGGGTGGATGGTACCCCCATGACCTCAAGGTAAGGCTGAAGACTCTATTCAGCAGCATCTCTTCTCTGAGAGTGACAGAGTGACCTCCTCTGTCTCCTCCTCGTGGTTCTCAGTTGGAGACACGTCAAACCACGCGATGACGGCGGAGCAAGAGACTGTGTCGTGGCAGGGGAGGACGGCTGGTCTGAAGAACCGTGTTACAGACTGCACAACTGGATCTGTGAGAAGAGCATAGACCTGGATCATCTGGAGGCTTAGCGGAACAAAGAGGGTCCGCAGACTTTGTTTGTGTTCATGAGTGGAGAACGGTTCCTCCTTTCTGTTCTGTGTGCCGTAGATTCAGTAAATACACTCTTTAAAAGATGAAAGATTGTTGGATGTGTTTAGGTCTACTAAATTAAGGTTTCTATTGTGGTCTACTGAGTTCATGTTTCTATTGTAGTCTACTAAGGTCAGGTTTATATTGTGGTCTACCAAGGTCAGGTTTCTATTTCTATACAACAATAAAATAGAAATTAGAATAAAGACAGCTAAGGAAATGTGCCAGAGGTTACAAGCCCCAGCCAGTGTAAACAACAAAATAATACATCCCTAATATGTCAAAACAAACACACACACGCACACACACACACACACACACACACAAACACACACACACACACACACACACACACACACCAGGGAGATTCCGTGGGTTTACTTAAGCAAGATTACGGGAAAGGGGTCACTTTAGAGAATTAGCGGCAGAGTGCCAGTTGTTTAAATTGGTCTCAGTAGCCTTATTAATCCGAGCAGTTGAAAGTTCAAGACAAATTACATCCAAAAAGGTGAGGACCCAGTGTCTGATGACAAGGGAGTGGGGAGGCTTCCATCGCACCGCAACCAACTTTTTGGCAGCTGTCAGGCCTGCCAGTGCTATGCGTATTTTAAGCTTGGTGATATTGAGCTTTGAAAAATCATTTTACAAAAATTTTCACTAATGAGATACGGGCACGAAGAGAATGAGGGAGGCAGATCCACCTATCTATGTCTGCCTTCATTCTGTTCCATGGTTCTGAGTAATTGTGTGTCACAATGCGGGTTATAGATGGAAAAATATCAATCCCAAGATACTTAAAGTGCTGAACAACCAGAACATTAGCTGGAACTTGCAGTGTTTTAGCTGGCGCATTCAAAGGTAAGAGGGCAAACTCCTCACAAATTGACAGCAGATTAGGCAAAGAAAGTGTAGGGTTTTCCATGAAAACTAAAACATCATCAGCATATAATGCTACATGGTGTTGAGTGTCGTAAACAGAGATAGGCTGTAGGATAGTAGATTGACGAATCATTTGCAAGGGAAAGTGCAAAGAGTGCCGGACTTAAAGGGCAACCCTGGCGGGAAGATTTGTTGATATATTCATAACATTGATGTTGATGTTTTCTTAACATTGTTGTTGAGGTGTGTGTGTATATATATATATATATATATATATATATGTATATATATATTTATACATGTATGTGTGTATATATATATGTGTGTGTGTGTGTGTGTCACTATATGTTTATATGTGTACTTTTTGTTTTATAGTCACTTGTGTCATCCCCTGCTTTACCCAAAATGTAGCGAACCCAAAACCGTGATATGAACCGAACCACAAATTCTGTGAACCGTTCCCTAGTTTTTGTGGATGTCATGACGTGAAAGAGGTGTTTTTCAAGTCCATTGACGTTTAGCTTCTACCGGATGCGGACAACCAGCCATGTATGGTGTCCAATTGAACCTAGACTCAAACCATAGACTCGTTCTCAAAAACCAAACAAACTATAACTCAGACGTGCAAACTTAATGGACAAGTGTAAGGAAAGTGAAATAGGACAGTAATAGGAACTAGAAATCGTACAATTATTGAAGAAATTGTACTTGTACTGCCATTACACGCTTATGTGTGTGTATATTAGTATGGTTGTTTATGTATGTGTATGTATGTTTATGTATGTGTACATATTTATAGGTATGTTTACGTATGTATGTGTATTAATGTATACGTATGTCTGAGTATGTATACTTATGTTTAGCTATGTATACTTATGAATATGTATTTATGCATACATATGTATGAGTATATTTACATATGTACGGATCGTTACATATTCACGTATGTATACGTATGTCTGTGAGTATGTATAGTCAGTGTTGGGAGTAACGCATTACAAAAGTAATGCATTACTGTAATGCATTACTTTTTGCTGTAACGCGGTAATGTAAAGCATTACAAAAAGTAATTACATTATTAAAAAAGTTAATATTTTACTCGGTACAAATCTCATTAACGCGCGTTACAATGCATTTTAAACCTGAAATTAACCGAGAACAAAATCTGCACAAATGGTTACTTCCTCTTACTGCTAGAGGAGAAGATCACGGCAGCAGCAGAGTCCAGGGGGGCTGGTTGTAGTTTTTTCACTCGGTTCTCCATATCAACAGTAGGGCTAGAACGGAGCGAAAAGACTACAACCAGCCCGCCTTTCCGTTTCCGGTCAAGGAGCAATGAGTCTTCCAACCGAAATCAATGGATTTACAAAATTCCAAATAAAACACGACAAACTGTATTTCGCTACGATACTTGATTTGGAACATCAACGAACACCACTAACCACTCGGTGAGTTGCACATTTCTGAAAACGAACGTTTAGGGTTGTTTTAAGGACAGTTTTGTGACAGTGTTTCCCATACATAGACAAATGTGTGGCACTGCGGCACAGAATCAACACAGAGCGCCATGAATTGATTCTGCTTCGTTTTTTTTCTGCGATTTTTAAATATAAATATCGTTCCATTCATTCATCTCCTCATAGCACTCTTTCTGGTGCGCGGGTACAAAACAGCTGATTCCCCCGCTCCTCCTCTCAATGCGCCTATCAAAGGGAAACCCGAAGCAGCGGGATATTTGGCACAGAGAAGAGGGTCGGCGACCGTTTTACCAAAGTTTAGTATGATATACTGTGCTCAAAAACACCTGCCCACCTATAAAATGTATTGCACCATGAGCCATAACTGCGACCATTATATTGTACTTTTGTTAGCCTTAAGCCTAGCTCAGTCATTATGCCATACCACATCACCTCCTGCTGTGAAATGAGCTGCATTGAACACAAGAAGATCTATTGAGAACACCAAATCCATATTTCCTGTTATTTTGGTGAAAGTAATGCAGAAGTAATGTAGTGTGTATTTATACTATGTTGTATGCATATGTATGTGTACTTATGTACACATATGTATGAGAACATGTCAATGAATGTATGAGTACATGACTATGTATATATGGTATGTATAGACCAGTTCTATGGTTCATCAGTTAATCTCCAGCCTGTATGTGAGCTCAGCTTGTTCTCTGTTGTTTAGATAGGTTTCCCTTTCAAGGTTGAGTGCAGTGTGTATTGGGAAATCCAAAAGTTGAATATCTTGGAAGATATTACAAATATTGTTTGGATATGTGAGCAATAAGCTCATCATACCGAACATTTTGATGCATAATATGTTTATGTAGTGTAATTATTGAGGGAGTAAATGCACTTTATACATTTCGCCTCGTTTCAATGGTTTGAATGGGACAGCCACTCACACACACATGAGATTTCCAACTAACTTTAACTTGAATTATCTTAAACACAATGTGTACTATTGCTTAGAAAATATACAGCACATGATTCCACTATAGCACCATCACATCATATGATATTTTTTTTGTCTTTCTATGTTAATGTTTGAAGAAGAGGGAGCAACCAAAATAAGAGTCTGAAAGAGAATAAAAAAGAAGAAGAACGCAGGAGAAGAGTACTAGTGATGATGATGATGATGATGATGATGATGATGATGTCGATGAAGAATCGTTCAGCAGCTCATCTTGTCTTGTTCTCCCTCAGATGCCTGTGAACTCACACTGGACCCGAAAAAAGCCTACAGACTCTTCTCACAACAGAAAGGTGAGCCTACAAGACAACAGGAAGGTGACGCGGGTTGGAGAGGACCAGTCGTATCCGGATCACCCAGAGAGATTTGACCTCTGGCCCCAGGTGTTGGGTAGAGAGGCTCTGACTGGCCACTGTTACTGGGAGGTAGAGTGGAAAAGATCTGTTATGATAGGAGTGACATACAGAGGAATCCCAAGGGGATTGACGACTGATGATGCAGCGCTTGGATCCAAAACCAAGTCCTGGGGTCTTCTTTGTCGTGATGATTATGGTTACATTGCCCGGTACAACGGTAGTAGAATAGCCCTACTTCTCCGCCCCGCTGGCTCTACCAGAGTAGGAGTGTATCTGGACCGGCCTGCTGGCTCTCTGTCCTTCTACAGAGTGTCCCCAGGTGGAGGAGGGTCCTCAGACACACTGACACACATCCACACCTTCCAGGCCTCCTTCACCAAGGAGGACCTCCTCCCTGCGTTTGGGTTAGGGTTTAAGGGTTCCTCAGCATCTCTGTGTCGGGCGGACAGGCGGGCGCGCACGGGCACACAAACACACAAACACACACACACACACACACTAGTTAGAGGATGAGAGGCTTTTGATGAAGTGGCTTTGGAGGCCTGATAGGACTGATGACTCAGAGTCTCTGTAGCAGTTAATGGCCCAATCCCAAAGTGAGCCCTGAAGACTAAGGACTCGCAGACTTAATTGATCCCAGGTGCTAAGTGAGTGAGTGCATGAGGCCACATGGCCTCAGATAGGTATATATGGGATTGGGACAGCATTTCACGAGAGCACATGTTACCTTGGCAACATTTAATGACAAAGATGCTGCTGACACTTGCCGGTTTGGGAATTCTCATTTTTCTTTTTCTTTTCTTTTGTAAATGCAATGAAAACAATCGGCTACAGCAATTTATTGATATTAGGAAATATAATTTTTACTTTTGAATACTTCAGTATAAAGGATGCATTGAATTAGGTGATTATTGGCCTACACATACTAATCATAAGTCAGAACAGGCTACATTTGGCTGAATTATAAAAGGTATATTTAGTAATATGAAGAGCCGTTTGGGAGCCAAAAGAGCTGGCGAGTGAGCTGATTTGGATCAGCTTGGTGAGCTGATCCAAATGATCCGGCTCACAAAAAAAAGGCTGAAATTCCCATCTGGTCGCGCATTGACAGTAGCGTCGTCTTGTTGTTTACCTTCCAAATGTCCGGATTTCCCTATGGTCTCCGCGGTAAACGTCACAACACTTTGAACTGTGGGTAATTCCCTTAGGTGAAGTCTGCACTGATGCAGACTCACAGAAAGGGCTCGGTAAGGGTGGACTCAAACCCTCACGCCCTTTGGAATTCAACATTGGGACAGCCCTAAAGCCTTAAGAATTTCGTGAGAAAGCGCAGCAAAGTCTGTGAGTCCGTGAGTCTGGACATTGGGATTTGGCCATAGTCTCTCTCTCTCTTTTTTTCTCTCTCTGTCTCTCTCTCTTTTTCTCTTTCTCCATCCCTCTCGCTCTCTGTTTCTCTTTGTTTCTCTCTATCCGTCTCTCTTGGTTTCTCTCTATCCGTCTCTCTTTGTTTCTCTCTATCCGTCTCTCTCTCTCTCCGGCTCTCTCTCTTCTGGAAAGTATAGCATGATAAACCATGAAAATACTTTTAAGATCTCCCATAGTTAGATAAGCACATTTATTTGATGTATATAAAATATCTATTGATGGTAAATGTTTGCATATTTTCAGACCTCACCAGTTTTGGCTCTGATATCATAATTTTTGTCATAATCCTGATTTACACCTGATTTAAAGCAGATTTTACATTTTATTCATAATAACCAAGAGGTGTATGGGATAAAATGGGATAACGAGACCTCCACTGGCTCCCTGTAATAGCTCGCATCAGATTAAAGATGATGATCCTGGCATACAAGGCAGTCGATGGAACTGCCCCTGCCTACCTCCAAGCATTAGTAAAGCCACACACCCCAGCTCGATCCCTCCGCTCAACTACCTCAGCTGGACGTCTGGTACCGCCATTGCTAAGAGCAAGCAAAGGTCGATCAGCAAAGTCACAACTTTTTTTCTGTTTTGGGACCTCAGTGGTGGAACGAGCTCCCTACCGATGTCAGGACCGCAGAGTCGCTCACCAGCTTCCGCAAAAGACTCAAAACTCACCTGTTCAGAGTTCATCTCGACTCTGCATAGAAACCAATGCACAGCCACCATTGAATGTTGTACGTCCTGGCACTTGTACATTGCACTTATTCAAGGTACTTAATTGTGTAGCATCTACAGTAGCTGCTATCGCTACTTTACACGGGGAATGGGTTAGCCTAGCGATTGTAATACTTGCACTTGGTTCTATGAACGTCTTTACTGTACCGACAGCGATATATTGTTTCACTTCTTATGACAAATGTACTTATTGTAACAAATGCACTTATTGTAAGTCGCTTTGGATAAAAGCGTCTGCTAAATGCCCTAAATGTAAATGTAAATGTAAATGTTGCATGTTGTAAATTACTTTAGACTGAGTCTTAATTTCTTGTGTTCTGTTGGGAACCAAACGGCCGCAGAACATGTTCAGTTATTAAAGGTACGTGCAAACCTGTTAATGATTTGTAAAGTCTGCTGCTTTAATTGTTTTAGTCCTTGTGTTTATTTTGTACATGTAAGGGACTATTTTCTGTTGTATTTGTTAATGAAGCATAATTGCAATAAACAACTCAGTGGATCCAACTGAATGTTCTCGTGTGTTCAACCGATGATTTCTCGTTTTATTAGTAAGTAATGCTTACATAAGTGCCATAATAATATATTAATCAGAAATTATAAATAAAACAACAAATGTTTTTCCGATATTATTCTTGGAACTCCTCCCTGGGTTTTGGTTAGGGGGGGGGTGGTGCCTCAGTGTCTCTCTGACTCTCTCCCCCCGTCTCCCTCTCCCCCCGTCTTCCTCTGTTACGGCCACAATGGCCTTTCAGTAGTCATTGTGTGTGTGCTACTTGTTTTGTCTTCCCTTTGCTCTCATAGGCCTGGTCCGCATGTTCCAGGATGGGGGTGTGCCCGCGTACAGGCGTGTCCCCCAAACCGGATAAAAGTGGGCCTGGCCTCCAAGAGACAGCGGCAGGAGATTTGATTTGTGTTTTGCTCTGATTGTCAAGACCAGTTTTGATTAATGCTTTTCACGCAATTAAAACAAGAAACGTGGATTGTCTCCTGCCCCGTTTCTTTGTTACGTCTGAGCCGCGTAACAAATGGGGGCTCGTTTTGAACAGTTCCTGTGGCTAGAGCATTTGTCTCGGGGGCACTCCGAGGCATTGATGGAATCGCCAGTTTTCTGGTTGTTTTGCCATACCTGCGGGCTTAGTGCTTAATTCATCCCACCACGGGCCTGTTTGAAGCTCTGCGTTTAGTCAATTAAACTTGGTTTGAATGGTAATGGTCTTTGCTTATGTTATCGCTGGATTTCCCTGTTTAGTTTTCATTGTCTGGTTTTGTGGAATCGTGTCTGATTCGTGCAGCTGGTGAGGTGCGCACAAGCGCTTGAATAAAGACATCACTTGTTGCGCAATCGCTAGAAGGATGACGTCACTTGTTCAAAAGTTTGTTGAAGAACCCTCCAGGGCTTTCTATAAAGCTTCACTGCTGGTGAACGAATTATTCAAAAACCTTCACTCCTGGTAAACAAATGATTAGAAAAGCTTAACTACTGGTGAACGAATGATTCAAAAAGCTTAACTACTGGTGAACGAATGGTTTCGCGAAAGAGTAACAAGTCAGTATGATGCATGACTTTACATGAAGGCACGCAAAAAGCTTCACTACTGGTAAACGAATGGTGAACAAATGATTAAAAAAGCTTCAATACAGGTGAACGAATGGTTTGTGAATGAGTAACAACTCATCATCAGTCCGATCCAGCCCTACCAGTCGATCCAGTGTGGGACCCAAGCCAGCCCTCGACAGCGCTTGAAACCGAGGGCGGCAGGTTTAAAGCGTGCCCTGCATTGGTGGACAATTGCTTTTAAGATTTTAACATTATTAATGCAACAGCTTTTAACATTACTACTGCCACATAATAAACCTTAAATGTGAATATTAATGTATATATTGTGAATATCTTTATTCAAATATGACAATCAACCCGTCCGTGCCCTGTTAATTTAATAACTTATTGTGAAATCCAAGGAAAATTCAGTTGCTTTCATAATAAATTGGTCAGTTTGCTAATTCACTGAATGATTAATTAATATAGTAGTCCCCTAGCCTGTTTACCAGTAACTCCTCAGTAGTTACTGAATAACTGTCACTTTGGGCCCCGTTAGGGCCCCAGTTAGGGCCCTTGTCGTTCATCATTCGTTACTCATTCGTTCCTCAGTAACTACCCACGTTTTTGCGTACCTTATTGTAAAGTGTTACCAAAATATAGCATTGTAGTTAAATGACCAAGAATTACAACACACACACACACACACACACACAGACCTACGTGGATGATCAACCAGTGGGGTATTAAATCTTGAGCAGAGGTGGTGAGTCAACGGGTCGTGAAGTTTAGTTTATGTCACGGCTAACACAAGCCCCATGTCTGAGGGCAGCTCTCTATTTATCCTTGCATGAGGCTAATGCACTGCTTGCTACCCAGACGCCGTTCTCGATGCCCCGCGGCCCCTCCCTCATACACCTCTGACTGGTGGAAGAGAAGTTGGTGGGGGAGAGAAAGACAGAGAGAGCGATAGAGAGAGCGTGTTAGCAATTAAAGATCGTCATGAGTTTACTAATTTGACAGACCCAAAAAGATACACATGAACACACTCCTGGATGCAGAATGTGATTGAAGTTTCTTTCACTGTGCTGCATTATAGCTAGTGTGTGTGTGTGTGTGTGTGTGTGTGTGTGTGTGTGTGTGTGTGTGTGTGTGTGTGTGTGTGTGTGTGTGCGTGTGTTTTATAGATAGAGAGAGACACAGATAGAGCGCAAGAAACAAACATTCAAGAATAGTCATTCTTAAATTGTAATGGGTCAGGTTTGCATCTTGAAAGCTTCTGGTGCAACAAAATGAGGACATTCTTGTAATGTGGGGACATCTGAAGCAGACACATACACAGACAATCCACAGGAAATGGGATCCACTTATGCTCAGAGACGACCCTCGGGGGTACAAAGTCACACATGGAGTCATCGGGAGGAGAGGAAAACTACAGAATACAATGTAGCAAGAACAAGATAGCTGTTATATACAAAGCCGATAGACAGAGACACAGAGAAAAGAACTCAAGGGAAACTTGGGAAACTATATTCACAGGATTGTGACCCTGGGTACGAGCCAGACTCTGGGTACTTTTAAAAAAATACTGCAGAATTAGGTTGAGGTCTCACAACATACAATCAGTATTATTTTATGTTTATTAAAGTCCTTTAATTTAAGTGCAGTGCACTTCAGTCAACGTTATTGTATGTTGACGTCCAAATAACGCAGTGTTTCCCAACCTTTTTGCACAACCTTGCGAGCCCAACTTTAAGCTTTGTTGAAGTCTTCAGCATATGTCAGAAATCTCCTGTGATACCATATGCTTATCAGGAGACCCCAGAGGGGTCCTGGCTCCAGGGTCCGGGGCCACTGCTAGAAAACATCCATTCCTGCATGTAGTAACCAACATGTCTGCTTTCGGTACTATTTTCAATGCCTCTGTTATATAATGATTATGTGAAGCATCGTCACTTCCATTGTGGTGGTCGTGTCCGCTCATCGACAGAAGGACAATGAAAATGGATTCCTTATCTATGGACTGAAATCAAGGAGACTCTTGCCTCCATTTGCTTTCGCATCCCTGATGACAGTGTGTGTGTGTGTGTGTGTGTGTGTCTGTGTGTTTGTGTGTGTGTCTGTGTGTGTGTGTGTGTATGTTTTTGTCTGTGTGTTCGTGTGTGTGGGTGTGTTTGTGTGTGTTATTATGTGTCTGTGTTTGTGTGTGTGTGTGTATGTGTGTGTGCGTGTGCGTGCGTTTGTGTGTGTGCTTGCTTGTGTGTGTGTGCATGTGTGTGTGTTGCTGTGTTGTGTGTGTGTGTGTGTGTGTGTGCATGCATGTGCCTGCGTGTGTGTGTGCCTTAGCAGTGGTGGGTTATTGATTGTGAGCTTAGCTGGGTAAAAAGGCAAACTTCTCGCCTCCCGCCTGCATTCTATTCCCAGCACTAAAACCAAATGTTTCCCTTTTTAGCGCAGATGGGGCAAATATCAACGTTATATAAATGATTTAACATTGTTGTTGAACTGCTGAATCTCTCCATGGTTCTTTTATTGTGGGTCATATTTCTTTGTGTAATCTTTTTCTAGACACTCAAAGAGGCTTTACAGTGAAGGGGGGGACCTCACTCACCACCACCAGTGTGTAGCCCCCACTGGGGTGATGCCCCCACTGGGGTGATGCCCCCACTGGGGTGATGCCCCCACTGGGGTGATGCCCCCACTGGGGTGATGCACGGCAGCCAATCAACGCCAGAACGCTCACCACACACCAGCTTGAGGTGCAGAGTGAGGGAATTATTGAGTCAGCCAATAATACAGGAGGATGATTAGGGGCCAGATTGAATGAGCCTGTTTGGGCCAGGACACCGGGGAAACCCCTACTCTTTGCAATCAGTTCCCCGGGATCCTTTATGACCTCAGTGAGTCAGGACCTCGGATGTACGTCTCGGTTTTACAGCACAGTGTCCCTGTCACTGCACCGGGGCATCGGGATTGATGTTAAGGCCACAGGAAAGAGTGCCTCCTATTGGCCACCACCCGACCCCTGACACCACTGACGCAGTGTCGCCGGCCTCGGACCGACCGTGTATAGTGGGGGGGGGGGGGGGGGGGGGGGGGGGGGGGGGGGGGGGGGGGGGTTCCTCATGCTTCCTCATGAGGGGGAGATGCCCCGCCCAATGTCTCCCCCCCGGCTGCTTCACCCAAGGCGGAACCCCGAGGGCTACAAAGAGACACACACACACACGTATAGTATGTCAGCACAAACACAAATCAAACACACACACACACACACATACACACATGGGAATGTCAGCACAAACACAAATACGACAAACCGCAGAAACACAAACTCATACATAATAAACACATGTCATACATAAACATGAGCACAAACACACAAACAATGAACAATCAACACCATAATAGGATTCCTCCCCATTAGCAAAAGGTGCCATTATGCAGGCTCCTGTAGCCTCGGTGACGTAGCGAGGGACTACACTGAAACAATCAATGTGCTGACACCGGCTCTGGCTCTAATGGGCTATAGATAGTTTTGTTCGATAGGAACAACAAAGAACAGGATGTAACGCAGACCGACACAAACACACTAACACAACACCCACAGACTCTGTCCACCAGAGAAATCACCTGAAACACTAGGGGAGGCACAGCCTGGGCTCCATTCCAAAGAATACCCACTTAAAATAAAATTAAAATAAAAAATTAAAATTAAAATAAAATAAAAAATCATTGGGGATTTTCGGAAAGAAATACAGTCCCTGTACACGCCGCACAGCACCAATTATGTGCAGCACGAGCAGGCAGATGGCCTGGCCGTTTTTAATACGCCCCCCTATGCTCTGAGAGGTAGAAGGAAGGACTGCCAACAGCCCTGTCAACAGGAGAGACTTTCTGGAACGCAATCGGAGCAGTTTCAGACGACTGGGAGATGCAAATGGGCAAGGAAGTATGGAAGATACCTATGGAAGAACCTGAGGCACGGCTCAAGGTAGAGAGTGAGAGAGAGACACACACAGAGACAGAGAATGATGCTAAACTACTTTGGCAGTGTAAATGTTTATTGTACATGCAAATAAACCCCTTTGGAGAGAGAGAGAGGGAGAGGGTGAGGAAAAGAAGAGAGAGAGAGAGAGAGAGAGAGAGAGAGAGAGAGAGAGAGAGAGAGCAGCAATAAGACTAGGGGAGAGTGAGACGTGAGCTTGACAGATGATCACTCAGAGACAATATGTTTGACAGCACCAAGGAAGTGTTGAAAACACCCACACCAAAACAAGCAAAAGCGCGCGCACACACACACACACACACACACACACACACACACACACACACACACACACACACACACACACCTCAAGCAAGATGTGCCCACACAGACTCACAACAAAGCGATTTCGGGAATTAAAACAAATATAATTAGCCGTTGTTGTTAATTAATAATTTAGCCAACGATTTTATCCAAAGCGGCATGCAGTGATTTTTCTTTAAGATGCATGTCATGAATGAGCAGGGGGAGACATCTTGCTCAGGGATTCCTGCAAATATTGTATTTTACACGTTTTCTCTAAACAACTGCCTTTGTGACGATCATTGTCGCGCTGGCATAAATCCGCTCCCTCACACTGCCAAGTGAGGCTCAGGAGCCGGCGCTTGTCTTGAGTCTGTGTAGGACGCATGGAGCACTATACGGGGGATCCCCGATTGCCAGTGGGGTATTTCGCAAAAGATGAATCAAACCAACATGAGAATAAATCAAACCTTCCCATGGCGCCTCTCGGGAGGATTATATTCACTAGGGCACACCTGTGCACTGCGTCACGCTCCCGGGAACATACAGTATTAACACGTGCACACACACACAAACACACACACACACACACACACAGGAACAGTTGGATGCACGGTGGAAACCCGCCCCCTCTGATCCCGGGGTGGGGGAGATCACCCAGGGGGTGGAGGGATGAGGGGGGGAGAGTTTGGATGCCGGGTCAAAGCGTCTAATCCAGTGGGAAACAGGTCATCATGGAGAGTATATTAATCCCAGCAGCATTGGTTTAGGAGCAGGGTGGAACAACTACTTCATTTTAATCCCAACAACCTCAAGGTTAAGCTCTCTTTGTGTGATCCAACACTTGACAGAGCCATGACCTTGACTCAATGTACTGGGAAATCAAAATCAGACTTTTGAGTTGAAATGTAAAATGTGGTAGCTTTACTAAAACCTTTAGGGGAATTTGAAGACTGTGGCCATGGCTTGGTCTAGCTGTAATGATAAACAGTTGTTTTATACCTCAAGCTTACTGTTTCACTGTAAGCTGTTGAACTAATTACAAATCCTTTAATTAGAGTTGGCAGAGATGGCTGGCAGTTATTATGATGATAATCTTCCAACTCACTTCAATCCCCCAAAGTGGCAATAGTTCCTGTCTACCTGTTTATCTCTTGGTTGTAAACGGTTTGATTTATTCCAATTAGATTTACATTTGAAACTTTTTTTGGCTTGACTTGTGAACCCTAGTTTTAGGTCCTGAAAATGCTAGCAACCCAAAACTTCTTCAATGTTGACAAGTCTGAGGTTGGCAGTAACGTCGATGTCTGGTGATCATGTGCTGCTCTTCAGTAGGGTCCACGAGGCCATGGGTTCATGCATGACAGAACATTCCACTATCCAGGAAACAGCCATAAAGGATCTCACTGTCAACATTTATGTAGATTTGTTTAATAGGCAAGGGCAGAATCCTT
Source organism: Pollachius pollachius (assembly GCF_949987615.1). Taxonomy (NCBI): domain Eukaryota; kingdom Metazoa; phylum Chordata; class Actinopteri; order Gadiformes; family Gadidae; genus Pollachius; species Pollachius pollachius. Next base: position 733,346 of record NC_136935.1, read on the forward strand.
TTTTAACCGACAGAGTATTTAGATTTTGTATAAATAGCACAATGTATTCAAAACAAACCAAGTGTGTGTTGTTTCAGATACACATCCTAAATTAATTAATTTTTGTCTTCCAATAATTTTCTAGCAAATTCCAGGTGAACATTTTATGAAATGTAATTTCTTGTAGCACACCCCCCTAAATAAGGTTTCAACGGTAGCGACAACAATGTTAATCCGGACTTGAAGGACGTGCTCGGGTTATGTGAAGGCTGTGATAGCAGTAAGGACTCATTGAGGGACGCGCGATTGGGAAGTGAGGGCCAGGCTTTATCTCAGCGGGGCGGACTCGCTGGCTTGTATATTTTGTTCCTCGGCTGCAGTGATTTAACCTTGAGGAGGGCTGGGATCCACCCCCCTCCAACCCCCCACCAGCAGAATACATTACATGAAGGGGGGTGAAGGTATCGGAAAGTAATTACACTTTGGAGGATTTATTACTCAGACACTCAGACCTTTAAAGCCCACAGTTGTGCTCCCTTTTAATTAGTGACTCTGCTGAGGTTTCCCAGAGAGTTAGCTCTGGCTATTATTAAAAAATAAAAACAACAGAATTTTAAAGCTTCTTTTAATTCCTCGGTGGGTGTTTAACCTCTTCCCTGTGGGGGAGGCGTATTAATACAGAGGGGTGGGGAGGGGGGGAACTAGATCCTAGCAGCCCAGTAGAGGACGGGGAACCGTTGGAAGATTGGAAAAACAAAATAGTATTTTACTTTGGCCTCGATAGGTAGACAGAAACACTGACAAGGTAAAGCAGAACAGGAAGGAGATGAAACCAGAGATGGAGGGAGTACAGAGGAAAAGATTGAGGTGTCATGTGATAAAAGGTATGCGCTAGAACAAGGACGTGGTGGTGAATGAGAGAGAAATGTCCTCCCCACACACAAAATGTGTGTGGGGGACAGACAAATGGAGGACATTGGATAAAGGATGGCACTACCTGGTCCATACGGTTTCATTCAGGAGGACTCCCCGGAGACGGGAAGTACACGGCAGAGCCAAAAGAATCATCGTTTTGCCAGTACTCACATTCAACCGTATCCCCCCTTCCCTCCCCCCTTTCGGTTTGGCACCCACAGCATTTCTTTTCCTCTCTTCCGTTTATTTTGAGAATTATAATTTTTTTTAAAGGTTTTATCCTTTTAATTGTAAAATAAGACAGGAAGGTATGGGAGAGAGAGAGGAAGACATGAAGCAAAGGACCACGGGCAGGAATCGAACCCCGGCCGCTGTGGTAAGGACTGGGCCTTAATCCTACACCTTAATGCTGCCGCTTAGGTTGTCCTGCTGTTAGTCCTCCCCCTCTCCCCTCCTCCCTCCTCAGCCCTCCACCTCCGGAGAGACCGACACCCCGTCTCCTTCTCCACCTCCGGAGAGACCGACACACCGTCTCCTTCTCCACCTCCGGAGAGACCGACACACCGTCTCCTCCACCTCCGGAGAGACCGACACACCGTCTCCTCCACCTCCGGAGAGACCAACACACCGTCTCCTCCACCTCCGGAGAGACCAACACACCGTCTCCTCCACATCCGGAGAGACCGACACACCGTCTCCTTCTCCACCTCCGGAGAGACCGACACACCGTCTCCTCCAGCTCCGGAGAGACCGACACAGCGTCTCCTCCACCTCCGGAGAGACCGACACACCGTCTCCTCCTCCACCTCCGGAGAGACCGACACACCGTCTCCTTCTCCACCTCCGGAGAGACCGACACACCGTCTCCTCCTTCCTCTTCCTGTTGGACATTGTTGCCCTCCCTCGTATCAACCCCAGCGCACCAACACCACCACCCCCACCTCAACCACCACCTGCAGCCCCACCTCCAGCAGCAGACTCTACCAAACCTGTCCTCTTGATGAATGACCCGGGCAGGAGGGGGATTCTGCGTCACTCAGGTGGAACTGGGAGCGCGATTATAAACAGAGTAAGTTGGGGAGAGATTGGAGCAGATGGTTTTGCCAGATGAGGGTGCAGAGGGTGCTCATTGGGCTGTGAAATACAGTGCAAGGAGCACCGGCGAATGCAGGGTAGGCTACGCTGAGCGAGCCGGATCTCACACGGATAGCCACGACGTAAATCTTCCCCTGTCAGTCTGAACGGTGCTTTACCAAGCGGATTGTCACTGATCTAAGGGCTTTCCTTCTGAGGTGGGGAATCAGGCCCCATGTCCCCTCCCAAAGAGGCCAAACAGCATGAATTAGATACAGTAGAACATCAACATGTGTGTAGCCCTTTTAACGATTTGTGAGCTTTCCACTGATAACAGTACCGGTGGCTTCACCTGTGCCAAGCGCTGATTATTTATGATTAAGTATGTGGACACAGAATCACAGTGCTAACTATGAATACAGCTACTGAAAATATTATTTCTAGTCAAATGGTTTGCGGAACCTGAGTGAATGGCAGATTGTAGTATAGATTGTGGCCAACTATATGTGAGCCCCCTCCCGTCATTCAGATGTTACATCGTGAGCGGGTTTAGGAGGCTGTATAAATGTTTAAAAGATAGATAACACCAAGACAGTTGAACAGGATCTGCAAAGGTGAATTCAACATACTGATACTAGTGCTATATCTAGAGCTATTGCAAGACGGCGTAAATTGTTGAAATGGTTGTCTGGCAATCTAGCCCATGAGCCTGGCCAGCTGTCAATCATGCAGTCCACTGAGCAGTCGCCAGCTTCCAGCGGCCTGGGGGACAGGCCTAACACTAGTTCATTGGTTTCCCATTGCTTGAGGCCCAATTCCTACAGCATTGGATTAACTAGCCTGTGCAGCAGGTCCATTCACGCATGACATTTACACTCTGGACGCATTCAGTGGCCTTTAGATAATGTACAATGGATGGCTTTTTATCAGCTCAATTTATTTCTGAAACCAAAAAGTTCACAGAGCGTTTAGAATAAACGATCAACCAATTACATTCCTTTTAGTCAGTAAATGGCGAGGGGTCAGTTTTTCTGTCCGTTTTCCCCCCATTGAAATACAAATCCTGTGTTGGTTGGTGCCACTCGTTTCCTGGCTTCCCACTCGCCCTGTACCTCACATAAAGCAACGTGCATAAGAAAACGACAGATAAATAATCAAGTTGATCAATATGAAGCTGTTGTCCATGTGAGTATTTTCAGTTCAACGTTAGTTGTGTGAACAGCATAGGAAGCTCCCGGCCTATCACGCAGCCTATGGATGGCTTGACATGACATAAGGTATTGCATTTGCTGATATGTAGGATATAACTGCTATGTGTGTTTAGTGGGGGCTGTCAAAAACCGTTCTGAAAACTTAGGACCATGCAATAGGAGTGAGAGGGAGAGAAATCCTGGACAGCAGAATTTCTCCGCCGGAGAAAAGTCGTGCCAATTCCTACGCTGAGGGGGGCGAAAGTTGTGTGATCAATAACCACTATGCAGCCCCAGGATGAAGACCTAAACCATTACCGATCAATTTCAATCTCCTCTCTCGACGGCGTCTATAAGTCATCTACACACATCATTATACACTTGGTATGTCTTTTCCACTATTGATTTAGGGCCTGTTTTATCTTAGTTTGTCCTCCTCGTATCCATGAGGAGGATTAGAGGGAAAGAGGAAACCGGTTTATTCTTTTATTCCTGGTGCCTGTGTGATATTTGAAATGGAAGTAAAATGAAAGAGAGAGGGTGAGTGAGCATTAGAGAAAGAGAGAGAGCGAGATGGAGAGAGAGAGAACCCCCACACTAATTAATAGGAAGGGGATGAGAATTGGAAACCGAAACGTTGACGGTGGCCAAGAAAATTTTGTAAAGTTTTAAAGAAAAATGGACAGCAGGAAGGGAAACTCCCAAAATTAGATGAGAGCTCAGTTTTATTGGTGTTTATTTGGGATTTTTTTGGTTCTCATATCGTCTCTCCTATTAGAGATAAGCATCCCAGGGATGAACAAAGAACAGAGGAACTCGGTGGCTCAGGCAGCCATTTTAGGACAGATACAAAGGCACATAGAAAGTAATCTCAGTGGGCCCCAATCTAATCCTGCCACACAAAGATTACTTTAAATCAGATACAAGCCATAATGTTTGGATCGAGCCTTTGGGAATTATTATGTGAGTGTGTGTGGCTCTCCAGAAATGATATCTAATCATTATTGTTTCCAAATCTCAGCGATCTCACAGAGGGCATACCGACCCTTATCTGATGCTGTGGTAATAGGATCCGGTCTGATAAATATAGATGAAAGGCTATCTTATCTCTTGTTCTTGGGTCGCCCAAACACACTCTCCGAAGGGTGTCTGGACATGACAAACCATGCACATAGCATATGTTGTATGTGCCACACACACAACCATGCACACAGCATATGTTGTATATGCCACACACACAACCATGCACTTCAAACTGACCAACTGAAAATGAAAGGATGTGACCGTAGCTGAACAGCTGCACCAGAGTCAGACAGAGGGAGTGAGAGAATAATTGAGATTGCTTTTTAATGGTGCCGTGCTGCCACTGGTGAGTAACGGAGGGATGGTGTAATGCTCTCCCATTACATTCATGTTCACATGAGTCTGTCATTGATCCATGGTGAAGAATAACGGAACAGAAGTGGTAATAATTCAGCTGCTGCTAAAAAACTTAGTCGTTTACTTACTCACTCACTCAGTCACTGACTTCACTCAATTATTCATTCGTCACTCACTCACTTATTCACGCACTCAAACACTTACTAACTCATTCTGACACTCACTTATTCACTGTGGGCAGAGGGACACATATTTTTCGGCAATAATGTAATGCCATTTATTCTCTCTTGAATTGGGAAGGGATTAGTAACAGTTTTTTACATGGTTGTCATGAACACATATCCAAATTACTTCAAAAATAATAAATACAAATGTATTCATTTCAAAACGACTTTGAAACGGAAAGTAATATTGACTTGTCACTTTCACACCCTCGACTTGTTTTTCAAATTTGTCTTGCTAGTTGATGTCTCAAAAAAACTAAAATAAATCCAGTTGGAGCCTGAACAAAGGGCTCGGCTCTGGCGCTCAATATAAATAGCCTATGTCTTCCTGCTACGCTACAGTACAATATAGAATGAATGGAGCAGAACCTTTACGTATTCAACCCATCAAGCTAAATCACACAGCTGGGACCCGTCTCTCTAGCTTGCTCCTGAGCTCTAACCCAGCTCGACACGTAGTCTTCTAACAACATACTACCAGCTCCGAAAAAAAACACAGTGAAGCTCTAACATTAAGTGTTCTCACTTTCGTGGAGGAAATAGGCACAGAAAAACAACCCCCTACTGGCATGGACCTTTCACGTGCACATCAAAAGTGCGACAAAGAACAGCAAAATACACAATCATAATCACTTCTCCTCGATTAACACATTCTAGAACACTCTAATGGCCAGACATAAAGCACCACACTTCACCAACAGACCACAGATCAGGAGACACCGATTGGCTTGTATTTGGTTCTCTTCAGTCGTCACGACCTTTACAGATCCAGCGCCCGGCTCTAGCTCCTCCCCCCGGTCAGCGCCCGGCTCTAGCTCCTCCCCCCGGTCAGCGCCCGGCTCTAGCTCCTCCCCCCGCTCAGCGCCCAGCTCTAGCTCCTCCCCCTGGTCAGCGCCCGGCTCTAGCTCCTCCCCCTGTTCACCGCCCGGCTCTAGCTCCTCCCCCTGGTCAGCGCCCGGCTCTAGCTCCTCCCCCTGGTCACCGCCCGGCTCTAGCTCCTCCCCCTGGTCAGCGCCCGGCTCTAGCTCCTCCCCCCGGTCAGCGCCCGGCTCTAGCTCCTCCCCCCGGTCAGCGCCTGGCTCTAGCTCCTCCCCCTGGTCAGCGTCCAGCTCTAGCTCCTCCCCCTGGTCAGCGCCCGGCTCTAGCTCCTCCCCCCACTCAGCGTCCGGCTCTAGCTCCTCCCCCTGGTCAGCGCCCGGCTCTAGCTCCTCCCCCCGGTCAGCGCCCGGCTCTAGCTCCTCCCCCCGCTCAGCGCCCAGCTCTAGCTCCTCCCCCTGGTCAGCGCCCGGCTCTAGCTCCTCCCCCTGGTCAGCGCCCGGCTCTAGCTCCTCCCCCCACTCAGCGTCCGGCTCTAGCTCCTCCCCCTGGTCAGCGTCCGGCTCTAGCTCCTCCCCCCACTCAGCGTCCGGCTCTAGCTCCTCCCCCTGGTCAGCGCCCGGCTCTAGCTCCTCCCCCCACTCAGCGTCCGGCTCTAGCTCCTCCCCCTGGTCAGCGCCCGGCTCTAGCTCCTCCCCCCGCTCACCTCTTCCCTGCGAGTCACTTGTGTTGCTGTGAACGAGGAAACCTTAAGCCTCAGTATTGATCTCTCAATCAAAGAGTCTTTGCTCGTCTCAGGCGACCAATCTGTAAGATGTAAATCCAGCCTGAAACCCGTTCCCACAGTCCCTCCCCCCCCGCCGACGCTCCCCAGCCCAGCCGCGCTGCCACCCAACCACCAAACCGTTGCAGAAGTGTCGGAATGGACGCTGAAGCGCAGAGCGGAGCCAGGAGTTTTCCTTTCCGCTCCGCAGATTCCCCCTTCGTTCCTCCCGAGAGGAGACGTTTTTTACAATACAGCAGGAAACAAGGAACAGAACGAGAACCAGTGACAGAGAAACAGACTGAGAGGGGATGGAACTGGAGGGCGAGAGGAGCATTTTAACACATTCCTGACAGAAGTGCCCTGAGCCCCTGGACAGGGCAGAGAGGGACATGTCTAATTGCTCTCTCAGTGGGTGACTGCACACAAACACACACACACACACAGAAGACCAGGAGGGACGATGAAGGATATGGCTGAAGACGAGGAGGAGGTGGAAGAGGAGGAAGAGGAGTCGAGACGAAGACACAACGGATTATACATAACGAGGCCACGAAGGAGGACTCCTGGATGAGCTATCCAGTATAAGCCAACGTGTTTATGCACACACACACACACACACACACACACACACACACACACACACACACACACACACACCCTGGCTGACAGCGTCTGAGGCCACACAGATACTTAGGACTATCAGATTGGAGTTGAAAGCGCACCCCAGGCGGTCTTTCATCGCCTCGTTAAGAAGTCCCCTGAGAGGCTCTGTTGACAATGAGCTGCTAAGCTAGCTGCTAGCTATACCTATGAAGCATCACGCACACGCACACATGCACACACACGCACACATGCACACAAACACACATACAGATACATGCACACACACAGTCACACTTGCCCACATGAGAGACAACAATGGCAAACAGAAAGAGGACTCTGGGGAAATGATATCAGGGCAATCATTTAAACAGATGCTCATGGAAACACACACACACACACCTATACACACACAAACACATACTCACACATCTGCAAACACACACACACACACACACCTATACACAAACAAACACATACTCTCACATCTGCAAACATACACACCTATACACAAACAAACACATACTCACACATCTGCAAACACACACACACACACACACACCTATACACAAACAAACACGTACTCACACATCTGCAAACATACACACACAATCATTCACCTCTGGGGCATATAGTTGACTCAGCCATGGCTATCATTTTGGCAGTGGACACACACACACACACACACACACACACACACACACACACACACACACACACACACACACACACACACACACACACACACACACACACACACACATAAACACATGCCAGCACCATCTCTCTCATCTTCTCCTCCTTGATGCCTTCTCCAGATACTTACTCCTCCTCTCTCCTCCTCTCTCCTCCTCTCCCTCTCTCCTCTCCCTCCCTCTGTCCCTCCTCTAACCCAACGTCTCTCCTCTCCTCTCCCTCTCTCTCCTCTCCTGTCCCTCTCTCTCCTCTCCTCTCCTCTCCCTCTCTCCTCTTCTCTCCCTCTCTCCTCTCCTCTACCCCTCCCTGTCTCTCCTCTTCCCCAACGTCTCTCCTCTCCTCTCCCTCCCTCTCTCTCTCTCTCCTCTTCCCCAACATCTCTCCTCTCCTCTCCCTCTCTCCTCTCCTCTCCTCTCCTCTCCCTCTCTCTCTCCTCTACCCCAACGTCTCTCCTCTCCTCTCCTCTCCCTCTCTCCTCTCCTCTCCTCTCCTCTCCCTCTCTCTCTCCTCTACCCCAACGTCTCTCCTCTCCTCTCCTCTCCCTCTCTCCTCTCCTCTCCTCTCCTCTCCCTCTCTCTCTCCTCTACCCCAACGTCTCTCCTCTCCTCTCCTCTCCCTCTTTCTCTCCTCTACCCCAACGTCTCTCCTCTCCTCTCTTCTCCCTCTGTCCCCTCCTCTCTCCTCTCCCTCTGTCCCCTCCTCTCTCCTCTCTCCTCTCCCTCTGTCCTCTCCTCTCTCCTCTCTCCCCCCCCTCTCTCCTCTCTCTCCTCTCTCTCTCTCCTCTCTCCTCTCTCCTCTCTCCTCTCTCCTCTCTCCTCTCTGCTCTCTCCTCTCTCCTCTCTCCCCCCCCCTCTCTCCTCTCCTCTCCTCTCCCTCTCTCCTCTCCTCTCCCTCTCCCTCTCTCTCCTCTACCCCAACGTCTCTCCTCTCCTGGCCTCCTTAGTCTCTCCTCTCCTCGCCTCCTTAGTGTCTCCTATGCCTGTTCTTTTCTGTTCTGAGTTCCAGACAACCATCCAACATCTGCTTAAACCTGCTCCAGTAGGAGGTGGTTTTATGATCTCATGCAAACACTTATAATTCACCATTAACCACATAACGTTAATTACAGTTTTTTCGGTTTGCAGTGAAACTGCTTTGTTGATTAAAACGGCTGATTTCATGTGATTGACAACATGATGAGCACAGGGCTGTGACAGAACAAACACCTTTCAGTTATTTTCTTTCTTAGTGGGAGTACTTTATTTTGGTCGCTCGTCTGAGAGGCAATGTCAATGACCAGAATCTGTCTTTACATCTCTTCTTAGTGTTCTGTGGTCGGTATTCTTTCCTTCTTTTTACATCCCTCTTAAAGCAAGCGGTAGGGACGAATGTTAGTCACATACTCCACTCCCTCGAAATTCAAATCAATGGGGACCCAACTGAACTCTCTAGTCTTCCATCCCTATGAGTAGGGGGACATGTCCTCATCCCTATGAGTAGGGGGACATGTCCTCATCCCTATGAGTAGGGGGACATGTCCTCATCCCTATGAGTAGGGGGACATGTCCTCATCCCTATGAGTAGGGGGACATGGCTTCATCCCTATGAGTAGGGGGACATGTCCTCATCCCTATGAGTAGGGGGACATGTCCTCATCCCTATGAGTAGGGGGACATGGCTTCATCCCTATGAGTAGGGGGACATGTCCTCATCCCTATGAGTAGGGGGACATGTCCTCATCCCTATGAGTAGGGGGACATGGCTTCATCCCTATGAGTAGGGGGACATGTCCTCATCCCTATGAGTAGGGGGACATGTCCTCATCCCTATGAGTAGGGGGACATGTCCTCATCCCTATGAGTAGGGGGACATGGCTTCATCCCTATGAGTAGGGGGACATGTCCTCATCCCTGAAGCCCAACCAGTACTGAAGCAGGTCAGCCTTAATGTCGTGTTCCATTATCTCCCACACCGTCGTGGTAAGACAGAGTGCTACTTGGGCCTTCCATTAAACAGGTGCTGATGGGGGTGTGTGGGGGGGGGGGGGGGGTTTAAATGTCACATCATGAGATTGACTTCAGTCAAATTCCTCATTGCCTTTTATGGCTAAATGGAACGCATGTTAATGACCGAGAAATGCCACATCGTTTGAGTCCACGCACAAGCGGATCGTTCTGGAAACCCCAGATTAAATGGCACGGTGTTGATGCTGACCTGTGTGTTACAACGGGATGTGTGTGTGTGTGTGTGTGTTTTTGTGTGTGTGTGTGTGTGTGTGTGTGTGTGTGTGTGTGTGTGTGTGTGTGTGTGTGTGTTGTGAGTAACGCATTACTTTATTTGTATGTTTCCTCCTTGTTTGAACTAAAAGCGCTGGAATGCTTTCCAATACTATGTTTATGCATAATCTGTGACAAAAACACAAAAAAGAACATAATCAGATATGAATGAACGGAAATACTTTCATATAAATACTTCAAAGAAAGAAGTGGGTCATGTTTTTACATTCTCAAGCGGTATCATTTGGCCGCATCATTTGAATCAAGGAATCTTGACATTCTCTCCAATGTTAACCATGAAGAGAGTCTGGAGAAAGAGTTGAATGTTCCCTGTGCACACAGCAGCCTCTATTATAGATAACAATTAACAACAATATATAACAATCAAAAACGTATCAATCATTATGTATCTACCACTCAACACAGTATTAAATGAGCCTGTTCAACTGAAACAGCCCCAAGGTGAGCTGCATGACTGAATAATGCTGTGAGGTGGGCATCAGGGCCAGGAGTTTAAATATGGCCCACTATTGATAATATTTCCAATTAAAAACATTTGTCAACTCTTGAGTCTTATATTTTACAACAACTAAATTAAAGGAAAAACAATGGAGGTTTGATTGGAGGTTTAGCAGCAGCTGGCCAGGTTTTCTATCAGCAATAAGTAGCCTGGTGAGGAACGGGGAAGACAGGGTGCCGTCATGTTAAGGGAGAGCTGCGTCTGTGACTCACAGACCAACAGAAGAGCGAAAGGAAACACTGGGCCAGAGACATATCCAGGAAAATTAATCCCTTAATCAAATTTGGACACACACACGCACTCTCCCTCACACACACATACACAAACAGACAGATTTGGCTCAATCAGATTTGGCTCAATATTTTGTAAAGCTATTACAAAATATATTTTGTAATAGCTAACCTCTTATTGATACATCACCTCCTCCAAACAGACCCCCACACACACTACCATGTGCTTACACATGGTAGTGTGAGCCTGGTAGTGTGTGATTAGATATCACACACTATGACTATTAGAACAACACACACACACACACACACACACACACACACACACACACACACACACACACACACACACACACACACACACACACACACACACACACACACACACATACGCACCTTCCTCTGGGTTGTGGCAGGCGTGCACGGTGTTGTTATATCTGGGTTGTGGCAGGCGTGCACGGTGGTTATATGTGCACCAGGGGTTCTGTTTGTGTCCGTCGGTATGAATTACACCTCCTCCAACACCCACTCCTCTCCTCTGTCATGCATCACTCCTCCCTCCACGTTCCTCCTCCCTCCACGTTCCCTCCATGCTCCCTCAATCCCTTCCTTCTCATCAGCTCCTTTCATCTATTTTTGCTCTTCTCACCTTGCTTTACATCCCTTTGCCTTCTCTCCTCTCTTTTCCCCTATTTTCCTCTATTCTCCTCTCTACTCCCCTCATCTCTCCTCTCAACTCTTCTCCTATACTCTCTCCTATCCTCTCATCTGATCTACTCTACTCTCTCCTCTTCTCTCCTCTCTACTCAACTCTCCTCTCTCCTCTCCTCTCCTCTCCTCCTCTCTCCTCCTCTCTCCTCTCCTCTCTCCTCTCCTCTCCTCTCCTCCTCTCTCCTCCTCTCTCCTCTCCTCTCTCCTCTCCTCTCCTCTCTTCTCATTAGTTGTATAAATCAACGTTCTTCTTCAATATATTCTCTGTCTGCCCTCATACTGTTGGCCCTCAATTTGCATTCGTATTTGATCTTTCATGTTAGGTCCTATCTCGATGGGATAATAGGCAATTATCATTTAAGAGCAATCCTACCAGAATGTACCCTGTCCTTTTTTCCAGTTTCCAGTGGAAAGATGATTACAGAGGTGAAATCCAGGGCATTAAACTGTGTAAAGTGGACTCTTAGATGGCTTAAAAGCCCTGTATAAATTATTTCCATTTTTCAGTGGACAACAACACTGGACCAACACAACACTATAAGACCAAGGCCTTCAACGTTACAACAAATCAAGCAAATGGATTTATGCCAGTGCAAATTGGTTAATGGGACAAACTATGGAGCAAGTGCATTAAAGAGAGTTTTTTTCTGTGTGTTTTTGTTATGACACTTACTCACTACTCTAACTGGCATAATAGGATTGACCCGCAAAAAAAATAAAGACTTTTACTGCAAGTCTAAATGCAATAACTAGCAGAGGTGGAATCCACCCCCGGGACTGGGGTCGCTGTACAGTTAACAATCAAAACACTTAATTGACCATTTAACTGCATGCAATGACGCGGTATATGAGTGTGTCCTCAGACCTGAACGTGGTTGTAACTCAGTGTTGGTGGAGTGATGCATGGGGGTTTCGCAGCGCTGTGTCCGTAGGGGAGCTAATGGCTGGGTTTAGAAAGGCCTTCCCTGCACTGCTGCTGCACAAAGGTGAACTTCACGCAGAGGCTTTACCTTCATTTTCAAACACAAAATAAAGTTATCTTGATTTGAGAATTTAAATTGAACTTTTTTTATTTTTCCTTTTTGAACGGATTCCACACATCCACCCGACTGAGAGGTTCATAGAATCCATTTTCCTTCTCTCTCATTAAACGGACATTGGTCACATCAGAGGTTGGACTATGGCGATGTAAATATGGCGATGACTATGTATTATGTATTATTATGTATTACTATGTATTATCTATGAATTATGAATGAACTATGAATCACTGACAGGACATCAACATGTTTCAGCATTCCCTCGCAGTAGTCCATGCCAAGTGGATGCATATGTTAAATCGCCTTCTGTCCAGTCTATGATCAAAGTGTGTGTCGTTTGGATGTATGTGTGCGTGCATTCAAGTGTGTGCACAGGCACAAGTGTGTGTATGTGTGTGTGTGTGTGCGTTTGTATGTGTGAGTAATATCGCAGTGGCACCAGGGTGTGGTCATGGACTATTAGAACCCACACATACAATACACACACACATACAATACACACACATAAAATACACACACACACACACACACACACATAAAATACACACACACATACAATACACACACACACATACACACACACATAAAATACACACACACACACACATACACACACACACACACAACACACACATACACACACACATAAAATACACACACACACACATACACAACACACACACACACATACATACAATACACACACACACACACAGACAATAAACACGCACACACACACAGACAATAAACATTTCTCATGTCAGCAAGAAATAGAAGTTTAGCCGCCCAGCGGACATATGTGGATGGACCAACGGACCAACGGACGTATGCTTCCTTGGGGACCAAAGCAGGACAGAGTTACAAGTTCAACCACATTCATTTAGAGGCGAGGCATATGTTCAGACCCTCAAACACAAAGGCTGTCAATTGATGAAAGAGCCCAGTCCAACCGGCATACTGAAAATGTTCACACACACACGCACACACACACACACACACACACACACACACACACACACACACACACACACACACACACACACACACACACACAAACACACCAAGTTATTCATGAGGTGCTTAAATTGCCTTTATGGGTAACTGTTTTATTTTTTATGGTTTGAATCGTTTATTTAGGACGAGGTACATCAACATACACATATGTTTCCTCCAATGCTTCCAGTCTGCCACTATCTATTTATCCTCTCTCGCTTTCTTTATATTTTTTACACACACAAACATACACACAGACAGACACACACACACACACGCTTGCAAAAGTTCCTGCTGTCCCACTTGTGTTGTCTTTGTGTTCCTGTTCCTCTGTGCATGTGGCGCACACGTGCCAGTTCTCGCACGCACGCATACGAAAATGAGTGAGTTGAAGTGTGCGTATAAAAAGCGAGAAAAGAAGGTTGCGTGGCGGCCAGCCCAATTCCGTCAGAGAACAGAGCACCGCTCTATGCATTAATGATCGGAGGAGAAGTGCTTATGCGGGAACCTGGAGAGCCTTCCGCTGCATCGGGCTCTTCAGATGTCACCGTGCGTTATGTGGTCCGCGGCTCCCCTGAATCACAGCCCAGGTCACCGCTGGGGGCTGACGGACAGCTCTCCATCGCCTCCATGTTGAGTTATTTACTGAGCGTCAGAGAAGGGCCTCCACTGCCTTCCCCTCCCAGCGATGGATCTTCCCCCAGGCAGCTGAGGCCTGAGTCTTCGTCTTCCCTCCCTCGCCATGGAGCCCGTTATTTCCCTCCTCCTGCCGTCCATCCCCTCTTTTGAGCGCCGTTATTGAGCGTTGGTGTTGTTGATTCTCCTACGCCGCACGCTGGGGTCCCACTCCGCCCGTCTCCTCTGTCCACAGGAGGAGCTTCTGGAGCTCAGCATGTGGTTCAGCTCTTTTCCGTGGGGTCTCAGCCTCGCTGCTCCTCCTGACGTTGGTCTGTGAGCCAGCTGGATGCTGCCCCCCAGCGCTGTGTCCCATCCGGAGAGCGGAATGATGGTGTGATACACAGCGCCCGTGGGAGTGTGGGTGAACCCCAGGGTTCAGCTCGAATTCCAAACACTGAGATTAAAGAACAGGAGGTATGGGAGAGTTCTCCGAAGTAGGGCGGGGGGGATGTGTTGTCTTAATGTTTACTACTTTTTGTGATATACTTTGTAAAGCTACTGGCCCATCGTTGTTGTGTATGGGTGTCATAATGAGCGTTCCTGTGTATCAAATGCACCAAATGTCATGGTCGTACTAAGTGTCAAGAAGCCTAACCCTCTCTCTGACTTGGCCATCACATCAACTACTGCCCGGATGGAGATCCACACTTCCACACACCAGTCGATACCAGAACACACACACGCCACCAGTGTCCATTGTTGGTACGTCAAAGTGCCTCGGAAAAGCCCTTTCGACATCACAAAAAAGAACCTCTTGTTTTTGCTCTGAATATTTTCAGAGCAAAAACATGGCATTTTATACCTGTTTTCTCTAAATCACGGTGATATTTCAGTATTGTTGACAAAATGGCCTAAATTAATATGTTGAAGACCATATAAGAGATATAACCACGTTTAAAAGCAAACTATTTAGGGTTCACTTCCCCGTCAAAGTTAGTGCCACAATCTCTGTTCCTGTATTTCCTCGTTGCCATTTTGTAATTTCCATCACCGGTCCCTTCAAAGCATGTTGTCCCATTGAGACGACTTCATTTTGATGAAACACATTGATGCTAAGTTGCTCTGTCATTGTAACCAACGGCAATCAGGTAGTGGACAGTGAGTACACACACACACACACACACACACACACACACACACACACGCACACACACACACACACACACACACACACACACACACAGATGTTCATCACAATTAAGGCATCCTACAAATAATTATCACTTAATTGAGCAATTAACCGTCTAATTGGCGGTTAATTGTCATTAAAGCTCCTTGGTGAAAGAAAGAGGGAGAGCAGTGGCGGGGGGGACATTCCGTTGGGTCTCTGAATGCCTCCCCCACTCTACTCTCCCTTTGTAATGTTTCAACACCATTAGCAATGCAAAGATTTCTGTCCCTCATCACACATCACAGATCTGGATTTTGAATTATTATCCGGAACAGTGGATCATTTGTAAAACATAAATAAAACAGGTGAGCTATTCTGTGTCTCTTGCATGTCCATCAGCTTAGCACAACACACTCATCGATCCATTCAGAGATCATTCACAGGATTAACGGCCAGATGGACGAACAGACATGCAGTCACATGTGGCCATCCACCAGTGCCTATGTGGCTAAGCGTCCCTGGAAAGGGAAGGAGATTAATTGTCTCTCTGGAGCACTATTTCCAAATTAAACATCCATGTCTTTAGCGGTAATAGTACCCTCTGCCTTTTGTCTGCCCTTAGCTGGTCACCCCCTACCCGGTGTGGATCCCTCTCTCTGTGTTTAAGTGTTGATTGCTTTTTCCTACACAAATCCTTTGTTTAAGTGGGCCAGCGTCTAACAACACACTCAGCGGGGGGGGGTCTGGAGGTGGGCCAGCAGAGACAGCACTTACCGTGGATATGGGAGCAGGGCATCTTGCTCAAGGACGCCTGCAGACATGCAGGCAGCAGACACTGGGAATCAAACCGAGGACCTTTCAGCTGGAGGTTGCTCTACACGACCCTGCCCCTTGTGTGGTTATACTTTCATTCTTACATTTTCATTCTAGCGGTAGTGAATGGAAACAAAAGCAGTTGGGTGAGTTGAGTTTACTTTGGGTTTTATAGTTTGTTGTGAGCAGTGAAGAGAGGAAGTGATTGGGAACAGGGAAAAGGAAGGAAAGAAAAGGGGTGTGATTAAATAAACACAGGCGATAGAAGTTGCTGTTCGGGTTCTTTATCAACATCCTGCACTGCAAGGTTTGGAACGATATAATACCGGGGAGTGTAGTTAGCACAAGGCTGCTGGAGAAAAGAATTGGCCACGATTTTTTGCAAGCTATCGTCATAGAGGGATCAATGTGAACCTATTCATCAAATTGATCGTGTGTGTGTGTGTGTGTGTGTGTGTGTGTGTGTGTGTGTGTGTGTGTGTGTGTGTTTGTGTGTTGTGCGACGTCATCTGGCCTCATGCTGTGCGGTTGTGACTACATTTATGTGTATCTTCCTCCACAACAGAACCACTGAACCCGCCGTCCGCCCCCGGCGACGCCCACGCTCTGTGAGGTGATCGATCACCCGCTCGCCGCGACGAGGGGGACTTTAATTCCGAGGGAGATCAGCAAAATCAATAAACATTTGGCGGGGGAGGGACGGGGGGAAAGGGAAATATGATCGACTCTGACAACAGGAAACACAACAACGCACATGACCAGGCCAA
Source organism: Pollachius pollachius (assembly GCF_949987615.1). NCBI lineage: Eukaryota > Metazoa > Chordata > Actinopteri > Gadiformes > Gadidae > Pollachius > Pollachius pollachius. The sequence goes on from NC_136935.1 coordinate 750,104, forward strand.
GGGGACCACTGGTGGATTAGGTTGGCGGGTTTCTGAGGGGCCTGTTGTGTATCCATCCCAATTGTTCCACCCGGAGAGTACACTATTACTCCTGTTATACAGTCCAGCCGCAGTAGCCTCTGTTTCTCAAGGGAGCCCTACACGACCAAGACAACAGCATGAATACAACGGCGACATGAGGTGGATCATTTAGAAATGTAGCTGTTGTGGTCGAGTGCTGGATCGATGAAGACCGGAGAGGAGTTGAATGCAATCCTAGTTAATTTAGTTTAAGAACTTTTATGGAGCGCTGGAATACAGCTGTCGTTACAGTAATGTGATCTCAGGGTCACTGCTCAGACTGGGAGAGTCAAGGAACGTGTGTTCTGTTGATACTGGTGAACGCCAGCCTCATATAACTACAGTGTGGAGTAGCCAAGGGATAGAACAGAAATGACATATTTGAAGTAATTGGTCATCAATCTATAGCAGTGTACAGTAGCGGGAAATAAATACTATTCAGCAAAGCCAGCAAAGAACTGACGTGGCATCTTTGCTTCATATAACACAATCAACTCAAATGATGAGCTCTGTGGGGGTGTAGAGTCACGAGGTTAGACCGTCCTGGAAGTACTTTGTTCGCGGTCTCTCACACTGCGAGCCACGAGCACGGTGCTGTGAGCCGGGTGAACCACTCGCCTCAAGTCCAGTGACCAGAACCCTCAACTCTTCTGACAGCTGTTCTGCAACACCAACGAGGTAAAGGGCCCTGTTCTAGCCCTGTTCCTCGTGTTTCTGGTAGGAACAGGTTCAGCTTGTAATCTTGTGTATTGTGCACAGAGACAGAGATGAAGCTTAGTTTGATTCCCCTCTGTGGGTTCAGAGCGTTCTACGACCTTTGTGCAGCTACAGTTTGTAGAATTAATCCGCCCACGAAGGCTGGGTTATTGTTTTCATACTTTTCAATTCAAACTTTTTTTTTCTTTTTAAATTCCCAGCCAGGAGTTCAATCAACAGTCTCCTTTCCTGTCTGAGGACACAAAGCAGTGAAGACAGCTTGAACCTTGGGTCGGTCCACTTGGTTATTCCGCAGTAGCTCGTCTGTAAAACAAAGTCTGCTGTATCTGAATCTTCAGCGTGTGTGAGCGAGCACGAGCAGAGAAAGGATGTGTGAGAGGTTCTACTAGGTCAGAAACTTAAATGCTTCACCAAGGTCTTAGAAAGTTTTCAACAAGAGAAACCTTCCCTCATGTGAGAAACTTATAGGATGGTTTGATGATGTGACTTCAGGAGATTACGTCAGTTGAGTTTATGGTTTTTGATGAGAGCTGCGTTTCTTTCATTGCTAATCTGTTTTGTGAATATCGTATTATTGGAAGCAGAGATGCTGCGTCAGTTCCTTGTTGGCTTAGCTGAGTAGTATTCATAGGCACATGCAAAAAATGTCATTACAAATGATATTGGAACAACTTGTATTAAATTGGGTTAGGGATTAAGGAATGAATGAGTTTACGAGACAGAAAGCATTCAGGTTTGGACTTGGAATCCTTTCCTTTTTACCAGGGATCTAAAATGTTTGCCGTGTGTTTGGATGTAGCTACAGAAGAGCAGCTGAACACAAGGGAACAAAGGAGAAGACAACACTACCATTATCTCAATAATGTGCTCGGACTGCAAACATTTAGTTAAAATAATGCCCCTGGAAATACCAGGCTTGGTTAGAAACGTATTGATTGTCTAAGAAAATAAGCCCCAGGATAAGAATCTCATAACCCTTGGATAAAAAAGTTTCATTTTATTAATATGACTTTATAACCCCCTAAAATAGCCAATACTTTTCCAGTATGGTGAAAACGAAACTGCAAGTCTATTAAACGAAAAGAAATGTTCCACTGTGAAACTAAAGTCCTAATCACATCGGTGCACACGCCCACACAGATCTGCACTTACAAGATAAATCGTTGTGGTTGAGGCTGTGCACACAGATCAGTGATAAGGTACATTTCTAAGTAGTTCTACAGAAATACACTATGGAAATGTAAACATCAGCCCATGCAATGCAACCTATTAGAGTTCCACGTCCTGCTCGACGTTGCCTAGCGGGGGACAACCGTAAAAAACATGGACTGGGCATCCTCGATGTCATCCATTGGTTCACACAGGACATTTCAGATTTCACGTCCTGGCTTGATTTGTTTTGCAACCAGAGGCGAAGCGCTCCGTATTTTGCCATCGACGACAGGAGTTGGATGGCCGGCCTGCGTCGGCCTAGGGCAAAACGCATGAATATTAAGTAGTTAATAACTCATGATATAAAACGGTCAAACCGGACCTCTGAAAATGTGTAATATGGGGATTAACTAGCCACTGAGATTTTATACCAAAGAATAAAAAATGTATCTGCTTTATATTACGAGAATAGAATTACAATTTTGGCATAAAATTGGCATATAATGACGATCAGGTGCGAGGGAGGGCCATTAGGTCTGTCACTCAAACCTCTGCTCCAGTCATAAGGAGATTTGATTCATGATGTTTAGTCGAGCTGGTGTTGACTGTAAAGTTGATGTTCTTTAAGTGCTTGTATGATTATTTCAAGTTGAAGTTCTATATCATTTTCTGCATGACTATTTTGAGGGTTGTTTTATTTTAGCTCACGTACCAAACATACATTTTCTGTGGCTTTGTCCCTGCACACACACACACACACACACACACACACACACACACACACACACACACACACACACACACACACACACACACACACACACACACACACACATCCCATTTCACATTACTTTACATCTATGTGGCTTTACTAAAACATATTTCCAACCTCACTTTGCACTACAGCAATCTGATGCGGTACACTGCATTACAGGAAATGCATTTTCTAGTTTCAGCTGATATCAGTATCAGATATCACAGTGTTGAGTGAGTGAGTGTTGTTAGTGGGAGTTTTTTTTAACCTTAAATGATTTGACTGAGTGTATAAAGGACATAGCAAGACATTGGAAGTACATTCCACCAAATTACTTTTACTTTTGATACTTAAGTACATTTGAAGCCAAGTACTTTCATACTTTTACTCGAGTCGACGTTTAAAAGGGAATACTTCCACTTTTACTGGAGTAATATTTTACACTAGGTATCTCAACTTTCACTCAAGTACGTGGTCTGAGTACTTCGTCCACCACTGATGACGATGGCTATTTTTGCATCCAACCACCACGAGCCACCTACAGGCCGTTATATGAACCACACCTCGGTGGCCCCCACCAGATCGTCCCAACCGGGGGGTCATGGCGTTCGCTTGGTTCAGAACCACAACCTTTTAACTGGGATTCAAACACCATCATCACTTGCCCCCTGAGACATGGTCGCTCAGCCGTCTGAATATCCATCGCTACGTTCATTAAACCATTGGGTGTATTTATAGATGAAATGGGTAACCAGGGAAACACCACATAGCACCAATGAGAGTCACTATGATGGGAGTTGTTTCATAAACTTCTGCTATTGCCAATTCAGCAAGAAAGGTGTTAAAAAGTGTTTCTGTGTGCCAATGGGAGGGTGTTTGAGACAGAAACAGGCAACTCATGTGTGTGTGTTCATCTCTCTTCACACGTGACTACAGCAGCACAAATCTCTCTCTCTCTCTCTCTCTCTCTCTCTCTCTCTCTCTCTCTCTCTCTCTCTCTCTCTCTATATATATATATATTAAACAAAAAGCAAAGCAAAAAACAGGTGAGTTGATTATTATTGTTGATATTATTAAAACACACACACCAACACACACACACGCCTAACCTTTGTTGACCAGTCCATCTTTTTTGTTGTTGTGTGATTGTGCTTTTATCAAACAAATGTTACCCATGACGCTAGGCAGTCAGCCGTATAATCCAAATCCTTTCCAGTTGGTATTACTTTTGAACCTGATCTAAGTTGGTCTCCAATAAAGAATATGAGTTCTATATCTCTTGTCCCATGGCATGGCAAGCTTTTGCCCATTTGCCTCACATGAACCCACTTGGACATGTGCATGTGCACACACACACACACACTGGCAGACTGACAGACAGACACACACACAGACCCCCCCACGCGCACACACACACACACACACACACACACACACACACACACACACACACACACACACACACACACACACACACACACACAGACACACACACACGGGTCCTTCAGAGTGCCAAAAACTCCCACATTCCATTTGTTGTAATATTAATGAGTCTAAATCCAAAGAGTACATGAAATAATCATGGATGGCAGTTGTATTCAGAAAGCCTCAGATGGCTTGAAGGTGCTACTTATTGGATCATTTTGGGCATTTTGTTAAGGTCATGCACCTCTGTGCTTTTCAGAGCCTTGCTGAATTTGATTCTCAAAGGGTGAGATAAAAATATGTATTTCCCCCTGAAGAGGCAGAGAGGAAGTTCAAATAGGAAGTTGTAAAATATTGTGCAAACTTTAGAGTCAACCCATTTTCGAACAATAAAATGTAGAATTTGGATTTGGATTTCATTGCCACTCATATGTAGCCTGGGAGCCATACAAATCATGTTTTATTTGCTGTCGGCCAATCAAAACTGTTCACCTAATATTGGGAAGGGACAACCAGGGTGCCTGCTGCTAAGCTATGTTTGATTGTTAAATACCATCAATCAGTATTATGCACAGTACAGAGATTAATTAAAATCTACTAGTGTCCCTTCAGGTGTCCTAGTCACTATTCAGGATCATTTTCAAGGCAGATATGCGAGACCAGCTAACTTGTCTTAAGTGTTCTACGTTGGATTTACGGCCCATAATCTCTACGCTTCAGTAGACCGGAGCTCGTGGGCTGAATCCTAACAGTGTTTATTTGCATATTATTTTCTGGTAATTCATTTTTATTGCTTCATCAGTCCCATTAACACAGAACCACATGCTGCAGCTCAGCAATGAGGCTCACACTGTTACCCCTGTGTGTGTGTGTGTGTGTGTGTGTGTGTGTGTCCGCATGCAGGCTTGTGTAAGTGTTTTTGTCTGTATGTGTTAGTGTGTGTGTATACGTGTGTGTGTGTGTGTGTGTGTGTGTTTGTGTGTGCATCTGCGCATGTGTATATGTGTTAGTGTGTCTGCATGCCTGCTTGTGTGTGTATGTGTAAGTGTGTGTGTACGTGTGTGTGTGTGTGCGTGTTTTGTTAATGTTTTTGCATCTGCACGTGTGTGTGTTGTGTTTGTTAGTGTTAGTGTTTGTTTGATGGTGTGTATGTTTGTGTGTGTGTGTGTGTGTGTGGACGCATGCCTTGAACCAGACTAGCGCCTTCCTCTGATCCACTCAGTGTGAATAAGAGCAGCAGAACAGCTGCTGGCCTACTCACGTTTATCACACAGCGCTAAACATCCGCAGGGATTCCATTATGGTAAACTGCCGTCTTAATTACCCTAAATGTTTTAATAACGCTGTTGATGAGGGGAGGGTCGGCACAGAGAGCGCGCTGAGGAAGACGTTGGTGGGATGTCGCTGCTGGGCGGACGGTGACGTCACCGTTTAGTCTATGGGGTCAACCAAGGTCATCCTCTCCTTCCCTCGTCATAGTCCTGACCTTCTTCTGGAAGTTCTCCTTGGATCGAGGGGAATGATGGCTGCTAAAGAACGTTGGGGTGCTTATGTGCCCGTTTAGCATATTTCTACCTTAAGAAACGAAACGAGAAAAACATTGGGAAAAAAACGACCGAAATATATCCAAACCACGGCCTCTGAAGTGCCACATTTCTGCTCATTCCTTCCCTGGCGCGTGTGAAAAACTAAATAGACCCTTGTCACGCCTCGCACTCTCACACTTTTCTAAACCACCCCCATAGCTGTGAGGCGCATCATACATTATTCCGTGTCCATTCTCCTTGGCCGTTCACTGGAACGCTGAAACCTAATAGTAGCCAGCGGCTCACGCTCTCCGCGAGCCATCGCTGACATTTCCCCCCTCTCCCCCCTCTCTCTCCTTTCTAGCCTCTCCCCCCTCTCCCCCCTCTCCCCCCTGTCCACCTTCCCACCCTGCCCAGCAACACAGCGGCCCAGCAGAGGGTCAATCTGTGCAGGGGTAGACAAGCCGCCGAAAATTGATTGCCAGAGCGATGAGCTAATGTGGTCGTAAATTCTAAGTAGCTTACTGCTCGGCTATGAGTAGCTTATTGCTCAGCTATGAGTTGCTTACTGCTCGGCTATGAGTAGCTTACTGCTCGGCTACGAGTTGCTTACTGCTCGGCTACGAGTAGCTTACTGCTCGGCTACGAGTTGCTTACTGCTCGGCTACGAGTTGCTTACTGCTCGGCTACGAGTTGCTTACTGCTCGGCTACGAGTTGCTTACTGCTCGGCTACGAGTAGCTTACTGCTCGGCTACGAGTTGCTTACTGCTCGGCTACGAGTTGCTTACTGCTCGGCTACGAGTTGCTTACTGCTCGGCTATGAGTATCTTACTGCACAGCTATGAGTAGTTTACTGCACAGCTATGAGTAGCTTACTGCTCGGCTATGAGTTGCTTACTGCTCGGCTATGAGTTGCATACTGCTCGGCTATGAGTTGCTTACTGCTCGGCTATGAGTTGCTAACTGCTCGGCTTTGAGTTGCTTACTGCTCACTGCCTACCCATGTCCCAATTGTTCCAAGTACTAAAGAATTGGAGCAAAATATTAACTCACCCAAAATTTTTCTTCCACGGTTCATGAAGATATGAATTGATTCAGCAGGCTGGATGTCATTTTACATCCTATTTTTATATTGTGGTTGATGTTTGTATTCATGACAAAAAAAGCTTTTTTAGTCAATGGAGTTTCTGGAAGTGTTTGCGTGCATGCGTGCGTGCGTGCGTGTGTGTGTATGTGTACATGCGCATGTCAGGCATGTTGATTTGTGTGTATGTTTTTGTGTGTTTGTGTGCGTGTTTGTGTGTGCTAGGTGTGTGTATTTTGATAAATCTGAAAAGTGGAAGGAAATAATGAAAGGGGAATATTAAACAGCCAAATTATTACAATTCACTTTCTTTGGCACACACTGAAAAATAGCCCAATTATTCTGCAAGGTTACCACCAGCATTCATTATTTTCCAAGGCAGGCCTCCTCTAATGAAAGGAAACTATTGGCTTAGAAATGTATTGCCACCAGGAAAAGTCACACTGAGTGTACAGTGTTATTTATTATAGACGCATTAGGATTAAAATAGAAACATAATTGGTCCAATTACGACTATTTCCTTTGGCTTTCTGTGGACCTATGGTTTGTAAAATAAAAATGTGGTATATATGAATAATGTGTCTTATGTCAGATACACATCTTGAGATTTCTGTATGAAATGTAACAAGGTAAATGTATAGAGTACATTCATAGAATGTGGAACAATGAGGAACTATAAGCCAGTTCTACAGCGCATATGGACTATATCCTTTTCCATGTATTCTGTGAATTTACTATCTTTCTTCATCCAGGGTTGGCCCCCTCAGCATTAAACATTATTCTCCAGCTCCAGTTCACTGATGAGCACCCTGACACCAGATTCATCGCACGACTTCCCAGGGGACGTGTGGACCAGTCAGCATGCCATCATATTGAGTGTGCATGTGAATGTGTCCTTACGCTCCCACACGCAATCTAGCATTCAGGTGACGGGCCAAGAACAGGCTCCCGTCCCAACACCGTCGGTCCTCTCCCAAGCGGGCAGCAGTAATAGCAAGCCATCCCTCCCATACCAAACACGGCGCATCACATTCCACCACTGTGTCAGGAGTGTGACCCGCAGCTACAGAAAATAGCCAATCACATCGTCCATAAACCCTGTCCCCACCAGGATCAGAGCCAATCATTGGCACCAATGACATTCCATTCCAACGTCCTCTGAATTGAAGATACTGTAGAATCTGAGCCGCAGTAGATGTTGAAAAACAGCCTGACCCTCAACACCCTCCTGCCCTAAACCCATAGTCGATTACACCCTGTAGCGACCTGGGTTCAAGCCCTCAACGACCACAGCATGTCTTTCGCTCTCTTTCCTACTGACTTGCTTCTTAGCCTTCACTGTCCATTCCAAGACGGCGAAGACCAAAGTCTTATTACACTTGAAGACAGAGCAGTGTGGTTATGTCTTCAGTGAATGAGCATACCCGAAGGTCTCGTATAACACTGCTTATCTGGGTGAAGTCCGGGTCGGATCTTTCTGTGTCCGCTGTACCCCCCTCTGGGGTACCCCCCTCTGGGGTCCTCCTGACCCGTGGTAGTCAGAGGAGAGGGACAGGAACGCAAGCGGGATCGTCAACCTTTTCTCCTGAGGACGTTCCGGGGAATGCTCCCGATCTCATCACGCTGGGGAGGGGGGAGGAACGCAGGGGGTCTGGGAATGGGCGAATGCGTGATGAGTGTTTGTGTTGTGAAGACTAGCACAGCGCAGTAGGAGTAGGAGGGGGTGGAAAGAGAGACAGACATTGTTCTTGGTGACACACAGATATCTCTGTATTATGCAAAGTGCTTTCACTAATCATTGTTCCTCGGTCGTGTGTGAATTGTGCACGGGCAGCACTTCTGAGGCCACTGAGAACAGCCCCAGAGGAGAGGGGCTATAAAGGGAAGATGGGTTTCACGCTCGCATTGTGAGAGACGGCGCCGGCACATCCATATCGGCAAACTAGGCAATTGCCTAGAGCGGCACTTTGGCAAGGAGGCAGAAATGTGCTCCGATCAGGGGCCAGCTATTATACAATACAATTTGACAATCACTCTGCACCTCCGGCGCCATCCTCCCCACGCTCTCATGAGGGACACAATTAAAGCCAGCTGTAGCCAGCGCTGCCGTGTCCATCAAGGCAAACTCTGCTGGTTCGATCCCCGGCTCCTGCTAGATGAGTGTTAATGTGTGCATGAATGGGTGAATGTGAGGCAATATTGTAAAGCACTTTAAGTGGCCAATGGTTAGAAAAGCGCTATATAGATGCAGTCCATTTACCATTTCCCACACCTCCTATTTATCACTCAAATGACACACTAATTTGCTATTACGCAAACCTTTTCAATAATATAATATATAATAATATATATATCATTTGATGGGTGGCCGAGCCTGGGATCCAGCTGTGCAGAGCTCTCTGACCGTGACGGTACGCAGGCAGAGCAGAGCCCACTGAGCCCGGCTCAGAGGCACACCGCAGAATAGCGACGGCACACCACTGATTCAGCCGGCCTAGTTCTCTGATCAGCCAACTGTCATTTTGTAAGTAGGCTTAATAACGCAGACAACGTCAATTGCTTTTTATTATCATAAGATGTGGCAGGTTGACAGTGGCGTAAGTAGGTCATTCAGGGTCCCAGTGTCATAATTGTGCTGGCCCCTCTCCCTATAAAAAATATTATAATATCTATATATAGAAGTATTATAATATATATATATATTGGTCAAATTCCAATTTGAACCAATAAATCATGTTCAACAGAAAAATGTTTTTTTTGGGTCAAAGGCATGTGGATTTCCGGGATATCTGGGATCTTTAGTTCTGTAGGAATGGGCCTTAGGGCCAGTCTGGTTCAAAAAGTTGTTGTTTTCACAACATTATCAACCATTGCTAGAGGCATCCTTTAATTCGTCAAAGCATTCGTATTAACAAATCTATTCAAGTTATAATTTATGAGTCTATAATTAACTTAGCCTTATCTATTTAGTAGTAGGCCTACCTGGAAGAAGGTATGACCTCCAGTGGTTAATTAAAATCCCCCTACTATCCTGATTTGTACAGCTCACATGACTTCATTTACATAGGAAAGACTCACCTAGACCTAAGGGCTTCTTAGGCTTGTAAAAACTTCCAACAGCAATTAACTGAACTGCTAACTGACCAAAATCGTACTTTTCATGCAGTGTAAGCAGCTGTTAGGCTCCAGACATAGCGCACTCGTTATTTATCTGGGTAGACAGCCCGCGGCCTAAAGTCTTGTGCGTTGAACTTGAAGTATGTTCCTAAACTTCCCTGGGTGAGTGCGTTCTTACCTATCTAGGGGGGGTTAGGTGTGAGGTACTCACCGCAGGTCCACAGCCACCGTAGGCCAACAGCTCTCTCTGTGCCACGCCGCACCGGCACCTCGTCTCCAGGTGACCGGCCCGCGCTTTGAATCCTGTCGTTCAGTGTCTCCTGTGTATTTACAAAACAAATGTTCGCTCATGGAAGTGTCTTGAACAAAACCGTGCGTCCTCTGTGTGAAAACTCAGAGCCTCACCTGCAGACTGACCTCCAGAGACTCACCTCAGTCTCACATCCTGAGCCTCACCTGCAGACCCAGCTGTTGCCATTTACCGCAAATGAGCACTTCAACAGCGCCCCCTTCAACAGTGTGATGTCAGTACTGGCCCTAACCATACGCACCCTCAGGTGTATACCAGATCCTAACAGCAGCTCTTTGGCAAGGGCGGCAAATTGTGGTCCAATCAGGGACAAACTATTCACAAACTGAATGTCACGCTGCACCTACGCTACGGACGTATCCAAGAACGCACAGCACTGGAAACCCCCCGACCCAAAGCGACTGCAGAGATGTGGATGGGCAAGAACGTTTTGAGGAGTGGACTGCTTTGACGAGACGTCAAGCAGCTGGAACTAAACCACTAGACGTACTCAGGTTCAGCTGTGACAATGGGATGGAATCCCTTTTCCCGATGCTTTTATAGCATTATGCTTCTCCGCGTTCCCCGTTCCAGTAGCTTCAAAAGGCCGCAGTTTCTTAAAGTTTAAACAAAAAAAACGACCTACGCAGGACAATGAAATAAGATAGAATGAATTGAGTGGTAAAAATGAACTGCACAGAGAATGGAACAGAGGATGCAGTTAGGACCTTTGCTGCGATAAAGTCGATAAAAGTTGCAGAATCTGCTGATGCTATGCTTGTGTACTTTTCATACTTGCGTGTGTTTTACAGACTTGAGAAAGTTGTGTGTAAGAGAGATTTGCACTGGTATCAATTTGTTTAAGGAACTGAAATTGAGATATTTGGAAAACAGCTGTGCTGTCATGAAATATTTTGGAACCAGGTTATTGGAGTTATGATGCAGACCCCTTTGCTGTGTTATTTATACATCGATCCGCAAAATGTCTCCATATTGTGTAACACATACTTGATATTGTTGACA